>NC_068939.1:178028384-178333977 GCF_016801865.2 Culex pipiens pallens
CGATGCCAAAATGGCCAATACGGTCAAACACTATTCTGACCATGTTCCGGATTCCCCGGGGACACATGGAATCGATTCCAAAGTGGCCAATACGGACAATCGTCTTTCTGGCCAATGCCATGTTTGTTCTTTTTCATAATTGAGATTGTTTATCTCCATTTTGCAAGCAGAAATATTTCAAAAATTCTTCCTTTTGGTCATGATCCGGATTACCCGGGGACACCAGGAATCGATTACAAAGTGGCCAATATAGTCAAACACCATTCTGAATTATGCCATGATTATTCTTTTTCAAAATTGAGTTTGTTTAGCTCCATTTTCAAGCACAACTATTTTTGCAATCAATCTCCCATTTGACCATGATCCGGATTCCACGGGGACACATGGAATCGATTCCAAAGTGGCCAATACGGACAAACACCAATCTGAAAAATGCCATCATATTCTCTTTAAAATTTAGATTGTTTTTCTACATTTTTCAAGCACAACTATTTTTGCAAAACGTTTTTCCTTTTGATGGTGTTCCGGATTCCCCGGGACACATGGAATCGATGCCAAAATGGAAAATACGGACGAACACTATTCTAAAAAATGTCACAATTATTCTTTTCCGAAATTGATATTGTTTTCCGCCATTTTTCAAGCACAACTAATTTAGAAGCAAGTTTTCCCTTTTTACCACGTTCCGGATTCCCCGGGGACACATGGAATCGATGCCAAAATGGCCAATACGGACAAACACTACTCTGAAAAATGCCACAATTATTCTTTTCCGAAATTGATATTGTTTTCCGCCATTTTTCAAGCACAACTAATTTAGAAACAAGTTTTCCCTTTTTACCATGTTCCGGATTCCCCGGGGACACCTGGAATTGATGCCAAAATGGCCAATACGGACAAACACTATTCTAAAAAATGTCACAATTATTTTTCCGAAATTGAGATTTATTATCTCCATTTTTCAAGTACAACTATTTTTGAAATGAATCTCCTTTTTGACCATGATCCGGATTATCCGGGGAAACCCGGAATCGATTACAAAGTGGTCAATACGGACAATCGTCTTTCTGGCCAATGCCATGATTATTCTTTTTCAAATTTGAGATTGTTTATCTCCATTTTGCAAGCAGAAATATTTCAAAAATTCTTCCTTTTGGTCATGATCCGGATTACCTGGGGACACCAGGAATCGATTACAAAGTGGCCAATATAGTGAAACACCATTCTGAATTATGCCATGATTATTCTTTTTCAAAATTGAGCTTGTTTTTCTTCACTTTCAAGCACAACTATTTTTGCAATCCATCTCCCATTTGACCATGATCCGGATTCCCCGGGGACCCCTGGAACCGATTCCAATGTGGTCGGTTTATTCAGAAGTCGGTTCTACCAATATTCTCTTTATAATTCTCAGTAAAATAATAATCCCGAAACTTTTGTTTTCGCCAGCATTGCACATCATTCGAATTTTGCCGTTATTTTTCGTTCTCTCTTTCCACCCGTGTCCGTGTGTGTCTGCTTGGTTGGTCGTCGTCGTCGTCGTCGCGACCAGTTTTGATGGACGATTTTTCTAAAAATTTCATTTATTTTGTACTAGAATCAAATAGTTTATATAAAACGTATATATTGCTATACATCATTGTCTTCGTTAGAATGTTGGCTACACCGACTTATATGTTTGGAATGCGGTTTTCGAAAAAATTGCAGTGTTTTTGCGAGTGGAAGAAAAAAAGTTCAGATTTTTTCCCTCGGGCGGGCAAATGAGGCCCACCTTAAAGCCAAGGATTGTGTTGTTGTTCTTTTCGGCATGTTTACTTTCTTGATTTGTTGTTCTGGCGTGAAGACGGACGAGGCTCGTTGCAGTTGAGTTCGGGGCACTGTGAGTTCGGACGGGAAAGGTGCGTGAGAAACTGTTGAACTCGCAAAACCTGCGCACGGTTGCTTCTGGCACGGAACAAATGCTGCTTGAGGAATTCCGTTCGACGTTAGGCTGGTGTTCTGGATCTCACTGGCGCTGTTGCATTTGAGACTTGTCCAGGTTTGGTTCCCAGCTTCGATTGGAACTCCAACGCAGTAATTTTGGCTCCCCGGCTGGCAAATGTAGTGGTTGTCCATTTCTCCGACTTTGGCACACCCGTTTGGGATCTGTTGGCTCCGAAACCCTTTTGCAGGTCACGATCGACGTCGATCTTCACGCACACCACGCAAAGTTTTACATCATTGTGTGGGCCGTACTGGTTCAATTAAGGACGAACAATCTTGCTGCGCTTTTAGTAAACGCAATTTGTAATATGTTGCCCTTGCTGGCAACGGGATCGAGGATTTTTCCGTATTTGTAACCACCGAAGAAATACGCTCAGTTTTTGCTTAACTAGGTTTGTATTTGGCGATTTGAGCTGGTTTTAAACGGCTAGTTACAAATTGCCTAAGAATACAGATTAAGATTAACTATTTATCGTTTTAGAAAAATCCAAACTTACGTTTAGTAACTCGATACAAAAGATGTTCTTTTTTTCCAAAAAGACGATTTGGGAGTTGCATGAGCACATGCATGCTGATGGCAAATCTAAATGATTCTAGGTTAGACTTGTGTTCGGACGGTGGCAAATAAAACCAGATTTTGTATCAGCTAATGCAGATCAAACTGTAATTATATTTAAGAATTCAATTTTAGTTTGTCGTCTCTTGTTTGGGTGTATATTTTCCTTACATTGATTGGTTTGTCTTTGTACCGTTTTGTACTTTTTCGTATTGAAAGAACTCCTACGCCTTGCCAACCTATCAGTAATTTAATGTTTGTTTACTAAATAGTTGTAAGTGTAAGCGCGTACAACAACTTACAAATTGCCCCAGCGGTGACGACTGCACCTCTTTGCCGAGCGCTTTTATTTGTTCTGCCCGCGCTGTTCTGTGTGTCAATGAGTGTATTCGTTTATTGTTTACTTTCGTAGTAAATTACGTGTTACCTGTTCTCCACTGAACTGTACCGTGCCGGTCTGTCCTGTCCGAACTGTCTCGTCCTGGCCGAACCGTTTTGAAGTCCGTACTAGTAGATTTAGAAGTTTTTAAACTGTTCCCTCTCGCTGTGGAGTGTTTGTTTACGTCTCACCTGGATGTATTGTGATCGTCTAACCAACTCGTGAACACGTCTGCATGCCCCGTACTAACTGTTGTGCACTTAAACTGTCCTTGTTGGCCGAAAACCACCAAACACTTTCCTGCTCGTAAAACTTCTAACTTGTTCGTTCAACGCGTTTTCTGTTTGTCCTCGTCCCTACTTTTACTCGTGTTTACTTCCTCCTCTCTTGTTTCTACTTTACTATAATTTGTTTATGTTTATATTTGTGTTGTGTTGTGTAGCGCTGCGTGTGCCGTGACCCTGCCGTGTCTTCGCGACCTATGTCGACTTGGTGGCAGTGTTGTCGGAACAACTTGCATTGTAAGAAATGCTAAGGGAGGAGAAATTATCATGTTAAGAACTTCTAAATTAAACATTCTAGTGAAACTTACTATTGCTTCACGGGGTGCCCAGATGGGACTTAAATTCAGTATTCACTAAAATTAATCGCGAAATATATTTGTTCGTGCACAAAGTGCACTTCTACTCGTGACTCTGGTTGATCACCGGCAAAGAGCCCTCGCGAGATGACTTTCGATTAAATGTCAGTATCTTCTGACAACACGATTGCCAACGGGTATGCGCCGGTAAAGACGTGAGGTGCGTTTAGCGCTTTTCCACGCGTAACAATAGTGTTTTTTTGCATATCAAGTTTTAGTGACAAAACAGTGAAATTAAAAATGACAAAAAAAATTACCATGTAACATCTTTTTTCTTTGTAGTCCTTATCCATACCTACAACTTTGCCGAAGACACCAAATCGATCAAAAAATTCCTTCAAAAGATACAGATTTTTGAATTTTCTCATATCATTTTTGTATGGATAGTTGCTAAATTTGTATGGAAAATTATATGGACAATCTAATGATGCAAAATGGCTTCTTTGGGCATACCGAAGGCACCAAAAAAGTTTCAGCCAAATTATATAATACAAAAAAAAATTAATGACCGAAATCTCAGAGAATTGCTCTAAAGTAAAAAAAAAAGTTACTTTATCCACCTTACGGTGGTTAATGCCTTCACATCAATAATCTTCAATTTTTTAGGCTCAAAGGAGTGGTCTAATGATTACTCATCTTACGATGGGTCGCTTGATGGATCCGCCAATCTTTGTTATTAAAATATCTGAGATCCGGCCTAAAATCAGTTTATAAATAAAAGTGCTTTCGAAATCTTCGATGTATCGAGCGCATTGGAAAAGTCTTTCAAATATCGTTTTAAAAATTTTAACACGACGGTTTTACTTACAAAAAACAACCCTTTGTACGATATCCAAACTTTCTTCAACATGTTTTTTTTAAGTTTTTAACTAAACTTAATAGTTTTTAATAGCGACTTATGGGACCCCAAGACAAATCGAATGATATCAAAACGGTCCAAATCGGTTCAGCCAGTGCTGAGATACCTGAGTGACAATATTTCATTCGTTTCGTTCCAAACACACACACAGACATTTGTAAAGTTTTTGATTCTGAGTCGATATGTTTATGTGAAGGTCTAGGAGCTCGTATTAGGAGGTTCATTTTTCGAGTGATTTTATAGCCTTTACTCTGTAAGGTGAGGAAGGCAAAACAAACAATATTTAGTTTTGTTAGATACCAATATTGCAAATTACAAAAAATTGAGTACTTTCGAATGAATACAGTATGTTCTGAAAATTTCAGCATAACAAAAAAATACTACAATAAAGTGAAAATGCATATACATTTTTGCTTCGTTTGTTTCCTTATTTCAAATCATGAAAATTTTATTACTTTCGAAAAAGCACTATATTTTGCAAAAATGTTAGCATTTCACTTAAAAAATTATAATAAAGTAAAAATTCTTAAATAAAATTTGCATTGTTTGCTCCCAAACACGGTTTTTGTAGAAATTGTTGGTACTTAACAAAAATGTCTAACAAAGCGCTTCGTTTGATACCCGTTATTTTCAAACAATACGGATTTTAAATACTTTTATTAGAGTATTTACCCGGGCAGACGGTTATAATGTGTGTTAAAAATTAGGAAAACATGTTTTTTAAAAGTGTTCCTAGAATGACGACATTTTAAAAGCTGCTTCCGGCTGTCACTTCATCCCTGCCCGGTGTTTGTGACCTACATTTCCTACCACGTCAGGGCTGTCATTGTCGCGTCGTGGCAGCTCTCGGCGCTCGGAGCCCTTGTCGCATATGTCGCTCTTTTGACGGATTTTTTCCCCTTTGTACTTGCGTGCGTTGCGACGTGTTGCCGTTGTTTAGCTCTTTGTGCCGCTCTTGTCATCATCTTATTATTATTTTTATTATGACATGCTCGCAAGCCGACTAGCCCGGGCGACTAAGCTGCCTTCCTGGAATTATGATGCCTGCAAAAGCTTTGAAAAAAAAAATGCCGAGCATCTCCTGTTTAGCAGGGCATGTCGGAGCTTGTGAAGCTTTTGTCAGGCAACACTGCCCCTGCTGAAGGACTACTACCTGATGCACTCTGTCAGCTCAGTTCAGTGCCATTTACTATGAGTATAGCGAGTAGGTACAGAGGAAAGAAAGAGTTGAAGGCCTGAAGTGGGCCAGCTGAGCTGGAGCTTTGAAACTGTTTCACGATTTTCCACAAGAGTCCTTCAAAGTCGCACAAAATGCTTGCCGGCGAGAGGAGCTCGCATGAATGGGCTTTAAATCAGCCTCGGAGTTCAGTGAATTTTTAACAAGCCACTACCGGAAGAGGAAGAAAAAAAGAAGAAGTGCATTCAGAAGCGAATAGTTGCATCCCCCCCTGAAAAGCACCGACCGGTTGGAGTGTTTCCAGTGTAGCCGGAGAGCTTTGGCGTGTAATCTGGGATTATTATTCTGTTACAAGCTGAGCAGTAACAAACCAGCAAAGAGACCAGAAGCTGCAGCAGGTAAACAGCCGGGGCCAAAGAAGGACTGCAGGCCAAATAGAGTGGACGTTTCTCGCCAGCCAGAGGTTCATGAGGATGAGCTGGACGAGCTGGGGAAAGAAAATGGTATCAATTTGAGAATCACAGTTTTGAGAATTATTTTAATGCTTGCGTTAGTATCTTAAAAAGTGGAAATTTATTTTATCGGTAAGGAAAAGTTTAGATTATGCCAATTTCAATAGAAATTGTTTTTTAATTCAGATTTACTAACTTCGAATACATATTTTAGTCTCAACTTCTTTAAAAATATGTGATTCTGATAGATGTGTTAATTTTGTTTCAACAAAATTATTCAAATATTCAATCAAATTGAAATTGAAAAAAATATAAAAGTTGATAATGTATTTTATTTTTATACTCAGTTTTAATAATAGCTTTTTGATTTTATCAAATTTCAGACAAAAATATGAAATATTTTTAATTGAAAGGTATGGACATTTTACAATCTTTTCCTTTTAATAAATATGCACACAGTTTTATTAATAATTTTTAGATAAATTTTTAAATAAAAATATTAAAATGTCAGAATTTTGTCTGAAATTCATTGAAACTTGTTTTGTTTATAAAATTATCGATTTATATTGCATTTAAAACTGAATTTGTAGCAGAAATGAAAAGTTTTCACATTTTATATGAAATTAGTTCTACTGGAAATGTTTATAAATTTATAGTTTTTTTTTAATATGTTTCAAAAACACATAATATTTATTACTTACAAACTTATTTTACCTTCTCCTAGTATAAAATTGTCCGAAAACGCCGCAAATGCATTTCATTTACCGATTCAAAATCATGTTCATTGAGAAAATCATGACAATTTTAGAAGATTAAAATAATGCTATTCATTAACATTTTCTTAATGATAGTTAACGAACTTTTAAAGCTTTTCAAAATTTAATGAAAAGTTCTTCTTGAGGTACTTTCAGCACTTTTCTACCTCGGTCAGAATTATTCTATACCATTCCGTACGTATTTGATTTGTACTATTTATTTTGTGGAATAAAATCAAACCTATCAAAGGGGTGGCTGTCAAAGTCACCCCGTTTTACGGTTTGTCAAAAAAAAGGCGAGCTTCAAAAGGATCTTTCGATCTATTTATTGTGGTAAATGTACTTTAATCAGGATAAAATTTCAAATGTCCTTTTCCCTTTTTTTTCAACAAGTAAGGCCGGAGTCTGAGGAGCCCACACGAAGTCAATGCACATTATTTTAAAAAAATATCATGGAATCGTCAAAGCAAATTTACAATTTTGCCTAAAATACTACAGAACAAGTTTATTTCCCAAAAGTATGGATTTCGATAAAAATATTGCTATTCGTGCCTTCAATTTCGAATACTGTTATATTTCTACTGAGAATGTCTATCAATCTGAAAAAATGCTTCAAATTTTTGATTAAGAAACTAGTTTTTGCTTCTCCCAGAATCAGAAAATGCAGTCTCTGTAACAATTTGAACTCGTTATTAAATCAAACAGACTTTTCAATCTCTAAATGAGAAAAAATGATGAATTTAATACTTTATTTATATTTTTTTGACAAACATGTTTTTCTAAATAAATCGAAAAATTTGAGAATTTTTTTGTTGATAAAATTTTATTTGAATTAAAAATATTTTTTGATCTCAAAAAGACCATTTTCATGTTATATTGGCCTATCCCGAGCAGACGCAAATAACTTGGGAAGGTCAGTTTTTGATATTGTGAGAAGATCGAAATATGTTATTGGGATGATCGGATTAGTTGTTAAAATAACAAAAATCAATAACAAAGATTTGTTCGAAGAATAACTTAAACTGTTATTATGTTGTTATTGCAATAACAAACCAATAACACAGAAGGAATCATGAAGGAATAACAAGATTTGTTATTTTGTGCAGAGAGGTGGAGCAGCATAATAACAAAAAATGTTATTGAACTGGTTTGTCTCCATAACAAAAAAAGTTATTGTTTTGGTTTATTTGTAATTTGCAAATAAACCTGCAGTTGCCACAACTCCCCTGTACTAGTCAGGGCTGCAGAGTCGCAGACCTCCAAGCGACTTTTAATCCATACTTTGAAGACAACTCCGACTCTGGATGCAGGATATGACGCCAACGACGACTTCAGCTCTCCAAAAATACCCGACTTCACTTATTCCGACTCCAAGTACAAGTTGCTGAAAATTTGCTGAATCCGATGCAGTCTCCGAGGTCTCACTCCAGCTCGAACTTCAACGTCAGCTCCGACTTCCTGGCTCTGTGAAAATAATAACAGTTTTTGTTATTCACACTTCAAAAATTCTCAATAAATAAATCAATTCCGTTAGGGAATAAAACAAAATTAAAAAAAATGAACTCTCAAAAGTTAATTTTATCGGATTAATTTTGGCTTGAAACCCCATTTCATGGTGAAATAAATGACCCCGGTAAAATTGGTCAAAATTATCCCATAGTTCTAGCCAATTTTAGCAAAGTCCCTTAGGAGGCATATCAAATAATTAAAAAAAATCAACTTTCAAAATTTTAACTTTTCAGAATAATTTTAGCTTAAGGACTCCATTTCATGGCCAAAATAATGACCTCGACGAAATTGGTCAAAATTATCCCATAGTTCTAGCCAATTTTAGCAAAGTCCCTTAGGAGGCATATCAAATAATTAAAGAAATCAACTTTCAAAATTTCAACTTTTCAGAATAATTTTAGCTTAAGGACCCCATTTCATGGCCAAAATAATGACATCGACGAAATTGGAAAAAATTATCCCATAGTTTTAGGCAATTTTAGCAAAGTCCCTTAGGGGGTATATCAAATAATTAAAAAAATCAACTTTCGAAATTTCAACTTTTTGCAATAATTTTAGCTTATGGACCCCATTTTATGGTTAAAATAATGACCCTGACGAAATTAATCAAAATTATCCCATAGTTCTAGCCAATTTTAGCAAAGTCCCTTAGGAGGTATATCAAATAATTAAAAAAATCAACTTTCAAAATTTCAACTTTTCAGAATAATTTTAGCTTAAGGACCCCATTTCATGGCCAAAATAATGACATCGACGAAATTGGTCAAAATTATCCCATAGTTTTAGGCAATTTTAGCAAAGTCCCTTAGGGGGTATATCAAATAATTAAAAAAATCAACTTTCAAAATTTCCACTTTTTAGAATAATTTTAGCTTAAGGCCAAAATAATGACCCCGACAAAATTAGACAAAATTATCCCAAAGATTTAAACATATTTAACAAAAGAAAAATAATAACAGATTGTGTTATGGACACTTAGAAACTTTTCCATTTGTGGGATTTATTGTAATTTTATTTCGAACGAATACCAAATTTTGTTATTAGGAGATTTTTTGAAATGTATAACATTTCCTCTTATTAGCGTGTTATTAATCATTTTCAATATAATATCACTTCAATACCAAATTTTGTTATTTTATCAGAAACTGTTATTATTTTTTCTTCTTGAAGTTGAACTTCAGGATAAAATAATAACACTTTTTGTCATTTTAACAGGATTTGTTATTGAAATATTATTAATTTTGTTATTACCGTCTGCCCGGATTTTTATTCGCTGTTATGATTTTTTTATTATTGGATTGTTATTGTTATAACAGACTAATAACATTTTTAGTTATTCCTCGAACAAATTTTTGTTATTATTTTTTGTTATTTTAACAACTAATCCGATCATCCCAATAACAGTTGGTGTTATTTTTCCATAACAATAATTGTTATTCCAAAGTTGTTCTGGCTTTCAACCAATATCAGACCAATAGCAAGTTTTTATATGATAACACAAACTATTATTAAACTCTTATGCGAAAATGGATTTTGCATGAATAGTCAAAAATATTTTTTGTTATTTTAACAGTATTTGATATTGAAATGGCATGAATATTGTTATTGCCGTCTGCCCGGGAATACCTTAACAAAATTTCACGTCCTTTGTAAGAAATATTGAAAATAAAGAAAATTTAAGTTTCCATCAAAAATAAGGTGCACTGAGGAATTTTTGTACACTTATATGTACTACATATTAATATATTAAAAAAGTTTCAAAAACAGTCTCAAGGTAAGGGAAATTGTTGTTTAATAAAAACATTTAAAATTTTACTTCAAATGAGTAATCGGCGTTTACCACCAATTACATATTTTGTGAGTATTTGAACCAAGATAAGGTTTTAATCTCAGCATAAACGTACTAATCATGAAAACTAACCTCTTTTGTTTTATGAAAAATACCAACAAAGTCGCAACCAACCCAAACATGCTAAAAAATAACCACTATTCAAAGTCTGCAAAGAATTGCAGAAGTTTCATTGAATAAACCTTAATTTTTCTCGAAAAGTTGAGATCTGATTTTGACTGAAAAAAGAATTGAAATTTTGTGGACTTCAAAAATCAATTCATTCAAAATTTGACTTGACAGTAACTTGAGCAACCCTCCCTCGTGTGTCATTTGCCTCAGAGTATGTATACACGCTGCCCTGCCCCACAACAAACCGCCCCGGGCGGCCACGTTTGAATGGAGAGTCCAATAACCGCAATATGTGTTGTATGTGCGAGATAGTCCCAGGCCGCGGCGTTGCCGTAGGGTAGAGTAGTCATCAATGAGACACGGGGAACAATGATAAAATGGCTCTCACAAGTCGTAGTTTCAACCAATCAGGCTCATATTTGGGGGAAAGGTGTGTCTACTGGATACACGTCTGCCATATTAGTGGCTTTGGTTATGGACGCTCCCTTGAAAAGTAATTCATAAATGTTTGATTATGGGGTGTAAAAGTAAATTATGGATAAAAAAAACTTTTTCGCTCGTAGGCTGCCATTTACACCAAAACTAATATTTCTTTAAAGTTCTTTCGACGTTCTAAAGGGATTAAGTTGGGCTACAATGTCCTTTCATTAGATTTGGCCAAAATTTAGAATATACCCAGATTCCAGGGCTGTCTCATTGTTCCCCACTTATTTCAGCCCATGGGTAACAATGAGACACTTTGATTTTTCTTCATTAAACTTTTCAAAATCGATGGAAATCTGATGATTTGAGTGATTTTTGGCACATTTGTAGAGTTTAAACTTCATTTAACTAAAAATACTAAGTTTTTTGGTATTAATATATGGATTTTACAAAATTTCAATACTTTTTAGTGTAACTTTTGTTATTAAAAGTTTCATGTTGGCAAAATTGCTCTAAAATGTTCAAGGCAAGTCACTTGCAATGGAACAATACAAAAATATGATGTTTTGCTAGAAAAATGTTGATTTTCGTAAAGTGTCTCATTGTTCCCCACCTGTCTCATTGTTCCTGCCAAGTGCGTCTACAATGAGACAGTTGAATAACTCTGGCTGTAGATGTCGGATCGATCTCATATTTTTATCAATGTTAGAACACATTAAAAGAATGATAATGCAACTGAAAGCTCATTAAAACATGCTGATGAAAAAATTAGAAAAATCGTTGAAAGTTGAAAACCAAAAGTGTCTCATTGATGACTACCCTACCCTACAGCCAGAGCGGGCGGTGGCATGTGTGTTGTCCCGGGACCTCGCTCCTTCCTCCTTCTCCCCCGTCACTAATGGCCTGTGAAAATTAAAAGAATCATAATTTTAATGAAAACGCTACCACCAGCCCGGGACACCCCGAATGGATCCACTATTTGCGGTTTGACCCCGGCAGTCGCCGCGGGTCGGAAAATTACAGACATTAATAAAGCGTTTAGAATGTGATGAGTCAGAAAGGTTGAGAGGGGGGTGGGGTGGGGTGTGTGGTAGCGATTATGGAAAGTTGCCTCCCGTGGGGAATGAAAAAGAGGGGGAGTAGGTGCTTAGTGAGGCGAGTTAATCTTTTGGTGGGGGTGTGTGTGGGCTGCAATTACGAAACGAATACGCCCCTGCAGAAGGGTAATTACCGGTGTAATTCAAAGGGTAATAACACAAATTGAGTACTGATCAATTATGCTGAAGTAGATAATGTTTGCGGAATGCGGTGCCGGTAATTGGTCAACACCTCAATTTTGATTAGGGGGCACTTTTTTTGGAACGTGGACTGTTGAACTTGAACATTATTTGGATCCGGATCCAGAAATACTTTCAAGTGATTGTGATGCTGAACTCGTCGCCATCGTGCTAACTTGTCGTACGTGCATTTTGGGCCAAATTGAGTTAAGAACGCCATTTTGTGCAGCTCACAATGCCTCATCTTTTGACCTTCACAGATCCCCAAAATTCGATTTCAATCCTGAGTTATTCAATGAAAACCAGAAAAACTCCGAAAATTTTTGTCACTCTACATATAAAAGAAGTTTCAATCCTGTCGTGCTATCTTGTCACTCCCTGAAAATTGATGTAAGTGCAACAAAGGGCAAAGGGATTTCAGGTCAGGATGCGTTTGACGCACGTACAAGTTAGACTACCGTAAACATTTTTAATTATAACTCGGGACTCCAGCAACCAACTTCAACCAAACTTCGGGACAATGCACAGAATGGTAAGCCAAACAAAACGTGTTTGCTATTGTTTACATTGCGTGCTTTCGTTTTTGTTTATTGAAGGTCAAACATTAAAACGCGTGTTTCTCGGAACGTCAAAATGGCAGGTGCGACATGATAGCACGACGACGTCGAACTGATAGTTTTCTGGCAAAAGTATTTTGTTTTCATTTTAGACTTTTTAACAAACTGGTTGATTATGGAATCTGAATCCTGCAAATGATACGTAATTATATGAAATAAGGGACATAATCATAAATAAACACAAAGGATGAAAGCAAAGTTCCATTTAAGCTGGATTATAACACAATTGTGTGCCATTAAATAAATTGTTTGCCTTTTTTCTATTTACAAATAAACAACCGAGTTTATAAACACAATTGCACGTAACGTGAAACCATAAACCAGCTTGAAACAATATTGTGCAACACCCTCTCCCTCGTTCAGGGTCAAAACCTCTGGCCAGGGGCGCTGGTGGATTGCGGGTTGGTAAATCGTCATACATGAACCATCAATTGGGTTGACCAGACCCCTCTTCTCCAACCTTCCTCCCCCTTCAGCTCAGGTGCAGTAAACAATTCCCACCACATTATTATCCCATTACAATGTAACCGACACACTAACTTGGTTGACCAGGCTACACACTCACACAAAATTTACTTTGCACGCGAGGAACACGTGTGCACAAAATGGGTTCACTCATAACTGGCGGCCAAAGGATTATACCTCCGTTCTACCCCATACACTGGCTGGTTGGTCCAACGGGGTTCGATTGCATCCCATATCATAAATTCCCCACAATCCACCGTAGCTGCTGCCGTTGCTGCTCCAGTTGCCTACATGCAGGAGAGATCCCTTCCAGACATGGTGGACCACGTGGGAGATGTGCACCACAGGGCCACGTGTAAGCGATGCCGAACTAATGTGAGTTTGTGGGAATGTGTGTTCGGTAGAACAAAGTTTTAATGATGACACCGGGGGAGGATACATGGATGCGAACGTACACACAGGCTCGGGATCCGTTACTGTCGTGACGGAGGTCGAAAAGGGTTCACCCGGTGTAGTCAACAGCGCTGGGATGACCCGCAATCTTGGGCGGGATGATTGTGTCACACATTGACACTTAAAGACACAAGTTAAACAATTTACTTAAATTCTACGTTTAAATTGCATTTGAACGTAGAAAAACTTTTTTTTTAATCTTCCAAAATCAAAAAAATATATTTAATAAACTTAGAAAAAAATCGAAAAAAAATCCATAAATGTTTCTTACATGGTAACGGTGCACTTTAACAAAACAGTGTGAAGTAATTTCAATCGCATCTTTATTTTATTTTTAAATTTTTTTGACAATATTTTTGATTTTTTTTCTCGGTATCATATTTTCCACCATCCTTATCTTTTGCGCAAAATATACTTTTTTTAAGTCTCCTTAAATTTTAAAATAAGGACAAACATTTCAAAAAGGCGTAATTTTGAATTGAATGTTTGGCCATTTTGTAATTTCAGTTTTAATTTTTACCCTCCCAAATTTTTTTTCGAAGCGTTCAGAAAATTTCACGCGGGATTCATATTTTACATTGAATACTGAACCATCAGTTTCTGACAGGGCTCTGGAGTCGGAGTCGGAGTCGGAGCCGGAGTCGGTGGAGTCGGGTCTTTTTGGGAAGCTTGCAGTTGGAGTCGGAGTCGTAAAAACTCGAACAGCTGGAGTCGGAGTCGGAGCCGGAGTCGGCTAAATTTTATTAGCTGGAGTCGGAGTCGGAGCCGAAAATTTCTGATTACCCGGAGTTGGAGTCGGAGTCGGAATTATCTTAAATTCAAAAAAAAAATATGTTTATTTTTTTTGTATTTGCTAGAAAACAGATTAATTTACAAAACTTCTTATATTTTTAATTTTTTGCGCTCATGCGCTGCGTTGCCATTTTTATTTTTTTAAAGATCACTAAAAGATAACCTATTAATCAGCTCTTACCCAAGAACATAGTATCACCATAACTAAAAACAACAACATTGGTTTTGTAGTCAGAAATATTTAATTGATTTTGACTGCATCCTTTTGCCAATATTTATGTGCCCTTTAAACTCAAATTTGACCAAATCTAGTTCTTTCTGAAAAAATACACACACAGTCATCTTATACCCCTATAGTGAATGTCTTGGTGGTTTTAAGTAAATCAATGATCAGGAAAAACGTTACGAGGTACATCAAAAAATATAAATAATAATCACTATTTATGGAAATCGAAAACAAAAAAATCACTGACAGGATAACTCTTCCAACAAATGATCAACAATTATAACAATCTATCGCTTGGAACTCAACATGCGCATTTTTTTTAAAACTTTGCTCAAAAAATTAAAAGTGTCTGAGAATGTTGATCCTTAGGCAAACTATTTTGATATTGTTGCAAATTATTGTAAAAAAATCTCAAGATTTCAGCATAGGACAGGATTTCAAGATAAAAAAAATATCCGTGACATAAAACATATTTATCCTGTAGACCAGCCCGTGGCTTAATGGCTACGGCTCCCGCCTCATAAGCGGAAGGTTCCGGGTTCGATTCCCGACCGGTCTCCTTGAAATTATTAACGCATGGAATCAGGTGGGATTCAAACTCACACCTTTGGATTGGTAGTCAGATGCTCTAGCCACTCGGCCACCGAGGGGTTGACACCCCTTGAGTGAATTAATCCGTAGTGGTGAAATAATGTCACAAGGTCATTTACTATATAATACAACAATCCCTTACGATCCCCAACGATTCCCCTACACACACTACACACCATATTCTATAAATAACTCGAAGTGATTGGTACGGTATGTCCTCACTTCTTCTTCTTCCCCTGATGATTCCATGAAATGTGGGTTCCGTTCATAGAATCTGTCTCTTGCGGTTAATGCAACGCAGTAGGCCGGGCCGCTTTAGTGAGTGTAATACATTTCGGGGTTTCTCGAAAGTTCTGCAATCATTAATAATGACAAGAAAGAACTTGAGGCGTAATCTAACCATAAGTTCTTCCCGGATGCTTTCTTCGGACTGGCTGCGCTTGTGTTCGATTAGATTAGATTAGATTAAAAATAAAAAATATTTATCCTGTGGATTTTTGTTTTTTATCCAATTCTAAGTTTTTTCATTTATTTTTCATGGAAACGCACGACCATTCATAAAGCATCGTTTTAGGTGAAGATGCAAGAAGTATCGCGCGCCTCCTCTTAAATTTATAAAAGTATTAAAAATTCAAATTAATCCAAAATTCCGAGGTAAAATATTTTCTAGGTCACTAATATTTGAAAAGTACCCCTTAAGCGTCCTTACCACGAAGATTTTTTTAAGATACATTGATTTGTAACAATAAACTTCTTCAGCCTTGGCGTGATGTCCATGTACGTCTTAAAAATTTCTATGGAGCTTTAAAAAATAGTTTCGTTTAAAATTGTTATTTAAAAATACACGGTGACTATGATAGTCACTGTGCTTCTTATAATAATGTCAACTTAAATGTGAGCAAATTGAATTTATATGTTAAATCAATTATTAAGGCCAGCTTTCTTTTAATGATCATTAAAAAAATAACAATTTAATATTTTAGCTTTTAATCAATTTAATGAAAATTTTAGATTAAGTAAATAAATCCAAATTTACTTACCAAACTGTTCTTCTGAAAATCCCTTCAAAACTGGCGTTTTTTTATTTCTGTTTCAATTACGTTTATAACTTGTAAAACTAGAAACTTTTTTCCAGTTTTTTCACATAAAGAGTTTTTAAATAATCCTATTTATCAATGTTTTCGAAATAATAGTAAACTAACTTTTGAAATATTTAAAAATATGTGGAGTCGGAGTCGGAGTAGTAGCCAACCATATTTTTAAAGCTGGAGTCGGAGTCAGCTAGAGTTGGTAGGCCGGAGTTGGTGTCGGAGTCGGTTGGATCTGAAAGCCGGAGCCGGAGTAGGAGTCGGAGTCGGCTAATCCCAGAAAGCCGGAGTCGGAGTCGGAATTGGAGTCGCTTGAAATATGATCCGACTCCGCAGCCCTGTTATTAATTGTAATCAATCTTCGTTTTTTTTTCAAAAATAAATTTGAAATAAAATCAATTTTTGCTTAAAATTAAATTTTTTCGAAAATTTATATTTTTTCAAAAAATTAGGGGAAATCTAACCTTTCCAATCAAACACCTATCTTCGTCATATGGAGAGTTTGATGCTAGATTAAAGCTCCAAAAATACTATTTGGGCTATAAACTTACCAGCAACAGCACCGCCTCGAGTAAGCACGCAAATGTATGCCACTTACTGGCCAAAAAGATCACATTTAATGCACTTTTGATCATAATTTGTATTTTGCGAGACCACTTCTCATCATTTTGTTGGCACACACAGTGACACACACGAGAATCCCTCAAACGCTTAATGAATATCGCCAAAATCAACTTTTCACTTTCGCTTACTTTTTCACGGCGCTTAAGATATGAAATTGCTTCCAACTACCGGCAACATGTTCTTTTGACCATTAGTAAGGCACTCACTTGAAGAATAATCCCGAAAAATGTAATAAATTAGCAAGCGCCATCAAAAAAACAAACGCGCCAAGTCGTTTGACGTTTCAATTTTCACTTTGCATTCCACTCGAAGGCTGAAGAAAACCGAGCGAGAGACGAAGGCAAAAAAGAACAAAGGCTGGCCGTCAACACCACCAGCAGCACAGCCAGCGATGCCAGGAAACTTTCCCTATAAATGCCACTTTTCGTGAGTGTTCGTTTGAACTGTCAGCGCAAATGGCAACACTCGACAGAGTGTTGGAAGAAAAAAGAACTAAGCCGATATTAGAAAAATGGGCGTGGCCCAATGCATTCGCCTCGATTAGAATACCCTTGGGATTTTTTTTTGTTAAATGCTTGGTAAAGAAATAAAATAACTTTTAGTGAAAGTGAAAATAAACAGAAATGTTCAAAAAAACTTGCTCTACTCGTTGATGTACTTGGTTTCAGTAAAATTCAAGGGAGACTCTAGATTATCCAGCATCATTCAAACACGACCGCTTATTAGGATTAAAATGGGTAGATTTCCCCTATAACTTGACGAGAGTATTTTGGTCATGCTTCTCAGTGGCTCAAAAGATGAGTTTTAGATCCCGTAAATCTGAGTGTTATTGATAGTTTGATTTTTTTTTGCAAAACGAAAAATATGAATTGAATATAATCAGATTGGTATGGAATCTCACAGAGTGAAGTATCTCAAGAAGAAGTTTTCATCAAATTTTGAAAATTTTTGATTTAATGATTCCAAGCAGGACAAGTTTCTAAGTTTATTTGTTTATATTTGAATCATCAATAAAAAATATATTTTTATGAAAAATTTAATCGAACTCTATCGAAATATGTCAAAAACTTCAAATTACGGAATTGGGAATTAAAATGTTTTTGAGAAAAAAATGGTTTACATATTTTTGAATGTGTTTTACAGCCAATACCTACAATTTCGCCCAAGACGCCAAATCGATCATAGAATGTCTTTCCAAGATACCGATTTAAGTATGTTTGCATATATTTCCCGTGTTAACCGCAAAAATTGTTTGCAAATATGTATGGGCAAAATAATGAACGTCCAAGCCAAATAAAAAAAATGAAAAATCAAAGTCTAATGAAATCAACCGATTTTGTGAATAAATGCTGATTTCCGGTTTACGTGGAGTATCACTTTGGCTATGAAAATTGCGATTCTCAAAATTGAGGTATTTTCTAAAAGAAATATTTTAAATCATTATCAAGAAAAAGATACTTCAATATTAAAATATTGAGCAACAGAAACTTTGCTGCATTTTATATGCTTGAATTATTAAAATGTAAAAAGTTTTTCAAGCATTTGAGTTTTTATTTGCACGAATCAAATCCGTTTCCCCAGATTTTCCTGCCTGTCCAACCGTACCAAATCGAATGCAGACGAAACAAAATATAAAAATCTATTAAATCCACGCCTTGCCAGCGTTCAAAAAGCAAATACATTTTTACGGCTGTATCAAAATCTTTCACCAACAACCCTCATTTCACCGTCGACAAAAATTCAATTCCAACCCCACTCTAATAACCCACCCCTCACCCCCTCAGCTGGGGACAAACTTTTCCACCGAAGCGTTACACTCATTTACGAGCTTTCCCCAGTAACCATAGTCGGTAGCACAAAAAAAAGCTCCAAATTGAACCAATTACCACCGGCAGGCCAAACCCCGGGCGACTCGGCGCTCAGCCCAGGTTCGGTTTCAATTGGTTGCGTTTTATCGGTTGGATTTTTGGATATTCTTTTTTTTTATTTTATTTTCATCTTGTGGGCAGGACATTCCAAATCTGGTGGGGGTGGCCCCCTCGTCCCCTGTCACTCGCTGTTTCAAAGTAGCAAAAACACGATCAAATGCAGACGAAAATGGTGGATAAAGTTGGGCGACGAAAAGGAAAAAAAAAACGTCAAAGGGATCGAATTTATTGCGGTTCGGGTTTGGATTGGCGATTTTGGTGTTGCCTTCTGGATTCAATTGGATTCGTTGCTCTCAAATCGAATGGGTTGGTTCGAGTTTTTTTTTTCTGGAAAAAGTGATTTGGAGCAAAACGGTGAAATTTTAAGGATCGGTGATGAAATTTAGAAATTTAGCGAAATTTAATTGTTTCTTTCTTTGTTGAATTTGTGATTTAAACTTTTTCATAAATGCAGTGAAGTGAAGTGATGCAATGATGTTTATGTTGCACATGACCAGTATGAAAAAGCACAAATAAGTTTTGGTAATCATACTTTAAAGTCCAATTATCTTACAGATATATCCGAGAATTCAAGCTTGTGAACATTCTCATGCTTCACGTTAAACATAAATTAAATAAACTTAAATGTTCCGACCAAAAGAATCATTAATGCCTTCTGCATGCCAATTAGGCTATGCTAAACAATGCTGATTTGATTTTGTGACACAAGTTTGATTTGAATTTCATGAAAAAATCACCACGCACTAACGCGTGGTCCTGAACCCTGTAAAACTATCCATTTTACCAGGAAAAACCACTCCTTGTTTAAAGAGAAGGTGGTAAAGGGAGGGGGGATTGTTTTCAAACCACACTGACTGCTGGCAGCCGACAGCCTAATTCGATAGTGCTGGTAAGAAATTCTCTAAAAAATCAGAAACATTTATTAGTTTTGATTAAAATTTATTTCACTTTTGATCTGCTATTTATTTTTCTGCAATTATTATTCAGATTTTTTTTTTAAGTTCAAGTTTGTCCAAATTGACTCAAAGAAATACAACCAACATTTTTTCCAACAGCAAAATGCTGATTTTACGAAGAATTCATCTGCTGTTGTTGTTTCGTCTCGCACAGTCTCACTCTCTCCAGAGGCAAATAAAGCTAACGAGACCCGGGGCTTAGTCCAAACCCGTAGTCATCGTCGTCGTCGTTGGTGGCCACCACCTCACTGGCCACACTGACTTATGCCAGTGCTGCCTGACTTCACACACAGCTTCAGGTTGATGGTTGATGTTCATGTACCAAGAAGGGGGTTACAAACACCGTCCTACCTCATCCTTCTACGAATTTTCCGCAAGGAAGGTGAACGCTGAACACTCACTGTTTCAATTTCATCCTTGACTTGCCAGCTGACAGCTTAGAGTTGGGTGGTGGCTTGTGGTTTGGCTTCCAGGCTTTGAAGGGAGGGAAATTGCGGTACAAAGTTGTTCGTTTTTCGGGGTACAACGGGTCGGTACATGGTAGCAATTGTGGATGAGCGGGGCGCTCATTGGACTCGGAGGACCAGTTTCGGCAATGGCTCAATTTTTGGTTCATTGGATGAGTCGGAATGGTTGCGGGTCAAATTACGGATTGTGTTGTTGGGCACCGTTGAAGCACCCGGAAGGGGTCATTAGGCCGCATGTTATTAGGGGAGATGTCTGGGAAAAGGTATCATGAAATTTTCTGTATCGTTATTTTGTTCATCACTTATTTCTACTACTCATTTAGCACAATTTCTACATTAAAAATCATTTTGCTGTGTACGAACAGGTTTTGAATAGTTTATATATGAAACCTCCAAGATCTAATCCCTCTCTAGACGGGTAACGGCCTGAAAATTAGCCAATAATCATTTATTAGCCAATCAAAAAACATTGCTTTGACTTTCTAGATTGCCAGATTCCTACTTGAAACTAGGTGTCCGAAGGCTTAATTGTTGAGGCATTTGAAACGTTGTTGCGACTCAAAAGTTCAAGGATTCAGTTTAAAAAAAGCTAAAAAATGTAAAAATTGGATGGTAATTATAGAACACAGCCCAATGGCGAAAATAACGATTATTTTTTATTTTTGTAATTTTTCTCTTTTTTTTTTTTTGATAATAGGTCTAAAAAATATTAGCTAGACAAGATAAATGCAAATCAAAAACATAAAACTAATTGAGAAAAATATGGAACAGAAGAAGAACACGGGAAAAATTACAATTCTAAAAAAATGGAAAAGGGATGCGGTGAAAATTGCAAATAAGACCGATGACAATATTTTTCAAAGTTTTTGTTCCCCGGTTCTGAACAGGGTCGAAGGTGGATCAAAATAAAAATAGAAAAAAAATGAAATAGCAAGCCAAAGTATCAACATTTGAATGTCAAAAGTTTTTTAAAATGAATTTCACACTTAGTTCAATTATTTTGCAATCATTACTTTTCCAAAATTGTATGATTTGACGAAAACAAAAATTTTAGCAAAAAAATTAAATCGAAAATTTTCAAAAATTTTAATTTTTACATGAACTTAAACATGCTAATATAATTCAAAATGCAGAGAAAACTTTTTAAATGGTATGCATTTAAATTTCCATGGAATTTTTGAAGATTAATAAAAAAAATATTTAATTTGGCCTCATGATTTTTCGGGTTAACATTGAAAGGAAGTCGAGGGGGGGGAGGGGGTTGCGCAAGAGTTTTAGATGATTTAAAAGTCGCTAAAAGTTAAAATAAACATTCAAATTTTTTTTTTTGTCTAAAATTATTTATATTGTTAGAAATGTGTACAGTTTTTAAGCTCTTTTTTATTAAATTTATTGATTTTTTTTTTGTTTTTTTTTAATGCAATTTCACAAGTCATTTCATATGGAAGGCTCGAATTAAAAATGATAAATTTTGATTGTAAAAAGCAAAAACAATTATATTTTTTTGAACATTGGAACAAGAAAAATAAAACTATGACAATATATTTTTTAATTGTTTTTGATTTGGCTGACATTTTTTGAATGGTATTTAGCCCCACTTCCCACTTCTTTTCGGAGACCAAAAAAGGCATCTTTTGTAAAATGACTTTTTTACGAAGATATAAATTTTAAAAAATCTTTACTTTTCATTTGTAAAATTTTTCTAAAATCATTTAAAAATTTGAAACAATATTAGCAATAGAAAAGTAGACAACAATTTTCGATAAAATTCACCTCAATTAAGCCATCGCCACTTGACTGTTCACTTAGGGAAAGAATTTGTATATTTTTGATGTATTTTTTTCTAAATATTGTCTAAATATCTCAATATCCATTTATCCAGAAGAGAATTATTAATGTAATTTGGATGAAAATACTTTTTAAAATGGAATTACATTGACAACCATAATGAAAAAATAATACCTTAAATTAATGCTTAAATAACTCTAACTTGGCAGTGGAATTTATCGAAAAAAGTAAAGTACATACCAATTGTTAATTTGGTTCAACATTTAAATATAGTTTCGGAAAAAAAACAATTTGTTTCAAAATATGGGAAAATAAGTGATTTTAATAAGATTTCTCTTTGCCTTCAAAGATGCCATTAGGTGTTCCCTGGAACATATTAAAATATAAAAAAAAACAGAATTTGGGTATTTCACAGTAATTTGCAAAATAAAATCAAACTGCAAACGTAATAAATTTAAAGTTTTCTTAGAAAATTTACGCTATTTTGAATATTTTACGTAAATATTAAATTTAAAAAGTTTCCCTTTTTCAAATCTATGGTGGGTAATTCTCCGCCAACTCACACAGCAGTTGCCCCGACCCCTCTTAGATTTGCGTGAAACTTTGTCCTAAGGGGTAACTTTTGTCCTTGATCACGAATCCGAGGTCCGTTTTTTGATATCTCGTGACGGAGGGGCGGTACGACCCCTTCCATTTTTGAACATGCGAAAATGAGGTGTTTTTCAATAATTTGCAGCCTGAAACGGTGATGAGATAGAAATTTGGTGTCAAAGGGACATTTATGTAAAATTAGACGCCCGATTTGATGGCATACTCAGAATTCCGATAAAACGTATTTTTCATCGAAAAAAAACACTAAAAACGTTTTAAAAATTCTCCCATTTTCCGTTACTCGACTGTAAAAATTTTTGGAACATGTCATTTTATGGGAAATTTGATGTACTTTTTAAAACTACATTGACTCAGAAGGGTCATTTTTTCAATCAGAACAAAATTTTTCATTTTAAAATTTCGTGTTTTTTCTAACTTTGCAGGATTATTTTTTAGAGTGTAACAATGTTCTACAAAAATGTAGAACAGACAATTTCAAAAAAATTGATGTATAGACATAAGGGGTTTGCTCATAAACATGATGAGTTATCGAGATTTTACGAAAAAAAAGTTTTGAAAAAGTTACTTTTTTGCGTTTCTCTTTGTTTCGTCGTCCGTGTCTGACGCGGGTGGCGATGAACGGCCATGATCGACGACGACCAATTTTTACCAAACTTTTTTTTCGTAAAATCGCGATAACTCGTCATGTTTATAAGCAAACCCCTCATGTCTATATATTAAATTTTTTGTAATTGTCTGTTCTACAACTTTGTTGGACATTGTTACACTCTAAAAAATAACCCTGCAAAGTTAGAAAAAACACGAAATTTTAAAATGAAAAATTTTGTTTTGAATGAAAAAATGACCCTTCTGGGTCAATGTAGATTCGAAAAGTACGTTAAATTTACCATAAAATGACATGGTCCAAAAATTTTTACAGTCGAGTAACGGAAAATGGGAGAATTTTCAAAACTTTTTTAGTGTTTTTTTCGATGAAAAATACATTTTTTCGGAATTCTCAAATTCGCCATCAAATCGGGCGTCTAATTTTACATAAAAGTCCCTTTGACACTAAATTTCTATCTCATCACCGTTTCAGGCTGCAAATTATTGAAAAACACCTCTTTTTCGCATGTTCAAAAATGGAAGGGGTCGTACCGCCCCTCCGTCACGAGATATCAAAAACGGACCTCGGATTCGTGATCAGGGACAAAAGTTACCCCTTAGGACAAAGTTTCACGCAAATCGAAGAGGGGTCGGGGCAACTTTTCCAGATTTCGTGTGAGTTGGTAGAGAATTACCCATAAATTAAAATTTTAGCTAGCCTCATTGTTCATTTGAACCATCTTTATTTTGTTGATAATGTTTACAAGAAACTGATAAAAAGGTAGCAACATTTCTCATTAATGTTAATGATTTTCTACTGAAATAGTGAATAATGAAATTTATCGTTAAACTTATTTTTTTTTAATTAATGATGATTTTGGACACACTTTAATTAATTGGTAAAAAACAATATCACATCATATCTTGATTAATAAAAGTCATACTTGGTTGACCTACAACTAAATTCCAGACCTTAAAAGCATTCAAGCATAAATGCCTTAAAAACAAGAAATATACAAAAAAAACAACTCAACCAGTACACAGCTAGTGAAAAATCGTACTTTATCGCATATTGGCTCCCACACTTGTCGTTTCGTTAGAGAAAACCAACTCTTAGTTTCAAATTGAATTTGATCAGCTTCTAACTTGTGGAGGGGGCGGGAGGGCACACCTTCCCCCCAAGCAAAGTCGATTACTTTACTCGATTTGGCGACACGGTGGGGTTTATTGGATTAAAGTCAAATTTAAAATAATTTAAAAAAACATATCATAACGTTCAGTTAACAATGTAATGAAAATTGCACGATTTTTTAGGCTTGAAGTAAAAATATAAAATTTAACATCCACCTCACAAAACGTCACGATTGCATAAAAAGTTAAGAAAAAAAAGCTTCGACGTACGGGGGCAAACGGAAACCTTGTTCAGTTTTCTCGTTCCGAAAAGTGAAATACTAACCTCGGAAGCTGCTGCTCGTTTTCCATGGTCCAGTTGCACTCCCGAAAATCAGTCACCGTGCACTGGAGCATTATTTATCCTTAAAAAAGATTTTAATTTTTTTAACTGTCATTTTGAAGTCGAAAAACTGACAAAATAGTTATTTTTATTTCTGTTATCAAAATTAAAAATATTTTTAATATCGCTAAATTTCAAATTGCAAAAAAAACAACCTCATTTGACAGTGATCGCCCTTACTCTCCCATTCATTTCAACTTTATTTTTCATTCAACGATTTTCTCTAACTCGCTCTCTCTCTCTTTTCTGCGGTCAAATCGTTTCAGGTGCCACCAGGACTGTGCCACGCCAGCCGAAAGCAACATAAATTAGAAACGACGATAAATTTTCCGAGACTTGCCCGACAGAAAAAAAAGTCAAGTCAAGAAGGGGTGTGTGGAAAATTTGGGGGAAAAACTCCCAGACCCAGACCCAGGTGAAAATCGTCAAGTGGTTTTTCGTTTTCCCGCCAAATAAAAAGAAAAGGGAAAACTCCCCCGAATAAATATTTTTCCAAACGATCGACAAACGATGAGGGAAATGACGTTCGGGGTGAAAGTCGAGTGAAATTCTTGAGGGGGAGGTGAGGAAAGGCAAGAAAGTGTTTATCTCGATTTGCCAGGGACCGGGCAAAGTTTGCCCACGCCGGAAAGGTGACGCGGGGTTTTTTTGTTTTGAGAGAAAAAATAAGAAAATACGAAAAGAAAAGCTGAGCGTGAGGAGGGGAAGAAAAGAAATGGAAAACTAAGTGAAAAGTGC
Source organism: Culex pipiens pallens (assembly GCF_016801865.2). Lineage (NCBI taxonomy): Eukaryota > Metazoa > Arthropoda > Insecta > Diptera > Culicidae > Culex > Culex pipiens. The sequence continues at coordinate 178,053,798 of NC_068939.1, forward strand.
TTTGTGACAAATGTCATTGTGACCCATTTCAAGTATCAATTTGTTTTTCGATTTGCATACTCACTTGCCAAAGGACGCAGGAATTAGGCTTGAAGGAAAAGGATTTCTGGCCGGGACCAGCGGCTTCCTGAAAAGGGGCAAAAACGAGGTAAGTCGAAATGAAATGGCTCAATCCGATGGGAGTTAAGTGGGGTTTGATGGGTTTTAGTTGAGGGTCGGACGAGGATTGGAAACTCAAGTTGATTGAAAATTGCAAGAAATTGCTTAGAATTGAAAGGGTCTTTGTGAAGGATAAAAAAAGGACCAATTATTTACATTCGAATGACAATTGAAGTACTTCAATTTAGCGATTGAATTTGAACCGCATAATTTCCTATTCTCATTTCATTTTTTAAAAGACTCAAACGTTACTGTCTCATAAAGTAAAACGAAGAAGAAAACCACCCTCTTTTCACACCAAATCTCGTGCCATTGCACCTTAATCCCCTCCAGACCACACCAGTTTTCGGGTCATTTTCCACACTTTTTTAACCTTAGGTGTGTCCGTCCTGTCGGGAGGATTAGTGATGCCATGTGACACGCGAAACGTCCGCCGAAAAACACCCAAATCCGGTGGTGAAGTGGAAGTGTCGTGTCGTGGAGTTAATTTGTAGAAGCAAAGCAACCACAAGGCAGGGAGGTGTGATAAAATGGCAGGTGGCGAAATGAAAATGGTAGTTATCATTAGTTTTGCTTTTTTCGTAGTTTCCTTGCTTCGTGTTTACCGGTTTTAAAGAGAAGTGGTAAGCTGCTTTCGTTTCAGTGGTTCCACCTGGAAAAGAATGCTTTTTATATTTATTTTCTGTGCGACTGGCAATTATTCAGATGATATCATCCACAATATTTAAATTGATTTTTTTGAATTTAGGAACTTCAAAAATAAAATGCTTAGCATATTTAATTCAAACAAACTTGACTTTGCAAACAGCAATGATATTTTTTAAGAAACAGACGTTGGTTAAATAGCTGAAAATCTAGCTAGAAATAATTTAAACAAAATTAGGCCAAGATTAGGGAAAAAGCTAACTAAACTAGCAAACAGACCTACCAAAACCAAACCAAAAACCTTTTTTGTTAAGATTGTTTTCCATATGATTAAAAATGAAATAATTTTGTCAAAATTGTCATGAACCATTTTTGAAACTGAAAAATGTAAAAATAGCAAAAATATATGTATTCCATGGGTATAACACCGTTTTGGGGGTATTAGCACTTAAACTACCATCCTCAATATTATCCCGCGAACTACCAAGCTAGCGAAAAAAGGCGAAGTCCAACTTCAAACAGCTGTATCTCGGCTCCCTGTGGACGGATTTTCAAAATTCAAGAAGCAAAAGATGCGGACAGATCTCTAGATTATTTTGCTTTTTGAAAAGTCAAAAACAGAGGCACTTACCCTAAGTTATTCCCAAAACCAACCAGGTAACTTTTTTTTAGCCCTCTATTTTCTAGTTGTTTTGCATGTTGGATCGAATGTTGAATGACAATTTGTTTAAAATTTTATCATAATGCAAGTTACAGTACAATTATAATACCCAATACCATATTGGACCGATCTGGCCACATTGGGACCGGTTCCAGGTTCTCCGGTGAAACCCGGAATATCCCCAATTCCAGAGTATTTTCAAGAATTTTATTAGAATGGCAATATGGGTATCAAAATTCAGCATTTTCAAAATCAAGCTCACTGATGACGCTGAAAACCATTTTGGACATATCTGGCCACTTTAGGACCGGTTCCAGGTTCTCCGGTGGAACCCGGAATATCCCCAATTCCAGAGTATTTTCAAGAATTTTATTAGAATGGCAATATGGGTATCAAAATTCAGCATTTTCAAAATCAAGCTCACTGATGACGCTGAAAACCATTTTGGACATATCTGGCCACTTTGGGACCGATTCCAGGTTTTCCGGTGAAACCCGGAATATCTCCAATTCCAGAGTATTTTCAAGAATTTTATTAGAGTGGCAATATGGGTATCAAAATTCAGCATTTTCAAAATCAAGCTCATTGATGACGCTGAAAACCATTTTGGACATATCTGGCCACTTTAGGACCGGTTCCAGGTTCTCCGGTGAAACCCGGAATATCCCCAATTCCAGAGTATTTTCAAGAATTTTATTAGAATGGCAATATGGGTATCAAAATTCAGCATTTTCAAAATCAAGCTCACTGATGACGCTGAAAACCATTTTGGACATATCTGGCCACTTAGGGACCGGTTCCAGGTTCTCCGGTGGAACCCGGAATATCCCCAATTCCAGAGTATTTTCAAGAATTTTATTAGAATGGCAATATGGGTATCAAAATTCAGCATTTTCAAAATCAAGCTCACTGATGACGCTGAAAACCATTTTGGACATATCTGGCCACTTAGGGACCGGTTCCAGGTTCTCCGGTGGAACCCGGAATATCCCCAATTCCAGAGTATTTTCAAGAATTTTATTAGAATGGCAATATGGGTATCAAAATTCAGCATTTTCAAAATCTGATGACGCTGAAAACCATTTTGGACATATCTGGCCACTTTGGGACCGATTCCAGGTTTTCCGGTGAAACCCGGAATATCTCCAATTCCAGAGTATTTTCAAGAATTTTATTAGAGTGGCAATATGGGTATCAAAATTCAGCATTTTCAAAATCAAGCTCATTGATGACGCTGAAAACCATTTTGGACATATCTGGCCACTTTAGGACCGGTTCCAGGTTCTCCGGTGAAACCCGGAATATCCCCAATTCCAGAGTATTTTCAAGAATTTTATTAGAATGGCAATATGGGTATCAAAATTCAGCATTTTCAAAATCAAGCTCACTGATGACGCTGAAAACCATTTTGGACATATCTGGCCACTTAGGGACCGGTTCCAGGTTCTCCGGTGGAACCCGGAATATCCCCAATTCCAGAGTATTTTCAAGAATTTTATTAGAATGGCAATATGGGTATCAAAATTCAGCATTTTCAAAATCAAGCTCACTGATGACGCTGAAAACCATTTTGGACATATCTGGCCACTTAGGGACCGGTTCCAGGTTCTCCGGTGGAACCCGGAATATCCCCAATTCCAGAGTATTTTCAAGAATTTTATTAGAATGGCAATATGGGTATCAAAATTCAGCATTTTCAAAATCAAGCTCACTGATGACGCTGAAAACCATTTTGGACATATCTGGCCACTTTGGGACCGATTCCAGGTTTTCCGGTGAAACCCGGAATATCTCCAATTCCAGAGTATTTTCAAGAATTTTATTAGAGTGGCAATATGGGTATCAAAATTCAGCATTTTCAAAATCAAGCTCATTGATGACGCTGAAAACCATTTTGGACATATCTGGCCACTTTAGGACCGGTTCCAGGTTCTCCGGTGAAACCCGGAATATCCCCAATTCCAGAGTATTTTCAAGAATTTTATTAGAATGGCAATATGGGTATCAAAATTCAGCATTTTCAAAATCAAGCTCACTGATGACGCTGAAAACCATTTTGGACATATCTGGCCACTTAGGGACCGGTTCCAGGTTCTCCGGTGGAACCCGGAATATCCCCAATTCCAGAGTATTTTCAAGAATTTTATTAGAATGGCAATATGGGTATCAAAATTCAGCATTTTCAAAATCAAGCTCACTGATGACGCTGAAAACCATTTTGGACATATCTGGCCACTTAGGGACCGGTTCCAGGTTCTCCGGTGGAACCCGGAATATCCCCAATTCCAGAGTATTTTCAAGAATTTTATTAGAATGGCAATATGGGTATCAAAATTCAGCATTTTCAAAATCAAGCTCACTGATGACGCTGAAAACCATTTTGGACATATCTGGCCACTTTGGGACCGATTCCAGGTTTTCCGGTGAAACCCGGAATATCTCCAATTCCAGAGTATTTTCAAGAATTTTATTAGAGTGGCAATATGGGTATCAAAATTCAGCATTTTCAAAATCAAGCTCATTGATGACGCTGAAAACCATTTTGGACATATCTGGCCACTTTAGGACCGGTTCCAGGTTCTCCGGTGAAACCCGGAATATCCCCAATTCCAGAGTATTTTCAAGAATTTTATTAGAATGGCAATATGGGTATCAAAATTCAGCATTTTCAAAATCAAGCTCACTGATGACGCTGAAAACCATTTTGGACATATCTGGCCACTTAGGGACCGGTTCCAGGTTCTCCGGTGGAACCCGGAATATCCCCAATTCCAGAGTATTTTCAAGAATTTTATTAGAATGGCAATATGGGTATCAAAATTCAGCATTTCCAAAATCAAGCTCACTGATGACGCTGAAAACCATTTTGGACATATCTGGCCACTTTAGGACCGGTTCCAGGTTCTCCGGTGAAACCCGGAATATCCCCAATTCCAGAGTATTTTCAAGAATTTTATTAGAGTGGCAATATGGGTATCAAAATTCAGCATTTTCAAAATAAAACTCATTGATGACGCTGAAAACCATTTTGGACATATCTGGCCACTTTGGGACCGGTTCCAGGTTCTCCGGTGAAACCCGGAATATCCCCAATTCCAGAGTATTTTCAAGAATTTTATTAGAGTGGCAATATGAGTATCAAAATTCAGCATTTTCAAAATCAAGCTCATTGAAGACGCTGAAAACCATTTTGGACATATCTGGCCACTTTAGGACCGGTTCCGGGTTCTCCGGTGAAACCCGGAATATCCCCAATTCCAGAGTATTTTCAAGAATTTTATTAGAGTGGCAATATGTGTATCAAAATTCAGCATTTTCAAAATCAAGCTCACTGATGACGCTGAAAACCATTTTGGTCATATCTGGCCACTTTAGGACCGGTTCCAGGTTCTCCGGTGAAACCCGGAATATCTCCAATTCCAGAGTATTTTCAAGAATTTTATTAGAGTGGCAATATGGGTATCAAAATTCAGCATTTTCAAAATCAAGCTCATTGATGACGCTGAAAACCATTTTGGACATATCTGGCCACTTTAGGACCGGTTCCAGGTTCTCCGGTGAAACCCGGAATATCCCCAATTCCAGAGTATTTTCAAGAATTTTATTAGAATGGCAATATGGGTATCAAAATTCAGCATTTTCAAAATCTGATGACGCTGAAAACCATTTTGGACATATCTGGCCACTTTGGGACCGATTCCAGGTTTTCCGGTGAAACCCGGAATATCTCCAATTCCAGAGTATTTTCAAGAATTTTATTAGAGTGGCAATATGGGTATCAAAATTCAGCATTTTCAAAATCAAGCTCATTGATGACGCTGAAAACCATTTTGGACATATCTGGCCACTTTAGGACCGGTTCCAGGTTCTCCGGTGAAACCCGGAATATCCCCAATTCCAGAGTATTTTCAAGAATTTTATTAGAATGGCAATATGGGTATCAAAATTCAGCATTTTCAAAATCAAGCTCACTGATGACGCTGAAAACCATTTTGGACATATCTGGCCACTTAGGGACCGGTTCCAGGTTCTCCGGTGGAACCCGGAATATCCCCAATTCCAGAGTATTTTCAAGAATTTTATTAGAATGGCAATATGGGTATCAAAATTCAGCATTTTCAAAATCAAGCTCACTGATGACGCTGAAAACCATTTTGGACATATCTGGCCACTTAGGGACCGGTTCCAGGTTCTCCGGTGGAACCCGGAATATCCCCAATTCCAGAGTATTTTCAAGAATTTTATTAGAATGGCAATATGGGTATCAAAATTCAGCATTTTCAAAATCTGATGACGCTGAAAACCATTTTGGACATATCTGGCCACTTTGGGACCGATTCCAGGTTTTCCGGTGAAACCCGGAATATCTCCAATTCCAGAGTATTTTCAAGAATTTTATTAGAGTGGCAATATGGGTATCAAAATTCAGCATTTTCAAAATCAAGCTCATTGATGACGCTGAAAACCATTTTGGACATATCTGGCCACTTTAGGACCGGTTCCAGGTTCTCCGGTGAAACCCGGAATATCCCCAATTCCAGAGTATTTTCAAGAATTTTATTAGAATGGCAATATGGGTATCAAAATTCAGCATTTTCAAAATCAAGCTCACTGATGACGCTGAAAACCATTTTGGACATATCTGGCCACTTAGGGACCGGTTCCAGGTTCTCCGGTGGAACCCGGAATATCCCCAATTCCAGAGTATTTTCAAGAATTTTATTAGAATGGCAATATGGGTATCAAAATTCAGCATTTTCAAAATCAAGCTCACTGATGACGCTGAAAACCATTTTGGACATATCTGGCCACTTAGGGACCGGTTCCAGGTTCTCCGGTGGAACCCGGAATATCCCCAATTCCAGAGTATTTTCAAGAATTTTATTAGAATGGCAATATGGGTATCAAAATTCAGCATTTTCAAAATCAAGCTCACTGATGACGCTGAAAACCATTTTGGACATATCTGGCCACTTTGGGACCGATTCCAGGTTTTCCGGTGAAACCCGGAATATCTCCAATTCCAGAGTATTTTCAAGAATTTTATTAGAGTGGCAATATGGGTATCAAAATTCAGCATTTTCAAAATCAAGCTCATTGATGACGCTGAAAACCATTTTGGACATATCTGGCCACTTTAGGACCGGTTCCAGGTTCTCCGGTGAAACCCGGAATATCCCCAATTCCAGAGTATTTTCAAGAATTTTATTAGAATGGCAATATGGGTATCAAAATTCAGCATTTTCAAAATCAAGCTCACTGATGACGCTGAAAACCATTTTGGACATATCTGGCCACTTAGGGACCGGTTCCAGGTTCTCCGGTGGAACCCGGAATATCCCCAATTCCAGAGTATTTTCAAGAATTTTATTAGAATGGCAATATGGGTATCAAAATTCAGCATTTTCAAAATCAAGCTCACTGATGACGCTGAAAACCATTTTGGACATATCTGGCCACTTAGGGACCGGTTCCAGGTTCTCCGGTGGAACCCGGAATATCCCCAATTCCAGAGTATTTTCAAGAATTTTATTAGAATGGCAATATGGGTATCAAAATTCAGCATTTTCAAAATCAAGCTCACTGATGACGCTGAAAACCATTTTGGACATATCTGGCCACTTTGGGACCGATTCCAGGTTTTCCGGTGAAACCCGGAATATCTCCAATTCCAGAGTATTTTCAAGAATTTTATTAGAGTGGCAATATGGGTATCAAAATTCAGCATTTTCAAAATCAAGCTCATTGATGACGCTGAAAACCATTTTGGACATATCTGGCCACTTTAGGACCGGTTCCAGGTTCTCCGGTGAAACCCGGAATATCCCCAATTCCAGAGTATTTTCAAGAATTTTATTAGAATGGCAATATGGGTATCAAAATTCAGCATTTTCAAAATCAAGCTCACTGATGACGCTGAAAACCATTTTGGACATATCTGGCCACTTAGGGACCGGTTCCAGGTTCTCCGGTGGAACCCGGAATATCCCCAATTCCAGAGTATTTTCAAGAATTTTATTAGAATGGCAATATGGGTATCAAAATTCAGCATTTCCAAAATCAAGCTCACTGATGACGCTGAAAACCATTTTGGACATATCTGGCCACTTTAGGACCGGTTCCAGGTTCTCCGGTGAAACCCGGAATATCCCCAATTCCAGAGTATTTTCAAGAATTTTATTAGAGTGGCAATATGGGTATCAAAATTCAGCATTTTCAAAATAAAACTCATTGATGACGCTGAAAACCATTTTGGACATATCTGGCCACTTTGGGACCGGTTCCAGGTTCTCCGGTGAAACCCGGAATATCCCCAATTCCAGAGTATTTTCAAGAATTTTATTAGAGTGGCAATATGAGTATCAAAATTCAGCATTTTCAAAATCAAGCTCATTGAAGACGCTGAAAACCATTTTGGACATATCTGGCCACTTTAGGACCGGTTCCGGGTTCTCCGGTGAAACCCGGAATATCCCCAATTCCAGAGTATTTTCAAGAATTTTATTAGAGTGGCAATATGTGTATCAAAATTCAGCATTTTCAAAATCAAGCTCACTGATGACGCTGAAAACCATTTTGGTCATATCTGGCCACTTTAGGACCGGTTCCAGGTTCTCCGGTGAAACCCGGAATATCCCCAATTCCAGAGAATTTTGAAGAATTTTATCAGAGTGGCAATATGTGTATCAAAATTCAGCATTTCCAAAATCAAGCTCACTGATGACGCTGAAAACCATTTTGGACATATCTGGCCACTTTAGGACCGGTTCCAGGTTCTCCGGTGAAACCCGGAATATCCCCAATTCCAGAGAATTTTCAAGAATTTTATTAGAGTGGCAATATGGGTATCAAAATTCAGCATTTTCAAAATCAAGCTTATTGATGACGCTGAGAACCATTTTGGACATATCTGGTCATTTTGGGATCGGTTCCAGGTTCTCCGGTGAAACCCGGAATATCCCAACTACGGAGTATTTTCAAGAAATTTATTGGGGGAGCATTATGGGTATCCAAATTCAGCATTTATTGATGACGCTAAAGACCATTTTGGACATATCTGGCCACTTTGGGACCGGTTCCAGGTTCTCCAGTAGAACCCGGAATACCCCCAATGCCAGAGTATTTTCAAGAATTTTATTGGATTGGCAATATTGGTATCAAAATTCAGCATTTCCAAATCAAGCTCATTGATTAAAATAAAAACTAAAAACTATTTTGGACATATCTGGCCACTTTGGGACCGGTTCCAGGTTCTCCAGTGGAACCCGGAACAACCCCAATTACGGAGCTTTTCCTAGATGGCAATATGGGTATCAAAATTCAGCATTTTCAAAATAAAGTTTTTTGTTGACACTCAAATTATTTTTTTGGAATGATTTTGAAAATGCTAAATTTTGTTATGCGTATTGCCACTCCAATAAAATTCTTGAAATTGCTCTGTAATTGGGGATATTCCGGGTTTCACCGGAAAACCTGGAACCGGTCCCAAAATGGCCAGATATGTCCAAAATGGGTATTAGCGTCATCAATGAGTTTTATTTTGAAAATGCTGAATTTTGATACCCATATTGCCACTCTAATAAATTTCTTGAAAATACTCCGTAGTTCCACCGGAGAACCTGGAACCGGTTCCAAAGTGGCCAGATATGTTCAAAATAGTTTTTTGCGTCATCAATGAGCTTGATTTTGAAAATGCTGAATTTTGACACCCATATTGCCACTCTGATAAAATTCTTGAAAATACTGTAGAATTGGGGATATTCCGGGTTCCACCGGAGAATCTGGAACCGGTCCCAAAGTGGCCAGATATGTCCAAAATGGTTTTCAGCGTCATCAGTGAGCTTGATTTTGGAAATGCTGAATTTTGATACCCATATTGCCACTCCAATAAAATTCTTGAAAATACTCTGGAATTGGGGATATTCCGGGTTCCACCGGAAAACCTGGAACCGGTCCCGAAATGGCCAGATATGTCCAAAATGGTTTTCAGCGTCATCAATGAGTTTTATTTTGAAAATGCTGAATTTTGATACCCATATTGCCACTCTAATAAAATTCTTGAAAATACTGTAGAATTGGGGATATTCCGGATTCCACCGAAGAACCTGGAATCGGTCCCAAAATGGCCAGAAGTATCCAAAAATGGTTTTAGCGTCATCAATGAGTTTTATTTTGAAAATGCTGAATTTTGATACCCATATTGCCACTCTAATAAATTTCTTGAAAATACTCCGTAGTTGGTATATTCCGGGTTCCACCGGAGAACCTGGAACCGGTCCCAAAGTGGCCAGATATGTCCAAAATGGTTTTCAGCGTCATCAATGAGCTTGATTTTGAAAATGCTGAATTTTGATACCCATATTGCCACTCTAATAAAATTCATTAAAATACTGTAGAATTGGGGATATTCCGGATTCCACCGGAGAACCTGGAACCGGTCCCAAAGTGGCCAGATATGTCCAAAATGGTTTTCAGCGTCATCAATGAGCTTGATTTTGAAAATGCTGAATTTTGATACCCATATTGCCACCCTAATAAAATTTTTGAAAATACTCTGGAATTGAGGATATTCCGGGTTTCACCGGAGAACCTGGAACCGGTCCCAATGTGTCCAGATCGGTCCAATATGGTATTGGATATTATAATTGTACTGTAACTTGCATTATGATAAAATTTTAAACAAATTGTCATTCAACATTCGATCCAACATGCAAAACAACTAGAAAATAGAGGGCTAAAAAAAAGTTACCTGGTTGGTTTTGGGAATAACTTAGGGTAAGTGCCTCTGTTTTTGACTTTTCAAAAAGCAAAATAATCTAGAGATCTGTCCGCATCTTTTGCTTCTTGAATTTTGAAAATCCGTCCACAGGGAGCCGAGATACAGCTGTTTGAAGTTGGACTTCGCCTTTTTTCGCTTGCATGGTAGTTTAGGTGTTAGTATCGATAGAATAGATTTTTCGTTGGAATTTCGTACACCCAAAGGAAAAATATAGCTCAAAATCTGCAACAGTGGATTTGCTGCAGAAATTGTCACATTTTATAACATTTTTAGCAGCAAGCCCGTAGAACATTTTTGCCCGCGTGCAAAAATTTCAGCGATCTGCAGTTCTCACCAACACATATAAAGCTGGCCCGTCCCCGAGCAACACTCCAAAGAGAAGCATATCTTGGTGCTCTTTCACTCACTTTTCATCAAGCGTCCATGGCGCGGTGGTAGCGTGTCGGATCAATAACCAAGAAGTTGGTGGTTCAATCCTCGTTCTGCTAAGTGTTTTTTTTTTGTGAAATACAATCAAAAAGCCGTCGGTAATGTCGATAATTGTCGGTAACGGGCAAAAATGTCATACTCCTATATCGCAAAAAATGCATGAGGACAGATTTCATGCAGATTCTGATATACTTTCATGCCGCCATGCATCACAATCATGCGACTGCCAGTTGGGTGTACCAACCCGGAATTACGTCGTCGGAAAATCCGCCGGCATCCGAACCGGTGCACGATTCACAAGTCAACCTATGAAGAATCGGAAAGGGCATAAAATTTCCGAACTTTTGATACCCAAACATCTAGGTTTTCTTTAAAACCTACGTTTTTTTGGTCATTTTGGTCATCATGGTAATTCTAGTAATTTGGTCATTTTGGTCATTTTGGTCATTTTGGTCATTTGGTCATTTTGGTCATTTCGGTCATTTTGGTCATTTTGGTCATTTTGGTCATTTTGGTCATTTTGGTCATTTTGGTCATTTTGGTCATTTCGGTCATTTTGGTCATTTTGGTCATTTTGGTCATTTTTTTCATTTTGGTCATTTTGGTGCTTTTGGTCATCTTGGTCATTTTGGCCATTTTGGTCATTTTGGTCATTTTGGTCATTTTGGATTCCGGTGGGTGCTCGCGTGCGGTTCGGTCTAGCTTGCTCGTTGCTCGTGTTAAGAGCTGGTTTTCAGAGTGAAAAACGTGAAATTTCGGTTTAAAATTGTTGTTACGTGACGTGCGGTGTGCTCTTTCGTGCGGTTCAGAGCAGTTTTGAACGGAATTCGTGAAATTCATGTGAAATTCCGGGAAAAAATAATTTATGTGGACGGCCATGTTTTTTTTTACACCAAGCATCTCCCGAGAGCTATCTTTCTAAGAGAGGGAGAGCCTCGTGGTGTAGTGTTGGTTCAGCAAGATCTTGATTGTGATCGTGTTGTGGGTTTGTGTGTGTGTGTGTGAGCTGTTTGGTTCGCCGATGACCAGCTTGTTCGACGCACGCATCTTGCAAAGGTGTCGCGTGAGTGTGTGCAGTGTGGGGGGGGGGGGGGGGGGGGTTTGAGGAGGGCAGGTTTGGTGGTGTGGCTGGCTTTCAGTGGTGTATAGGTGTAGATTGACCAGAAAATATGCAGATTCCCTGTCAGTGCTTGTTTTGGTGGCATGTATTTGTTTTTGAGGAAGCGAGACTGATATGGCAGCCCTGTGACTGCAGCGCCTAATAAGCGGTGCTGGCGACGGTTCAACGCTCTTCCGTCGCCCGGAGAGGAGCAAGCGGCATCGATCGGGCGGAAAGGCGACTGCTTTGTGAGAAAAATTAACACTTGGTGTGTAAATAATATTTTTAGTTGTGTAGTCGCTACTGACTCAATGGTGGCGAGACGCGTGATCGGTGCATGAGGAAGGGGAGTGAATAGAGGATTTGTGGCCAGGCTGAGTGTATGCGAGTGGGTTCTGTGGCCAACAGCAACAGGACAAGACTGAACAGCGTTTCAACCCGACTGTGTGCCAACCCACGGTCAGAACGCACCAATACAGTCGAAGACGACGAGGAGCGTGCTGTGATAGTTGGTGAGTTTGTTCCAAGCCGTCTGCTTATTTGTGAGTGTCTTGAGTGAGTGCCTGAGAGAGTGAGATTCAAAATAGGGTGAAGAAGTTAGGGGAGGTTAGGATCGAGATAGTTTAAGAGAGAGAGAGAGAGAGAGAGAGAGAGAGAGAGAGAGAGAGAGAGAGAGAGAGAGAGAGAGAGAGAGAGAGAGAGAGAGAGAGAAGGATGTGTGACTGTAGGAGAAGTGTGAATGTATGGATGACGGATGCATGATAGTTAGCAAGGTAGCGTTCTTTTATTACGTAACGCAGTTGGGGTCATTTCTACAGATTGGGGAGAATAATCTCAAAATTGGGTAGCAATTTAAATTGAGCCTAATTTATTACGCCTTTGTATTTTTTTGTTTGTTTTTTTTTTCTCTTTTTCTTTAAAATGCTTGCATTTAAAACGTTGGTCGGCACAGTGCCGTTTTCAACAGCCAAGATCTTAGAAGACGTACAACTTTACGTTCGGTAAATGTTGATCGATCAGATACACACTCATTTTAGGTTTTCGAGCTCGCCAGAATTCTGCCGAAAACAGAACATAAAAATGCCGAACTTCGGCAAATTAACTGTCATTTTTCACCGAGTAATCGGTATGATGACTCACATTTTGCCGAGATTCGGCATATTTTTCTGCCGAGCGATAAGTTGTTCTGATTCGGCAGAATTCTGCCGAAATTCGGCAAAAAAATCTGAGTGTGTAATATTTATGAAAATTTTAATTGATTTAAACTATGCTAAAATTCATTCATTAAACAGCATTCCTTTTGAATGTGTCATAATAAACCGATGTTTTTGTGATATGATATTTCTTAAATGTATTCAAAAGTATTTAGGTAAGAAAGTATTTTGGGTTTTACTGGTGTCATAGGTGGTATGTAAGCGTTTGTATGAATGAGTTCGTTTAATGTTTATCAACTTATTTTCCAGGTTCTTCGAATTGAGTCGATTATTGTTGGTGGGGCAGCGCGCACGCCTTGCAGGACTATTCGTGTTTCGGGCGTCATTTTTTTATTCAGAGATGTTTTTTGTGCTTTAAGATTACATTAATTGTTTTGTGATTTTAAAAGCCCTTCCTATATCATCGTTGATCAGAAGGCACGGCGTCGGGTAAATTGTGCATAATTTTTTCAAATAATGTATTAAATTTTCACGGTGCAAAAGACATTTGTATAGAATCGGTTTATTTTTCATAAGTCCTTCTTTTATCATCGTTGATCGGAAGTCACGCCGCCGGTTTAGTTTGTTTAAGTTATTTTCTAAATTTCATCACAATCGTTTCCGCGGTGTCCTCTTTTCTTTTCGTTCAAATTTGTTGATCTAATAATTTATTCCAACTGCCAGTTTTAGAGTAAGCTCATCAAACTTTGCATTTTATGAAAAGTAACGCGTCTTTTATTTACTATTTTTGAAATTTACTCGCGTTGTCGTATGAACAGTAAAAAATATACTGATAAGTCCAGCCCATAGCACTACTGCTCGGTTGGCACGCGTTCGATTAAAAAACTTTTTAAATAATCAATTATTCATCTTTCCGCAGCCGGCTGCCTAAGATTTAAAATTTTCAACCGATAAACAAAATGCTCATGGTCACATCACTGCCACTCGTGAATCCTGACCTCATACCCATCTACTAACCCCCTCAAAACTCATGTGATACTTTGTCGGAGAAGCAGTCGATTGGGCGGTCTCTATCACTCAAGTATCGGACTAACATTCCCATCCACTTCCCCGTGACTCTACCACTGGTCGTGGCCGGCGCCGGTATTGATCAGCATGATAGGGGCCTTTGAGAAGTTGCGAAGCGAGGAAAGATAGCACCCACTCATCTTCCACGGCTCGTGGATGTAACTTCTGGAGGTCCTGGTCAATAACGGAGTAGCAACTGCGGGTGGGCACCTATGCTTATGCTTATGCTTATGCTTATGCTTTGGTCATTTTGGTCATTTTGGTCATTTTGGTCATTTTGGTCATTTTGGTCATTTTGGTCATTTTGGTCATTTCGGTCATTTTGGTAATTTTGGTCATTTTGGTCATTTTGGTCATTTTGGTCATTTTGGTCATTTTGGTCATTTTGGTCATTTTGGTCATTTTGGTCATTTCGGTCATTTTGGTCATTTTGGTCATTTTGGTCATTTTTTTTCATTTTGGTCATTTCGGTCATTTTGGTCATTTTGGTCATTTTGGTCATTTTGGTCATTTCGGTCATTTTGGTCATTTTGGTCATTTTGGTCATTTTGGTCATTTTGGTCATTTCGGTCATTTTGGTCATTTTGGTCATTTTGGTCATTTAGGTCATTTTTTTCATTTTGGTCATTTTGGTGCTTTTGGTCATTTTGGTCATTTTGGTCATTTTGGTCATTTTGGCCATTTTGGTCATTTTGGTCATTTTGGTCATTTTGGTCATTTTGGTCATTTTGGTCATTTTGGTCATTTTGGTTATTTTGGTCATTTTGATCATTTTGGTTATTTTGGCCATTTTGGTCATTTTGGTTATTTTGGTTATTTTGGCCATATTGGTAATTTTAGTTTTTTTTTGTTTTGGTTGTTTTTGTTTTTTGCTGCTGTCCAGAATCGCCCTATGTTTCCCGATAGTCCCCAGTCCACAGAATACTTCCGAGACCTGATGAATTTTTAATAGTGAAATTGTCATGTCATTCAGTGTTGTTTCAATATCACTCAAGAATATTTTTTCTTTACAATATTTTTTTTAAATATCATTTGACTAAGTTTGTCATTTTAACTGAAAACCACTTTCCCTGGAAGCACCTCCGAAAGCAGTTTGCCGGTATTCCACCCATCGTTGCTGCAATCCCTTACGATTATGGCTTACTTTCGTACAAACATACAATATTTATACACGTGATGAAGCTCTCTTGTGCTGCTGCTCGGCTGGGCTTCCCTCCAGGGGTGAACAGACAAAAAAAAACCAAAAGGAAAATCCAACTCCTAACGACGAAAGGTGCGAATGGCCCCAAGGATTTGTATACGAAATCAGGTTGGGTGTCTTGGACGACGAGGGTGAAAATGAAATTGTTATTCCGGCTCTCTCTCTCTCTCAGCCGGCTGCAACCCCAGAGTCACGACACGTAAAAACATAAAAAAACAGATCCCAGACACGCCACTACCAGCGGCGTGATTCCAGGACTGGAGTGTCCTTCCATACCTGGAGCCGAGCTTGCCTGCATGTGTGATCGAACACGGCATTCGGGTGCTTTTGGAGCGACTGCGTCACGCGCCCCGGACCAGGATTTCAATTTCCTATCCGAAGATTTTCTCGCAACATGAGGTGATGGAGGTTGGTTGGATTTCTTGGGAGAATTGCGATACGGGGGCAGGAAACACGGAGAAAAAACCGTTCCGAAAATCGTGAACAATGTACCACGAAATCGGGAACAACGTGATATTTCACGGTACGCAAACGTACCATGAACACTTTCCATGAACAAAACGCAAATCGTGAACGTTTGTTCACGCGGTTTAAAAATTGAAGAACTCTGGCGGATAAAAATGGTATTACGTTTTGGGTTGGTGTCTCTGGCGTTGTATTCTTTTGATGACTCTGCCATCTAGTGGTGATTTTTTGGCTCAAGAAAATGTGTTGCCATCTGGTGGCCAGTAATCAAACTACAAAAATCAGCATGGTGTAGAAATTGAATTTTTTTTTATTTTTATTGTCAAAAACTCATCACTGCACAAATCAACACACTTTTTTTCGCTTCCTGCAGAGAAAATTCATAAATGGCTGGACCTACAGCGGTTCAGTCTGGTGGCCATCCTGCTTTTTGTTGCTCCGATGAAGGTGGACAGGTTAGAAGATGCCGCGGGCCGCCTGAAGGAATCTGGAGCGGAAACATCTGAAAAGTATGTTTTTTTTAACAAAACTTTCAGCGTCAAACATAGAAAAACTTACCGAAAGATTTAATAAGAAGGCAATCCGGACAGAAAATCCTGTCCTGCCCTGTCGTGACATTTTCGCCGATGGCCCAAAACCGCGGTAAAAATTTGTAGACTCGGATGGTGTTATCGAAGCTGTAAAATTAGGAAACTAATTAACTTATATAAAAGAAAACATTCTTAAATAACTTACCCCAATAATTTGCCGCATCTGCTTGCCAGCTCAAACACCTAGTTCGTTTTTTCCGGGATTCCGGTAGCGAGCTGGTTCCTCCCGCTGCTGCCGGTTTTTTTTTCAGACGCGCACTTGACGTTTGAAATGGAACGAGCCGTGGGCCCATTCACAAATGGCGCTGTGTCAAATGAAATGTGGGTAGTTCAGATATTACGTTTTTCAAAAATATTAATAAATATCCAATAAATATCTGGTAAGTCCAGAGTTTTTTTTTATAAGGTCCTTTAAACATATGAAAGACAATAGTTTCCTTATAAAAAAAACTCTAGAAGTGTAAAGTTTATGTTTTTAATTATTACAAATGTTTAAATGTTTTAAATGTTTAAATGTTTAAATGTTTAAATGTTTAAATGTTTAAATGTTTAAATGTTTAAATGTTTAAATTGTTTAAATGTTTAAATGTTTAAATGTTTAAATGTTTAAATTGTTTAAATGTTTAAATGTTTAAATGTTTAAATGTTTAAATGTTTAAATGTTTAAATGTTTAAATGTTTAAATGTTTAAATGTTTAAATGTTTAAATGTTTAAATGTTTAAATGTTTAAATGTTTAAATGTTTAAATGTTTAAATGTTTAAATGTTTAAATGTTTAAATGTTTAAATGTTTAAATGTTTAAATGTTTAAATGTTTAAATGTTTAAATGTTTAAATGTTTAAATGTTTAAATGTTTAAATGTTTAAATGTTTAAATGTTTAAATGTTTAAATGTTTAAATGTTTAAATGTTTAAATGTTTAAATGTTTAAATGTTTAAATGTTTAAATGTTTAAATGTTTAAATGTTTAAATGTTTAAATGTTTAAATGTTTAAATGTTTAAATGTTTAAATGTTTAAATGTTTAAATGTTTAAATGTTTAAATGTTTAAATGTTTAAATGTTTAAATGTTTAAATGTTTAAATGTTTAAATGTTTAAATGTTTAAATGTTTAAATGTTTAAATGTTTAAATGTTTAAATGTTTAAATGTTTAAATGTTTAAATGTTTAAATGTTTAAATGTTTAAATGTTTAAATGTTTAAATGTTTAAATGTTTAAATGTTTAAATGTTTAAATGTTTAAATGTTTAAATGTTTAAATGTTTAAATGTTTAAATGTTTAAATGTTTAAATGTTTAAATGTTTAAATGTTTAAATGTTTAAATGTTTAAATGTTTAAATGTTTAAATGTTTAAATGTTTAAATGTTTAAATGTTGAAACAATTTTGAAATTTTACAATTTTACAATTATAAAATTTTACAATTTTACAATTTTACAATTTACAATTTTACAATTTTACAATTTTACAATTTTACAATTTTACAATTTTATAATTTTACAATTTTACAATTTTACAATTCAAATTGATTTGCTTGAATGTTTAAATTATAAACAAATAATTAAATTCATTTATGTTTGATTGATTTGAACTTATCTTAATGACCCTATTTGCTTAAGGACCCTATTTGGATTCACTTCTTTGACGTCATCCAAAGGCCCGCAGTCGGGCGCAACTAAACATGTCTGTGCGTGATTTCGTTTGCTCCTTCACATGCAGCCGACGAAATTCCACCCGCAGATAGCGCTGATTTCTAGACACAAACCCTGGTACACAACGCCATCTAACGAAAACAATGTGTAAACTTCTAAACATAAAATTTGTTCCTGATTTTGTGAACACTGTTCATGATATCGTAAACTTTTCAACATGATTTCGTGACCAAGTTCATGATTTCATGAACATTTAATGTACGCGAAAACATGAACATTTGTTTACGAATTCCGGAACGGTTTTTTTCCGTGAACGTGGGAATGTTGTTTGGATTTTGACGATCGTGATAGGGTTGCTTGAGAAAATATCTTCAAATAAATAGTTTTTGTTAAAGTAGCTTTGAACGCAAAAAAAAAAATAATTTTTGTCCAAGGAAAAACTCTTATTCAATAATTTTATGTTGGTCACTCTACCTCAACTGTCTACCTGATCCTGTCCCAAGCCAAAGCCTATCTACGCTGGTGGGGGGGCTTAACCCAGACGACGACGACAACGCCGAGAATCGTGTTATTGAAATTTTATTATTTATCACCCCTCGAGGAGAGTGGAGCTCATCGTGCTTCGTCGTCTTTTCCTGGGGTAGATTCCGGTTGTCGATTTGGGCCACCTCTCCTTAAAAAGAGCCCCAGACTAAAGTTATTCTAACGTTTGCTACCCCCTAACCTGACTTCTGTTGAGGGGGTTGTGGGAGGTACAAGCAATAGAAAGACACATCACCCCTTTTGCTGGTATGAATCTGCTTTTGATGTTGGCATTTGATGTGTACTTGGGTGTGTGTGTGTGTGTGTGTGTGTGTGTGTGTAGTTCTGGGGAAAACCACCAATAGAGTATGATGTACTACTGTTCGTTTTGGATTTATGTTTTGGGACTAACCGAAGGTAAGGAGAGCAGGTCAGGGTTGTCTATATCGACGTGGGGTGAAAGAGCCATGTGAGTGAGAGTGATGTTTTTCTTTGCTGTACATGCCGATGGAAATAAGATATTGCCTCCCCGTCCCCGGTGCCAGGTAGGCCATTAATCTTTTTATGCTAAAGGAAACACGAAGGTCTGGTTGAAGGGGGTCTGGTGTACATTGGGGATCAATTCAGGCTCAGGTAAAGGTTGTGGGAAAACTTTGGCGCTTGATAGAAAAGAAGGATGAATCTAGGTTCAATTGGATTACGGAAAAGTTTGTCAACATTGAAAGGTGCTAAGCCGGACAAGAAACTCGCTTGACAGGGTGTTTGTCTTGAGTTATTTTATGGAAGAGTGATTATTTTCACTTGGGCTACTAATTTTTCCAAAATAACAATATTTTGCTCAAAAAAATGCATATACATTAAACATTAAACATTAAACATTAAACATTAAACATTAAACATTAAACATTAAACATTAAACATTAAACATTAAACATTAAACATTAAACATTAAACATTAAACATTAAACATTAAACATTAAACATTAAACATTAAACATTAAACATTAAACATTAAACATTAAACATTAAACATTAAACATTAAACATTAAACATTAAACATTAAACATTAAACATTAAACATTAAACATTAAACATTAAACATTAAACATTAAACATTAAACATTAAACATTAAACATTAAACATTAAACATTAAACATTAAACATTAAACATTAAACATTAAACATTAAACATTAAACATTAAACATTAAACATTAAACATTAAACATTAAACATTAAACATTAAACATTAAACATTAAACATTAAACATTAAACATTAAACATTAAACATTAAACATTAAACATTAAACATTAAACATTAAACATTAAACATTAAACATTAAACATTAAACATTAAACATTAAACATTAAACATTAAACATTAAACATTAAACATTAAACATTAAACATTAAACATTAAACATTAAACATTAAACATTAAACATTAAACATTAAACATTAAACATTAAACTTTTTTTTTGTTTTTTGTTTTTTGTTTTTTGTTTTTTGTTTTTTGTTTTTTGGTTTTTGTTTTTTGTTTTTAGTTTTTTGTTTTTAGTTTTTTGTTTTTAGTTTTTAAGTTTTTTGTTTTTTGTTTTTTGTTTTTTGTTTTTTTGTTTTTTGTTTTTTGTTTTTTGTTTTTTGTTTTTTGTTTTTTGTTTTTTGTTTTTTGTTTTTTGTTTTTTGTTTTTTGTTTTCTGTTTTTTGTTTTTTGTTTTTTGTTTTTTGTATTTTGTTTTTTGTTTTTTGTTTTTGAGCAATTCTCTACAAAATCGGTCTTTTTTCTTCAATTTTAATTTTTGTATTTTTTAATCCGACTGAAACTTTTTTGGTGCCTTCGGTATGCCCAAAGAAGCCATTTTGCATCATTAGTTTGTCCATATAATTTGGCAGATGTCCATACAAAAATGATGTATGAAAATTCAAAAATCTGTACCTTTTGAAGGATTTTTTTGATCGATTTGGTGTCTTCGACAAAGTTGTAGGTATGGATATGGACTACACTGGAAAAAAATAATACACGGTAAAAAAAAATTGGTGATTTTTTTATTTAACTTGATTTACAAAAAAACACGATTTTTATTTTTTTTTTATTTTTTGATATGTTTTAGAGGACATAAAATGCCAACTTTTCAGAAATTTCCAGGTTGTGCAAAAAATCATTGACCGAGTTATGAATATTTTTATCAATACTGATTTTTTCAAAAATCAAAATTTTGGTCGTAAAAATTTTTCAACTTCATTTTTCGATGTAAAATCAAATTAGCAATCAAAAAGTACTTTAGTGAAATTTTGATAAAGTGCACCGTTTTCAAGTTATAGCCATTTTTAAGTGACTTTTTTGAAAATAGTCGCAGTTTTTCATTTTTTAAAATTAGTGCACATATTTGCCCAAATTTGAAAAAAATATTTTTGAAAAGCTGAGAAAATTTTCTATATTTTGCTTCTTCGGACTTTGTTGATACGACCTTTAGTTGCTGAGATATTGCAATTTATAGGTTTAAAAACAGGAAAATTGATGTTTTCTAAGTCTCACCCAAACAACCCACCATTTTCTATCGTCAATATCTCAGCTACTAATGGTCCGATTTTCAATGTTAATATATGAAGCATTTGTGAAATTTTCCGATCTTTTCGAAAAAAATATTTTCAACATTTTCAAATCAAGACTAACATTTCAAAAAGACCAAACATTCAATATTACGCCCTTTTGATATGTTAGTCTTGATTTAAAATTTTTCAAAATATTTTTTTCGAAAAGATCGGAAAATTTCACGCATGTTTCATTGTAAATCGGACAATTAGTTGCTGAGATATCGACATTAGAAAATGGTGGGTTGTTTGGGTGTGACTTAGAAAACATCTATTTTCCTGTTTTTAAACCTTTGCATGCCAATTTCTCAGCAACTAAGGGTCGTATCAACAAAGTCCGAAGAAGCAAAATATAGAGAATTTTCTCAGTTTTTCAAAAATATTTTTTTCAAAACTGGGCAAACATGTGCACTAATTTAAAAAAATAAAAAACTGCGAATATTTTCAAAAAAAAAGTCACATAAATATGGCTATAACTTGAAAACGGTGCACTTTATCATAGTTATAAGTCACAATGACAGTGATAAAAAAAAAATCTTTCAATCCAACGCGTTGGAACGTCTTATATTTCCTTTAACCTCTTCCCAGCCTCTAGGCGCTATTTATTAATCCACCTCCACTGGGAGTAGAATAAGATTATTATTAGGTGGAATATTGCTATCGTGTATACGACTCTCCCAAAGCGTGTTCGTATGAGGAAAAACAAAGCAAAAAAACTGTGCCACCAGCAGTGTATTTACCATTTTTTCCTCTTTGTTTTGATTTCCTCTCGTCCACTTCCGGCATCCGTCCCTTCCAATATAGCATTCCAAGAAAAAGTCCAAAATTGACTGCTAGGGACACCCTCGAATAATGGCATGTTTATATCTTTATTATACACAACCCCCCTCCTCAAACGGCCCCCATCTTCCGTCAACTACTAACACACTGACATAAAACGGCTACCAAGAGACCCCAATGTCCTTCCCCCGGCAAAGAAATCACAGAGAAGGTGCGGTATCACTGCTTGGAGGGGACAACATTAGAATGTTAGGATGTGTGGGGGTTTGAGTGGTCATTTTGGTTGATGTTTGTTCTGTGAGTAGGAATTTCAACATCTTTTAACTCAAAATTATGCAAATTTTTGAAATATTTAAAATTTGTTGGATCCATGAAATTTGAAAATTTGAAAAATATTTGTATTTTCAACATGTCCAAATTTAAAAAAATCGTGAACCACCCTACCCTCAAGACCTTTTAGACTACTGAGGACCTCCACCAGTGGCCTGCGGACCACCACACCCGTCTTTTATTGGTGGGGGAAGAGAGATCTATGAATACTTTATTGGTCATTACGCGGAGGGGATGTCGTAGTCGGAAAGCCGAGATTCAGCATGGTTTGTGCGTTGCGACGAAAAACGGTCCGGTTCATTCGTCGTCGTCGTCGAGTTGCCATTATTATGGCCGTTAGCGTGGATGTTCTACCACCCCTCTCCCCCTCTTTTTGACGGTGAACAGAATTTTGGATTTGGATTTGGATTATTACCCGCCACCACTGCTAGACTTGGTGCGTTCTTGGACCAAGAATCGACGTTCTTTGGGAAATTATGGCGCAGAAAAGCGCGAGTTATTGTTGGGGATACCGGAATGATGACCCGGATTTTGGCCCAACCAACTCTTCTGCCCAAGAAGTCGTTAAGAACAGCCACCCTCACGCCAAAAAGTAATAATACGTATAATGGATGCCATTGGATCGAAAAGGATTCGTTTTTTTTTCGATGAATCCACAAATGTTTGCTATGAGTCGTAAATGGGTAATTCTCCGCCAACTCACACAGCAGTTGCCCCGACCCCTCTTCGATTTGCGTGAAACTTTGTCCTAAGGGGTAACTTTTGTCCCTGATCACGAATCCGAGGTCCGTTTTTTGATATCTCGTGACGGAGGGGCGGTACGACCCCTTCCATTTTTGCACATGCGAAAAAAGAGGTGTTTTTCAATAATTTGCAGCCTGAAACGGTGATGAGATAGAAATTTGGTGTCAAAGGGACTTTTATGTAAAATTAGACGCCCAATTTGATGGCGTACTCAGAATTCCGAAAAAACGTATTTTTCATCGAAAAAAACACTAAAAAAGTTTTAAAAATTCTCCCATTTTCCGTTACTCGACTGTAAAAAATTTTGGAACATGTCATTTTATGGGAAATTTAATGTACTTTTCGAATCTACATTGTCCCAGAAGGGTCATTTTTTCATTTAGAACAAAATTTTTCATTTTAAAATTTCGTGTTTTTTTCTAACTTTGCAGGGTTATTTTTTAGAGTGTAACAATGTTCTACAAAGTTGTAGAGCAGACAATTACAAAAATTTTGATATATATACATAAGGGGTTTGCTTATAAACATCACAAGTTATCACGATTTTACGAAAAAAAGTTTTGAAAAAGTTGGTCGTCATCGATCATGGCCGTTCTTGGTCACCCGCGACAGACACGGACGACGAAACAAAGAGAAACGCAAAAAGTAACTTTTTCAAAACTTTTTTTCGTAAAATCGTGATAACTTGTGATGTTTATAAGCAAACCCCTTATGTATATATATCAAAATTTTTGTAATTGTCTGCTCTACAACTTTGTAGAACATTGTTACACTCTAAAAAATAACCCTGCAAAGTTAGAAAAAAACACGAAATTTTAAAATGAAAAATTTTGTTCTAAATGAAAAAATGACCCTTCTGGGACAATGTAGATTCGAAAAGTACATTAAATTTCCCATAAAATGACATGTTCCAAAATTTTTTACAGTCGAGTAACGGAAAATGGGAGAATTTTTAAAACTTTTTTAGTGTTTTTTTCGATGAAAAATACGTTTTTTCGGAATTCTGAGTACGCCATCAAATCGGGCGTCTAATTTTAAATAAAAGTCCCTTTGACACCAAATTTCTATCTCATCACCGTTTCAGGCTGCAAATTATTGAAAAACACCTCTTTTTTCGCATGTTCAAAAATGGAAGGGGTCGTACCGCCCCTCCGTCACGAGATATCAAAAAACGGACCTCGGATTCGTGATCAGGGACAAAAGTTACCCCTTAGGACAAAGTTTCACGCAAATCGAAGAGGGGTCGGGGCAGCTTTTCCCGATTTCGTGTGAGTTGGTAGAGAATTACCCAAATTGAAACGCGATGAGTCATCATTTGAATGCTGAATTGGCGCAAGAAGCACGTGTAATTCGGAAATCATTTTTAATATCTATACAAACACACACTTTTTTATGATAACTTCTCAAAGGGTGATTTGAGGCGCGAAGCGTTTCCAATCTTGGGTTGTTTGCTGGTGCAATAAAAATGGAATTAATATTTCATGCAACCTTTTCAAAATCCGAAGAATCGTTTGCTGAGATTTTTAAATTTTTATGTAGGTTTTATGTAGGAATATCAAATCCGCCTTTCAAATATATCAAATATTCAAATATATATGGGTTCCCGGGCAGACGGTAATAACAAAATTCATGCCATTTCAATAACAAATATTGTTAAAATAACAAAAAGTGTTATGGAATCTTCTTGAAAAATTCATTTTTGCATAAGGGTTTAATAACAGTTTATTGGTCTGATATTGGTTGACAGCCAAAACAACCTTGGAATAACATTTTTTGTTATGGAAGAATACCTACAACTGTTTTTAGGATGATTGGATTAATTGTTAAAATAACAAAAAATAATAACAAAGATTTGTTCGAAGAATAACTAAAAATGTTATTAGTCTGTTATAACAATAACAATCCAATAACAAAAAAATCATAACGACGAATAACAATTTTTTTATAAATATTATAAAATGTTGTTGGCCTAGTATTTTCAAATATCAAAAAATTTTATTCCCACATTATTTCCGTCTGCTCGGGTTTATTGATAAAAAATAGATTTGTGAAAAACCATCCATCGAAATACAATATAGAAATGTTTATTTAGAAATAACAAGTGGTTTATTCTCTGGCAACTCACAATACATCGGGAAGGTTGCTCTAACCCTCATCGATTTTCGATTTGATTCTTTCGAAATATAACTTTGGTTTCTGATCATGAATTTCTGGTCCATGTTTCGATATCAAGTGAAGGATGGGCGGTTCTTTTTAGCACATTCGGAAAAATTCGTGTTTTCAATGATTGGTTGCAAGAAGTTTAATTGAGTTGGAAATTTGGTGTCAAATAGACTTTTTTTTTGTAAAATTACGATTCTATTTGACACGGTACGAAAAATTGAATGAATCATATTATTTATCAAAAATTTAGAAAGTTCTAATGGCACTGTCATTTTTCGGTACTCATTTGTGAAAAATAGAAAGACATGTCATTTGATGAGAAACATAACGAACTTTTTTAATCTAAAATAACTCAAAAGAGTTTTTTTTTATTCTGAACTAAAAAAAAGAATGTTTCATGTTTTTGTAAATTTGCTGTTATTTTTTTATGTTCATCGAAGTACTTGTTGTTTAGCAAAAGTTTTAAAAACATCATCAAATTTTTAAAATATTTTTAATTTTTTTATTTTTGTATCTATTTATTGTTTTTTTTTAAAGCTAAAATCGACAAACATATTTTTCAAACTAACAGATTTAAATTCCCAAGCAACATTTTAGGTTTTAAGTAGGCCATAAAAGCCTATTTAGGCCGTATCAGGGTTTTCAGAACCATGATAAAACCTGTAAGTTTAAAAATGTTACTAGGCTTAGATCTATTGAGGAAGGGGACTCAACAAAATAAATGACATAAAAATTATTGTGCATTTTTTTTTTGTAAATAAACAAATATTTTTTAAGCTCTCCGAAATTGTTTTATAAAAAAAAAACAATCATATTTGGCTGTTTGGGTGTTTATAAAACCACTTTGAGTTAAGGGCATTGAAATTATCCAAAAAGCAAAAAATAAGTAGAAAAATGTGTAAAACTCTACATGGTTGTTTCATTCATAACGCATTATCTATCTTTTTCTGCATTGAACTTTTTTTTGAAGGACTTTTAAATCAGTTGTGAGCAATTTTCCACCAAAACCGTACATATATTTTATTTGGATCAAAGTTTGAAGGGATCTTTACTATGACCAAAAAAGCCATTTTGTGTAGTTGTTTGGCCCCCATACAAGGTTTTATTAAATATTCGAAGATTTTTTTAATCGATTTGGCTTTTCGGCAAAGTTGTAGGTATCGATGAGAACTGCCTAAAAATAACGTTTAGGAAAAATTAAATTTACCTTTTTTCTTATTATCTTTATTTTCCTAAAGGTAAACTTCTCAACAACCGTATTTTTTTTTTGTTTTTTTTTTTTAATTTTTATTTTTGGATACATAATAAACATAGAAAATACTCAATAACAATACTCTTTGTAGAAAATATAATTTTTTGAAACAATAGAAATTGTACGTCATCTTTTTTATTGATTTCAGTTTGTCTTTCAAAATTAAATTCTCTATCAAAAAGTAATGTACAGAAATTTTCATAAAGTGCGCGCTTTTGAAAAAAACTACTTAATGTTTAATTTCGTCTAAAAACACATTTTTTCCTAAAAAAAAGTATCCATGATTGTTCATTCCGTAAAATACCTTTTTTGAAAAGTTCAAAAAATTTCCCAAAATTTATTTTAAAAACATTCAAGATTGTGGCTCAACGGATAAAATGGAATCATATCAGCAGGGAATGTACCAATTTTCATTGTAGAAAATTAAAACAATTCGTCACCATCGTGCTAACTTGTCGTACGTGCATTTTGGGCCAAATTGAGTTAAGAACGCCATTTTGTGCAGCTCACAATGCCTCACCTTTGACCTTCACAGATCCCCAACATTCGATTTCAATCCTGAGATATTCAACAAAAACCGAAAAAACTCCGTGCATTTTTGTCACTTTACATATGAAAGTAGTTTCAATCTTGTCGTGCTATCTTGTCACTCCATGAAAATTGATGTAAGTGCGACAAAAGGCCAAAGGGATTTCAGGCCAGGAAAGTCAGGATGCGTTTGTCGCACGTACAAGCTAAACTACCGTAAACATTTGTAAATATAACTCGGGACTCCAGCAACCAACTTCAACCAAACTTCGGGACAATGCACAGAATGGTGAGCCAAACATAACGTGTTTGTTATTGTTTACATTGCGTGCTCTCGTTTTTGAATATTCAAGGTCAAACATTAAAACGCGTTTTTCTCGGAACGTCAAAATGGCGGGTGCGACAAGATAGCACGACGACGTCGAATTGTAAAATTTTCTGATCCGTCAACTTTTTTTTTTCAATTTTTAAAACCAAGACTAACCCTTCAAAAGGGCAAAATATTTAATATTAGGCTCCTTTTAAAAAAAGATCAGAACATTTCAGAAAAAAATAATAACTACAAAAAAGGGGTTCGTTTGGGTAAAACATTCAAAACTTTAATTTTCCAACATTTTTTCTTTCTTTTAACCGCAATGTCCAATCTTCAATGTTTTGAACATTTTTTTTTTCAAAATGGACACTCATTTTCAATATGTTTAAAAATTGAAGTAATGACCATTTTGAGTTATAATCAAACATTAAGTGGATATATCTTTGATGCGGTGTGCTTTTTGTATTTTTATTTGATTCTACATTACATTCGATTTCTCAGACAAAAATAAATTACTGAGCAATTCTCTGAGTTTTCGGTCATTCTTTTTTTTTTTGTATTTTTTAATCCGGCTGAAACTTTTTTGGTGCCTTCGGTATGCCCAAAGAAGCCAATTTGCATCATTAGTTTGTCCATATATTTTTTTTTGTGAAAATTCAAAAATCTGTATCTTTTGAAGGAATTTTGTGATCGAGTTGGTGTCTTCGACAAAGTTGTAGGTATGGATATGGACTACACTGAAAAAAATGCTACACGGTAAAAAAATTTTTGGTGATTTTTAATTTCACTTTTTGTCACTAAAACTTGATTTGCAAAAAAACACTATTTTTATTTTTTTTTTATTTTTTGATATGTGTTAGAGGACATAAAATGCCAACTTTTCAGAAATTTCCAGAATGGGCAAAAAATCTTTGACCGAGTTATGATTTTTTGAATCAATACTGATTTTTTCAAAAAAATCGAAATATCGGTCGCAAAAATTTTTCAACTTCATTTTTTGATGTAAAATCGAATTTGCAATCAAAAAGTACTTTAGTGAATTTTTGATAAAGTGCACCGTTTTCAAGTTATAGCCATTTTTAGGTAACTTTTTTGAAAATAGTAGCAGTTTTTCTTTTTTTAAAATTAGTGCCCATGTTTGCCCACCTTTGAAAAAAATATTTTAGAAAAGCTGCGAAAATTCTCTATATTTTGCTTTATTGAACTTTGTTGATGCGACCCATAGTTGCTGAGATATTGCTATGCAAAGGCTAAAAAACAGGAAAATTGATGTTTTCTAAGTCTCACCCAAACAACCCACCATTTTCTAATGTCGATATCTCAGCAACTATAGGTCCGATTTACAATGTTAATACATGAAACATTCGTGAAATTTTCCGATCTTTTCGAAAAAAATATTTTCAAAAATTTAAAACCAAGACTAACATTTTAAACGGGCCAAACATTCAATATTACGCAATATTACATACAATATTACGTCACTATCGATCTTTAAAGTCGGTGAAAACAAATCTTTTCATACAAAACTTCTTCTTTTATTCGCTAATAACTCGACAGATTTAATTGGATCGTTTTTCGGTCTTCGAAAAACTTGTTTGTCATTAAATTTTACTTAAGATTCTCACGCTTGTCAATGATCCGACACATCTAACGGCACCTTTTGGTGGAATTTTGATTTTTTCTTTTCCCCATAGATCTTAGCGGGTTTTCCGAAACAAACTTCAACAATAAAAAGCGAATCTTAATATACATTAAAATTTAAAGTAAAAAAAAACTATGGCCCAGAAAATGCGGGGTTTGGTCCTTAAAAAAATAGTTTTTTTTGCAGGCCTATTTTTATGAAAAATTCTTATACAATACCAACGCCTTTGAATTAGACACCAGATCGATCAGAAAATTCTTTCAAAAGATACCGGTTTTCGAATAATTTTATGGGATTTTTATGAACATATTTTTTTTTAAACTAAACATTTTCTTTTATTGTGATTCATTTGGGTGAATTATAACTCAACCAGTGTAATTCCATTGCACTTGTAACTCATATTTTACCAATCATTTTGAAACTTGTTTTGAAAAGTTCTAATGAAAAATTCTCAATTTTCAAGTTCTGTGGAACAAAATTTAATTAGTCCAACCAAAACACCGATCTAACTTTCTTTGAATCCAGAAAAGCCATCACTCACCTGCCGTAACTTTATTCCTGGCACTGGCATAGGATCCAGGTGTCATCAGCATCCTCCACCGTTCCACCTACCCCCGTGGGGGATGTTACTTTGCCATCGTTCGCCCCCCAAAAGCAGAGTGACAGTTTGTTCAAACGAGGTTTGATTCTGGGGAAACCCTTTCCCCACACAGACTCTCCCTCGGGGGACTCATACATGACAACCACATCGAACGATAACAATAAAATCCCGGAAAAAGGAACAACTTTTTGGCCACAGACGTCCGCCCTCCCCCGGGGGGATTTGTGGGGTTGGGGGTGGTGCCCACTGGACCGGATTTATGTATGTTTTGTGTGAGCGACCGAACTGTGTGGGGCTTGGTGACGATGGTGGCACTTTTTAGTTTGTTATCCTTATCATCACTTTTGGTCGGGCAAAAGTTTTCTTTTCATAGCCTTTCGGTCACTGGAAGAGTAGGGGAGAGGGACCAATTTTGATTTTTTTTTCTAAAAAATATTCTTCAAAATTTTTATTCATTATTTTCAAACAGTATCAGGAAGACTCACAGAGGTTTAAAAAAAAGCTCCAAGATCATACAAAAAAGCGGAAATCACTTTGGTCCAGAGGCCACACCAGTCACAGACAGTGAAACAAAAACCGCCCCCTCCTGGGGGAGATAAAATTCAAATGTACAAGCTTATCACTGCCGGCTGGCTGGGGTCGTCGCAAAGAGCAAGAGGAGGAGGAAGTGGAAGGTGAGCGGACAATTTGTGCCTCCTCCGTCACACCAAAATGTCAGAGTTTTTGAAAACAGGGAGCGGACCCCGCTGTGACCCGGAGACATTCCTTTCGGACAGAATGACCGGTCATCTTGCTTTTTTTTTATTCCTCCCGGGAATGACTCTGAATTCAGTCTGGCCGTGACACGTGGATTGGTGAGGGCCGTCGCTTTCAGGGGAAACTTTTTTGTGGCTGTTTTGAATTACGAAAATTCAAAGGAAATAGTATTTTTTATTATTTATAAAATTGATCAAGAATTTTCCTGAGGAAGCTTGAACATTTTTACACGAAAAACTCACAGAAAAGGGAAAATCGCCAACGGGTTCGTTCCCTAGCTGTCACCACAGGCAGCGTCGTAACCAAAGGAGGCGAGCAGCCGGATCAAGTGTTGAGATTAGAGCAGTTGGATTCCCTCTTCTAAACGGCTGCACGATACAGAGACAAGGACAGCCAGCACACGGAGATGACATTTGGATTTCGCAACCCCGCGTGTAATTGTCATTGGACGGGCTGTGAATTTGGAACGAGCTAAACGGGGAATGATAAGAGTTGGGATGGTGAGGGACGATGGTGGGGATCACACGGTTCCGCGAGCCCGTGATGGACACCAATTATGCCAGTTATGGTCAGTGAGCAACTGTGAATAGCGATTGGAGCTGACAGTTGTGCTATTGCTCAAGGGGGGCACGATTTACATGGAATGATTTGACGAAGTCGTGGATGGTTAGTTCGATTGGGATTTGCATATTGAGTAACTTGGTATTCGGTGACAAGGAGCAATATTTGAAAAACATAGCTATTTCTTCAACATTTGCTTCTAATGCTGACATCAAATGAAAGTGACAAAATATCAAAGTAAAAAAAAATCACGGCACTTAAAAATGAAATTGGCTTATTTTGCGCATTTTCAAACAAAACAAAAAACAAAAAACAAAAAACAAAAAACAAAAAACAAAAAACAAAAAACAAAAAACAAAAAACAAAAAACAAAAAACAAAAAACAAAAAACAAAAAACAAAAAACAAAAAACAAAAAACAAAAAACAAAAAACAAAAAACAAAAAAACAAAAAAAAAACAAAAAACAAAAAACAAAAAAAAAAAAAAAAAAACAAAAAACAAAAAACAAAAAACAAAAAACAAAAAACAAAAAACAAAAAACAAAAAACAAAAAACAAAAAACAAAAAACAAAACACAAAAAACAAAAAACAAAAAACAAAAAACAAAAAACAAAAAACAAAAAACAAAAAACAAAAAACAAAAAACAAAAAACAAAAAACAAAAAACAAAAAACAAAAAACAAAAAACAAAAAACAAAAAACAAAAAACAAAAAACAAAAAACAAAAAACAGAAAACAAAAAACAAAAAACAAAAAACAAAAAACAAAAAACAAAAAACAAAAAACAAAAAACAAAAAACAAAAAACAAAAAACAAAAAACAAAAAACAAAAAACAAAAAACAAAAAACAAAAAACAAAAAACAAAAAACAAAAAACAAAAAACAAAAAACAAAAAACAAAAAACAAAAAACAAAAAACAAAAAACAAAAAACAAAAAACAAAAAACAAAAAACAAAAAACAAAAAACAAAAAACAAAAAACAAAAAACAAAAAACAAAAAACAAAAAACAAAAAACAAAAAACAAAAAACAAAAAACAAAAAACAAAAAACAAAAAACAAAAAACAAAAAACAAAAAACAAAAAACAAAAAACAAAAAACAAAAAACAAAAAACAAAAAACAAAAAACAAAAAACAAAAAACAAAAAACAAAAAACAAAAAACAAAAAACAAAAAACAAAAAACAAAAAACAAAAAACAAAAAACAAAAAACAAAAAACAAAAAACAAAAAACAAAAAACAAAAAACAAAAAACAAAAAACAAAAAACAAAAAACAAAAAACAAAAAACAAAAAACAAAAAACAAAAAACAAAAAACAAAAAACAAAAAACAAAAAAACAAAGACCATTGACCATTGACCATTGAAATCCACAAATTCGGAACACTTTTTTCTTACGATGTAAACAAACTTTTTTTTCTCTCCAGGTGTACATATTTTTTGCAAAATAATGACTTTGCACTCTGAAACCAATAGAACTCATGGTTAGTAGCGTGGTTCACGGATATATGAAAAAGACAAAAGTGTTCAATTTCGTTTGCATCAACCGGAATTTTGAAGTACTATGACCCAAAAAGCTAGCCTGAAAATTTTAGCTTATTTGGTTATGGTTTAGTTGCTCCAGTTTTGATATGAAGTTAGAATGGAATTTCAATTAATTTAATTGATTTCTTTTTCACTTTTTAACTCTTCTTCTAGAAAGTTTTCCTCAACCCGATAAAACTTTATCATGTAAGAGTTTTCTTATAGGTTTTGATTCGGGGAACAACTTTGTAGAACATCGCAAAGCGCTAGGAAATGATCCCGAAAAGATACAGATTAATTTTTTTAGCATATTTTGAAATTTTGCCGAAAAAAGTAAACTCTAAAAAATATCCTGTATCTTTCCAGGATGAATTCTTAGCACTTTGCGATGTTCTACAAAGTTGTTCCCCGGATCAAAACCTATAAGAAACCTATGAATAGGAAAATTTGATTGGGTTTTGGGAAATTTTCTATAAGAACATGTAAAAAGTTACAATTCTCCATATTTAATTGAATCAAGTTCCATACTAACTTCAGATCAAAACTGGAGCAACTAAACCTTAACCAAATGAGCTCAAATTTTCAGGCTAGCTTCTGGGGTCATAGAACTTTGAAATTCCGCTTGATGCAAACGAAATAGAACACTTTTGTCTTTTTCATATATCCATGAACCACCCTAATGGTTAGTGATGTTTTATGAATGGTCTGATAACTTTTTTGTAAAAATATCAGTTAAATTCAGGTGTTCCACAATTGTGGGAGACACAATAACATCCCACCATCATGGAACGGGTAATTTGGAGGCAGTATTTTGCTGCTCTGGATAAAATAGTCTTGGAATGCAGTTTTTGTTTGAAAAGTATGACTTTTACTGGTGAAATAGCAAGAGAATGTCCAAATAAAGGCCTTAAAAATAGCAGTGTCGGCAGAAAAGTTGCATTTTGCATTCTATTGACAAATTACCACAAAAGTGTTCCGAATTTGTGGGTGTTCCGAATATGTGGGATGACTGTACAAAATACAAAAAACAAAAAAATCACAAAAATCACAAAAATCACAAAAATCACAAAAATCACAAAAATCACAAAAATCACAAAAATCACAAAAATCACAAAAATCACAAAAATCACAAAAATCACAAAAATCACCAAAATCACAAAAATCACAAAACTCACAAAACTCACAAAAATCACAAAAATCACAAAAATCACAACAATCACAACAATCTCAAAAATAACAAAAATAACAAAAATCACAAAAAATCACAAAAAATCACAAAAATCACAAAAATCACAAAAATCACAAAAATCATAAAAATCACAAAAATCACAAAAATCACAAGAATCACAAAAATCACAAAAATCACAAAAATCACAAAAATCACAAAAATCACAAAAACCACAAAAATCACAAAAATCACAAAAATCACAAAAATCACAATATTCACAAAAATCACAAAATCACAAAAATCACAAAAATCACAAAAATCACAAAAATCACAAAAATCACAAAAATCACAAAAATCACAAAAATCACAAAAATCACAAAAATCACAAAAATCACCAAAATCACAAAAATCACAAGAATCACAAAAACCACAAGAATCACAAAAACCACAAGAATCACAAAAATCACAAAAATCACAAGAATCACAATAATCACAAAAATATGAAAACAAAAAAATATGAAAATATGAAAACATAGAAAACATGGAAATCATAGAAATCACAGAAATTACAAAAATTACAAAAAAAAAAAATCATTTTTTTAAAAACATTTCGCATCTTTTTTTCCTTCTTTTCTAAATCCTTACAGAACTTGAATCGCTCCCTTCTCTGACCCACCACTTGTTTCTCAATTTCTCCCCACTGGCCATTTTCCGACTCATTGCCGGTTGAGCTTTGAGTCAACACCGGAAGATTAGTGCGTCTGCCTAATGAGTCCGGGGAAAGCCCCCATGGCGGTGGCCATTCCCACTTTTGGGGTCGACCCCAAAGCTGAACCCACCGCCAACGCCAACGCTCACCGGGTTAAAGTAATTTTCCTCCGAGGAACCGTTCCCAACGCTAGCGGTGAAGTAGAATTTTTGTAATTTTAATCAAAAAGTATATTTCGTTTTATCCTTAAATTTTAACAATTCATTTAAATTTTATTTAGAATATTTGAAATAATTCCAAAAAAATCTCTTTCAATTGCAACTCCAACTTTGACCTTTCAAGCATAGTCAGATCGTGTTAAGTGTGTTGAGTACACACATTAAGACAATTTCCCGGGACTGCTGCGGGTCTGGCCTCGGACGGGATAGGATGGCCGCCCACCGGAAAGAGGTAAGTGGCTACGCAGATTGCCCACAGCAGAAGCCGGTGGTGGTGTTGTCGAGGCAAATTGCGTCAATGAGCTGCTGCCGGCCTTGTCAACAAACCACTTGAGCTTGCAGGCAAGCACTTGGGTTTTTCTTTGAAGAAATTTGGGAGCTGTCAAGTTTGCATTTATTTTTAGATACACAACTTAAAAAAAATCTAAATTTATAAAAATCTCTATAACAATCAAATACGTCAAAAATCATTGAAAAGTAATTTTGACCACTCCTCTATCCCACTGTGCAGACCCCGCCCTCTTCTTCTCCTCTGTCAACAAGATGTTGATGATGTTGTACTTGATGACGATAATGTTTATGAGAGCCATTTTTGAGCACGAAAATTTTACGCCCGCTGTTTTTCGCCACCACCATCACACGCTTTCCCTCCCCTAGTTCAGTCTGTTACTGCAAGCTGTGACCATCGGGGAAAATTCCGGACGGGAAAATTGGACATCACCCGCGCGATGACGACGTCGACAAAAACGATATTTCACAATGGAAGAGCGCACTCGTAAAATTTCATATTATTTTAATGTTACATAATTTGCCGGGGGGCATTATCTGAAATTTGTTTACACCACCAACGGCATCCTCTTCTGGGAAGAAAACACTTTTGGGACGCATACGGGAATCCACCAGATATGTGGACACGACGAGTATGGCACCAAGAATGTGGGAACAAACTTTGGAGCGTGCAAGGAAACGGCAAGGGAATAAAATGTTGCTTTAGCAAGATGCTTTCTAAATTTGGGGCAGCTGGGGTGAACTAAGCTGTTTTATTAAAGTTATTTGAAATTATTAAATCCAAATCAGCAGAAAAGTGGTCCTGATTTTATTACACTGATATTTGTCATAAAATTGCTAAGCAAGCCAACTAAATTCAATATGTTAAGTGAGAAAAACAAGAAAACATGGAGCAAATTCGATCAATCAATTGAATTTCAATGCTAACAAAGTCATTTTGAGATAGAAAATTTTCTGGATTTACAGATTTCCTCAAGTTTTTGTCTGTAACAGGTTCCAGTACTATTTATTTACATTTTTAAGTAAAGAAAACATAGAAGCTTTCACTTTCGAAGTAATATTTTCTTTAAACTGAATCCAGTGTATAAATCCGCTGAGCAAAAAAAAATAATCACAGGATTGTACAGCAAAACCAGCATCATCTGATGATCTTAGAAATTTTTCTTAGCTAAAATGGCTGGTTTAAGCGAAACTGATTTGACAATCAGAACAGCTTTTTTTTTGCACGATCAGTGATTTCAAAACCAGAAAAATGCAATTCCAGTAATTTTTGTACAGGCTGAAAAGGCAAGATTTTTTCTAGTTTTGGTTAACTTTTCTGCATTTTGGTGATAAATCCCATTTCCACGCAAATGTTAATACCTCTTTTCTTTTAAAATGTCATCAATAAATCAAGTATCATTTTTTTTCAACAAATCTAATATATATAATTTAAAAAAATGGTAATAAATTATCAATTCAATTAAATTCCATGAATGAAACATGGCCCTTTAAAATTAGGAAAAATTGCCCTTGCAACACTCGCCAAGAAATTAGAGGCAAACCAAATTTCTTTGAATACACTTTTGAAACTAATTGTAAATTATGTAGAAAACGCTGATTTAGCAAATTTTTTACATTTTGTTTAGAAATTTAAAAAAAATGCTTAAAATGTGTGTCAAAATTGTGAAAATAATTTTTTTTTTGCAATTCCGTCGTAAAAGTTGTACCTTTCAATATTTTTTAAGATCCAAACGATTCATTGGCTCGATGCACGGATATTTGTCCTATAATTCTGTTCAAATGGTGTTTTTCGGAATTGCAAAAAAAAAAAAATGTATGGAACTCGTTGCAAAACTCGATTTTTTCATCACTCGTCGTATTTATCCAACTCGGTGAACGTAAATTTACGACTCGTGCTGAAAAAATCCAACTTATTGCATAAACTACTATTATTTCCAGCTTAATCATCTCAATCACCTCAAAATGCTTGATGCATGGTTACAGCTATGCTGCTTTAATAGTTAGCAAAATATTTAAAAATGCAAGAAAAAATGTTTTCGTTATTTTTTTTGCCTTTGTCCGATGTGTGGCTCAAAAATAGCCGCTTAGTAATAGAAGATTTCTTTAAAAGTAATTAATCAAAAACTAAGGAAAATTTTAGTGCGATTGAAACTTAAGGATTAGCTCTCAACGATTTTGCAAACTTTTCAAGATTTATTTTTTTATTTTATTTGAATTTGGATAAAACTTTGTCCCTATTTCAAAAGAAGCAATTTTGCATTTTTAGTTTCTCCTTACAAAATGGGTTTATAAATTTATGAAATTCTTTACAATGAGAAGAGATTTTCTGATTGATTTGTTATCTTCAGTCAAGTTGATGGTAATGATAATATTTAATATGTACACCTTAAATTAAATTTTCAAAATATATTTTATTGGATTTTCATTTTTAATATTTCTAGAAGACTAAAAAGTCATAGAGATCCTAGTGGAGGTGAAAATTATGGTTTAGTCATAAGAGTTTGTCATAAAATATCGTTTTTTGATGACATCGGAAACCTTGACAAAAATTATATGAGGATTTATTTTTTTGTAAACGTAAAATCATTTAATATGTTTTATATTTAAACGTTCCCTTTTTAAAATGTAGCTACTTTAAGGTGCAAAATTTTTAATTTCTTTTATTTTTTTTTTGCATTTCAAAAATAATTCTTGTAAAAAAGCATTTTTTTAAAGGCTGAGAAATTTTCTTCTTTTGTCTCTGGAACTTTGAAAAACGGTTAAAATTAGTTTCTGAGTTACAGCCTCACAAAAAAAAAACGAATTAAAGAATAAGCGTCACTTAATCTGCCATTAATTTTAAACTGATGATAAAATTACAAAAAAAATATGATAGAATTACGCAGCGCGAGATAATAACGTTGACGAGGTTTTTTTTTTCACTTGAACATCTTGAAAAATCAAGCGATGACCTATTTTTTTTTTTTGGGTACCGTAAACCAGGGTGACATTGATAGAATTTCATTTTATTTTTGAAATATTTTCGATGTATTTCATGTACTGGGGTTGTCCTCAAAAACTCCAGGCACAATTTTTGAAATAAAGTTTTATCAATAATGTTTAAAAAAATAGTTGTGTTGAAAATTCATATTTCATATTCCGGGCGACTTTAAAAGTCATAGTTTTCCTTGTTTGATTAAGATTTATGGTGTTCAAATTAAATTTTTTCGTCAAATGTACCATCACTTAGGTTGCCAGCATGGTTTTTGAGAAAAAAAATCCATGTGTATATTTAGTTGACTAAGTTTAAAAGCTTTTAAACAAAATACATATAAATTTTTATGTAAAATTGTTAAAATGTCAGAACTTCGCCTGTAATTCGTTGAAACCACATTTATTGCATTTTAAACTGAATTCGAACTATTTTATTTTTTTTACTGAAAATGCCAATAAATTTGGATTTTTTATGATGTTTAAAAAACAAATAATATTTATTATTTACTAATTTATGTTCCCTTCTTCTGTCAAAAAATTTGAAAATGCATTACGTTTCAGTGAATAAACTGATTTTTGCTCGTTTTCGTCATATTTTTGTTTATTCAAGCAACATGTGGAAAAAACACAGTTTTTATATTCAAAAAATCATATCTCGGTATCCTGTTAATGGTTACACAGCAATAAATCCGATGGTGAATTCGCATGCAAAAGCCTGCACATCACCTTTGTGAGAAAAAAGCATGTAATATTGTGTGAGAAAACGTGTACACAAAAAGCATGTACCAAAGAAAAAAAATCAGGTCTGCTAAGCCCAAAAATAACATCAATCTGGCGATAGTAATATTCATTATTGTGTACACGTTTTCTCATGCAATATTACATGCTTTTGCTCACAAAGGTGATGTGCATGCTTTTACATGCGATTTTACAGGGAAATGTTTTGCTGTGTATTCGCAATTATATGATGACAATGACACAATGACTCAGGAAAATTATACTTTCAGACATGAGCTCTTAATGTTAATGTTATTTTCATAGGCCCTTTTCGAATATTCAGTTAGTTTTTTAAGGACTTCAACATATTTTTCCTTAAAAGCCCAAATAATAAACAGATGAATCGTGGTGCTCTAAAATTTGTTCAGCCAATTTTATGTTATGGGTTTTGTGAAAATCGACGAAAAACGTAATTTTTTGAGCCACCCTATGTCGGATAAGAGCACCTTAATTGCAAAACGGGGCGTATTATTTTGGCCATGGAACTCTCATGCCAATTTTGAGCCAAAAATTAGAGCTTTTTTCTTTTTCGTGGATAGGGCGTCCTCAAATGCTAATGCTAAATCGGAGCTTTTTTGATTTTAATTCGTCCTGTTTGACGAAAGACGATAATTTGTAAAAAAATATGCTCAAAAATTGATTGAAATTTTTCAATACTTTATAGAAGCATAAATGAATTTCGATATTTATTTATAATGAAATGCCCATTTTTGTGTTGTAAAGCGAAATAAAAAACAAAAGTTTTTAGAGTGTACCTATGACTCCAGAATTTTCAGGAAAATGCAGCGTCATCAGGCATAATTGAACAAAGGAAGCGCGTGGTCGTAAAAAATATTCAAAGTGAAAAGTGATTTTTTTTTGTGTGTGCCTTTTGTTTCGCATTTTTTGTCGTGTATTGTGCGCTGCGAGGAGATGATTGCCCTCTGAAAATGCAGCGTCATCAGGCATAATTGAACAAAGGAAGCGCGTGGTCGTAAAAAATATTCGAAGTGAAAAGTGATTTTTTTTTTTGTGTGTGCCTTTTGTTTCGCATTTTTTGTCGTGTATTGTGCGCTGCGAGGAGATGATTGCCCTCTGAAAATGCAGCGTCATCAGGCATAATTGAACAAAGGAAGCGCGTGGTCGTAAAAAATATTCGGAGTGAAAAGTGATTTTTTTTGTGTGTGCCTTTTGTTTCGCATTTTTTGTCGTGTATTGTGCGCTGCGAGGAGATGATTGCCCTCTGAAAATGCAGCGTCAGCAGGCATAATTGAACAAAGGAAGCGCGTGGTCGTAAAAAAATATTCGGAGTGAAAAGTGATTTTTTTTTGTTGTGTGTGCCTTTTGTTTCGCATTTTTTGTCGTGTATTGTGCGCTGCGAGGAGATGATTGCCCTCTGAAAATGCAGCGTCATCAGGCATAATTGAACAAAGGAAGCGCGTGGTCGTAAAAAATATTCGAAGTGAAAAGTGATTTTTTTTTTGTGTGTGCCTTTTGTTTCGCATTTTTTGTCGTGTATTGTGCGCTGCGAGGAGATGATTGCCCTCTGAAAATGCAGCGTCATCAGTAGCGTGGCTCACGGATATATGAAAAAGACAAAAGTGTTCAATTCCAAACGCCTCGACCGGATTTTTGTAGCAATATGGCCCCAGAACATAGCCTGAAATTTTGAGCGCATTTGGTTAAGGTTTAGTACTTCCACCATTGACCTGAAGTTAGTATGGAACTTTTAAAGATTTACTATGGGAAATTTTCACTTTTAACCTCTTCTTAGATAAAGTTTCCCAAAACCCAATCAAATTTTCTTATTCTCAAGTTTCTTATAGGTTTTGATCCGGGGAACAACTTTGTAGAACATCGCAAAGCGCTAGGAATAGATCCTGAAAAGATACAGGATATTTTTTGAAGCTAGGAATTTTTTTTTAACGTGCTCTAAAAATTTGCCTGTATTTTTCCGGGATTAATTCCTAGCGCTTTGTGATGTTCTACAAAGTTGTTCCCCGGATCGAAACCTATAAGAAACCACTACTTTGAGAAAAATTCATAGGGCATAGGAAAATATACTCGAAGAAGAGTTAAAAAGTTGAAAATAAATAAATTAAATTTATTGAAATTTCTTTATAACTTCAGGTCATTGGTGGAAGTTCTAAACCTTAACCAAATGCGCTCAAAATTTCAGGCTATGTTTTGGGGCCATATTGCTACAAAATTCCGGTTGAGGCGTTCGAAATTGAACACTTTTGTCTTTTTCATATATCCGTGAGCCACGCTAGTCATCAGGCATAATTGAACAAAGGAAGCGCGTGGTCGTAAAAAATATTCGGAGTGAAAAGTGATTTTTTTTGTGTGTGCCTTTTGTTTCGCATTTTTTGTCGTGTATTGTGCGCTGCGAGGAGATGATTGCCCTCTGAAAATGCAGCGTCATCAGGCATAACTGAACAAAGGAAGCGCGTGGTCGTAAAAAATATTCGAAGTGAAAAGTGATTTCTTTTGTGATTTTCAAAGCCCTTCCTATATCATCGTTGATCGGAAGGCACGGCGTCGGGTGGATTGTGTTTAAATTTTTCGAATAAGGTTTTATTTTTTTGCGGTGAAAAAGCCATTTCTATATAATGATCGAAAGACGCACTGACAATTTGGATCGTTGAGTTAATAGTGGAGCAAAATAACTGTGTGTGAGTGATTTTGTGTGTTAACCAGAAAGACCTTCCCATAGCATCGTTGCTCGGAAGGCTCGCCGACGGGTCTGTTTGAAAGTCCTCCCCATAGCGTCGAAGCTCGGGAGGCATCGAAAAGCCAATACCTTATCCTACTAACCCAAAAAAAAATTAATCACGTGATGCTTGAAGGAGATGCTGTGGATTCAACGGTCTCAAGCGGTATCAACAAGTATATAGCGAAAAACTATGTGCTTGATGAGTCTGCAACTTCAACTATCGGACTAACATTCCTCCCTTTCGTTGAACTGCAGGCTTCTTGGGAGGGCGCCGGTATTGACTAATAAAGTAGAGATCTTCAGAGGTTAAACAGTGAACGGATGGTTGGCTCCCACTGATCATTTTTGATTCATTGTTTAACTTCAGCTGATCTGTCGATAACGGAGTAGCAGCTCATTGGCAGTCAACCATGCTCATGCTCATGCTCATGCTCATGTACCTATGACTCCAGAATTTTCAAAATATTTTTATGGAAAAGATCATAAAATTTCACATATGTTTCATTTTTCAACATTGAAAATTGAACTCTGAATTGCTGAGACATTGGCATTCGAAAAGTCGGGAATGTTTGAATGAGATTTTAGAAACCTAAATTTTCTTCCTTCTTTTCCTTTTATTTCTTTTTCATCAAACAGAGGTCCAATCTTCAATATCTCTTAGGCAATTGCATTGAAAATGTTCTGAAGTTTTGGAAAAAATTGGTTATATTGGACTTAACATGAAAAACTAAAATCACATTTGCTTTAATTTTTATTTTCTCCAAAACCACTTTTTTAATTCTGACTCCGCAGCTATATTTTTGTTCATACTATGCTATGCATAAGAAGTTCATATTTTTTTAAATTGAAAAAATACGGTTTTTGGGAAATTGAATAATTGTTAAAAAAATGGCAAAAAATCCATTTAATTGATTAGTTCTCATCAATACCTAAAACTTTGCCGAAGACACCAAATCGATCAGAAAATTTTCCAAAAGTTGCAGAATTTCTAATATTGTCTTACTATTTTTGTATCGACACCTGCCAAAATTGTATGTAACAACATAAAATGGTTTCTTTGGTCATAGGGAAGGACCCCACAAAGTGTGGACCACATCGGATTTGATGGAGTACTGTCTGTCGTTTTTTTGCTGAAATCTCCAAATAATTTAACTCTTGTGACAATTATTGTTTAATGTCAGTTTTATACGCTATCCCCAAAATTCACTTGCTTAAGCCCACTCTCCCACCAAATCCAAACCAGATTGCCTTCCTCCCCCCACCCATCATAAATGCACTCCCACACTTTGCCAAACAGACATAAATTCGACGCCACGGCTGGAAACGTGCGGTTCCAGGCAGAAGCACTCCGGGCTGATATAGGGCTTTTCGATGTAATGCCGATAATTTCTGCCTCCCCCGCTCCTCCACTCCACACTGCCAAATATTCGCACCAAATTCGATATCGACGATGGTATTGGTACTGCTGGTGGTGGCTCGTAACTCACCGACAGTGCCCGTGAAAATAAACATTCACATAATTTTATTTATGAGTCCTGCTTTTTGCAATCACCAGTGTTGCCAGCAGGAAGGATGCGTTTCGCGAGGAATATTTGCATATTAATGTTTGCGATCGTGTTTTTTGGATTGTGAGCGATTTTTTTTTCTACAGAAAGCAAACCGATAAAGCAATTTCCGGCGGCAAGTTTAATATCTTGCAAATGAGTCGAAGGTAATTTAATTGGCAATAAATATTTATGTGTGTTTGCTAGTTTTATCGGTTATTGCACACCAACACACACACATACAACCACACACTGTGATGCCACCGGTGATGCTCTGTCCCACGCAAATTGCTTGATTGCTATCGGGAGGATGCTTTTTGGAGCGATTCCAAAACGGTGTTGGGCTTCCGAGTAGTGCTGCCAGCAGACAGGCAAAGCGTAATTTGAAAGCCATTTTGGGCCAAATTATTCGGCAATAAAAATGAACAGCCTAAAGAAAAAATGTCGGCAATGGGCGAATAGACCTGCTCTAACGAGTGTAAAATTGGAGAGCGATTAAATTGGGATGAGTTTTTATTTCGAATGTAATGTCATCCATGAAATTTTTGGTGATGATTAAATTCAAGGAAAATCACAAATTAAAAATTTCTCTTACCTTCAGTTAAAACATAATTCTGATTATCTCATTTTTTCCAATTACCAACATTGAATGCATTCTCTCCAATTCAATACATCAAACAGCAAATAGTCCGAAGTGATGATTCACAATAATTAATTTCATTCAACCGGTGGAAAAAGGCCTCATTATACCGGATGTCCTTTCATCCATGCTGCCAGGGCAGATAAAAAAAATTACCCTCGATATTTATCAGTCCAAACCACCCCCTCGTCAAACTCAATGAACTGCAAATACCTGCTTTATCAGCATCGCATTGACGCTTTTTCACAAGATCAATTAATTCCACCCTGCTTCGAGAGCTTCGAACTTTGCACTGAATAAATTATTTGTCGTGTTAAAATTTAACATTTGAACTGATGCAAAAAAAAAATGCCTGAAACATTCCGGGCACGCACCAACTCCATTACCAGGTAATGAGATCGTTTTTTTTTTGTCTTTGCTGCTTTAAAGTGACTGCCTTCCTGGTGTGCGTGGAATCGATTTTTGGTTGTTGCCGGCTGCTGTTTGCATAATATTGACGTAAATTTACCTACCTTGAGTTTATCACTTGTTAGAGTGGAAACAATTGAGCAGGGTTTGGAAGGAAAATCTGAACTGCGATTAATTTAAGAAATGTATTTTTTTTAATGTTTTGTTTTTAGCTGTTTTTTGCATGACTTTTTTCCGTACTAAAAAGTTGTGTTAATCTAGACAGTGATCCTCAGCCATCTGAAGCTTGCAATAAATATTTTTGGATACTCACAAAAAAATGCTTAGTAATCAAATTCTATTTTTAAATTTTGTTGTTGTTTAATATTTTTAAATAAGATTGATTGATTTTCGTTTAACCATTACGGCCTGAAGCGTATAGTATTTCTGCGATTTTTTGTATCAAGCTTGCATCACAAAATGTTCAATCAAATACACTCTCTTTTTTACGATGATTAAATTGAACATGAAATAGCTAGCCTGAAAAAATATCCATTGATTTTAAACATGTGGATGAACTCTTCAGGATCA
Source organism: Culex pipiens pallens (assembly GCF_016801865.2). NCBI lineage: Eukaryota > Metazoa > Arthropoda > Insecta > Diptera > Culicidae > Culex > Culex pipiens. Next base: position 178,098,001 of record NC_068939.1, read on the forward strand.
AACCAGAAAATAAAAAAAAATCCTTGTCATAATTTATTTGAATGAACTGTTAGATCATCTACCGTCGTAGTCAAGACCAAGTCGCGACGAAGCGTAAAATAAAATAAAATAAAACAATAAAACTTAAAATTTGGCCTATTTTCGAAAAAAAAATATGGTGGATTTATAATTATGATAAAAAGATCGTAATTTAGAACTCTTCAATAGTTTTGCAAGGTAAACTAGACTCTCTATTTTTGGCACTCCTTTTTGACGATTTTCTTTTTTTAAATTTTAATCATAGCTTTGCAACTATTTCAGCAAAAAAGTTTCTGCAGGTTGCATTTAAGAGAAATTTTGTCCAAGGAGTTCGATTAAAAATAAATCCTAAAATTCCCTTATATTTCATTTCAACGCTTTAAATTTTAATATTCAGCTTTGACAAATTCCTTATAGAGCAATTCCAGCTCAAATCAGGATTTTTCTGGTACTTTTGTACCCGACCCACTCCGATTTCAATGAAACTTTGTAGACATGTTATCTTAGGCCTATATAAGTCATTTTTGTGTATATGGAGCCAAAAGTACTCAAGAATAACATTTGAGAAGGGCGTAAGGTGTTCAAATATTTTAGTATTTTGCAATTTAAAAATTACTGTATCTCAAAGCCGTTGCATTGGACGGGCTTTCTGATAAAAATACACTGAAACAAAAATACACGCCACTTTTATGTCATTTTTCAATTTTAAAGTTTAAAAGTTAAATTTGAAGGTGATGTCACGATTTTTTTTCGCTCAAAATTTTTGAGAAAATACCCTAAGATGTTATCAAAAGACTGACGGAAAATGCAGGATGGTATGTCTCTCCTAAAAAAATACAAAAATCATTTACTAAAACTGTTTTTTTTTTAAAGTGGTCTAAGCGTCAAAATTTTTAAAAACCGGTAGTAGGAATAGATTCCCCAGATTATTTTACATAAAAGTCTCCGTATTGAACATTGTCCTATGTCCAATCCTTGGGAAGATACAGTGGTTTTAAAAATAAAAATGTTGAAAAAACGGGATTTTTGGTGGTTTTCGACAATTTCTATATGACAGACTTGGTGTTTCAGTCTCGTAAATATTTTTACCGGAAAGCTCGTCCAATTTCCTATAAGTTTGCCTGAGACAGCTTTTTGATTTATATCGTTTTTATATTTACGTAATCAAATTTACTATCCTGGTTTCTACCACACTGAAAAAAATATTCTATTTTCAGTTATAAACAATGTAATTAAGCTTATATCTGTAAGCCCTTACATCCAATTGATTTTTTTTTATCACCATCGTATTCCCCGGACAATATTACAAAATAATCAATGTAAACCTCAAACTAAAATGAACAATTGGCGTGAAACAGCAAATTTACTGAAAAAAAAAGTTTGTTTTTGCGCAGCACTCTGTCCTATGAATTCAAATCTGAAATAAGCTTCTCACATATTAAAACGTTACTTAATCCACCCTTAGGTGGTTGGTGCCTTCCTCACATGTAGAGGGAAATCCATCCAAAATAAATATGAAGAGGGCGAACCTTTCAGTGTTCTATCAACTTGATTCATTATTCATACCATCAGATTGGTTAGTCAGATCTTCATAATTCAGGGCACTTACGTGCCTATAACTTTTGACAGGGTTGTCAGATCTGCGATCTTTTGAACTCGTTGAAAATGTATTTTAATTACCTATCCAACGACAGGTCGCATGATAAATCCGGACAACGTTTTCATCGAATTAGCTGAGATCCGGCCTCTAAAAAGTTCAATAATAACACTTAAGTGCTTATAACTTTTGATAGGGTCGTCAGATCTTAAATATTTTGAACTCGTTCAAAAGGTTTTTCGAATGCCTTTCTAAAAATGTGTAACATGACAAAAATCACCCTTTTTACAATGTTCCGGACTTTTGTTAAAATTGTACTTAATTAAACTTTATAATTTTCAATAGCGACATATGGAACCCCAAGACGGATCGAATGGGCCCAAAATGGTCCAAATCGGTTTAGCCAGTGCCGAGAAAATTCAGTGCAATTTTTTTTATCAACATCTCACCACACACACAGACATTTGCTCAGAATTTGATTCTGAGTCGATAGGTATACGTGAAGGTGGGTCTAGGAAGTCAAATTAAGAATTTCGTTTTTCGAGTGATTTTATAGCCTTTCCTCAGTAAGGTGAGGAAGGCAAAAACCGAACTATGCGGGATTTATCCCTTTTTGTTAAAAAGTACGCCATGTAATTCCGAGTGCTGCGCAAAATCAAACTCTTTTCAGTTAAATTGCTGTTGCTCGCCAATAGTTCATTTTAGTTTCAGGCTTACATTGATTATTATATAAACTTGTCCGGGGAACACGATGGGGATAAAATAAAAAAAAATAAAAATATAAGCAATTGATCAAAACTGAATTTTTATACTTAAAACATTAAAATATATATTATTAGGGGGCATTTAAGATTAAAAAAAATATTTTAAATCGAATTCCTTGGACAATTTTCTATAAAATGCAACCTGTAGAAAATCTGTTGCTAAAAAGATGCAAAGTCATGATAAAATTATAAAAAATCTTCAAAAAGAGGGCGGTGCCAAAAATCGAGGGTTGGTCCAATCAGCACCAAACTTGGGATTTCTGTTAACTATCGAAAGATGAACGTTCCCTCCAAGTTTGGTCCAAATCGGTGAAGGTCGAGTCCAAAAGTGTACCCAGTTGACCTGGAATGACCCATTTAAGAAAATGTTCTTTTCAGAAATGGAAGATAAAAAAACTAACTTAATCCACCTATGTGGTTGGTGGGCTTCCTCACTCTTTTCCAACAATGGGTGATATGTAATATGATGGATTTGGACACAAATTTGATCCAAAAAAACACACATATCACTCAAGGGCTCATAAGTGGTCAGAACTCGAGGCAGGGTTGCCAGATCTTCAATGTTGTGGACTCGTTGGAAAGGTATCTCGATTACCTAATCAACGATGGGTCGGATGATGGATCCGGGCATTGTTTACATACATTTAAGTGAGATCCGGCTACAAAAAAGTACATCAATATCACTTAAGTGGTCAGAACTCGAGACAGGGTTGCCAGATCTTCAATGTTTAAGACTCGTTGGAAAGGTCTTTTAATTACCTAACCAACGATGGGTCGGATGATGGATCCGGACATTGTTTACATACATTTAAGTAAGATCCGGCTACAAAAAAAGTACATCAATATCACTTAAGTGGTCAGAACTCGAGACAGGGTTGCCAGATATTCAATGTTTAGGACTCGTTGGAAAGATCTTTTAATTACCTAATCAACGATGGGTCGGATGATGGATCCGGATATTGTTTACATACATTAAAGTGAGATCCGGCTACAAAAAAGTACATAAATATCACTTAAGTGGTCAGAACTCGAGACAGGGTTGCCAGATCTTAAATGTTTTGGACTCGTTGGAAAGGTCTTTCGATTACCTAACCAACGATGGGTCGGATGATGGATCCGGACATAGTTTACATACATTTAAGCGAGATCCGGCTTCTAAAAAGTACATAAATATCACTTAAGTGGTCAGAACTCGAGACAGGGTTGCCAGATCTTCAATGTTGTGGACTCGTTGGAAAGGTCTCTCGATTACCTAATCAACGATGGGTCGGATGATGGATATGGACATAGTTTACATACATTTAAATGAGATCCGGCTACAAAAAAGTACATAAATATCACTTAAGTGGTCAGAACTCGAGACAGGGTTGCCAGATATTCAATGTTTAGGACTCGTTGGAAAGATCTTTTAATTACCTAACCAACGATGGGTCGGATGATGGATCCGAATATTGTTTACATACATTTAAGTGAGATCCGGCTACAAAAAAGTACATAAATATCACTTAAGTGGTCAGAACTCGAGACAGGGTTGCCAGATCTTAAATGTTTTGGACTCGTTGGAAAGGTCTTTCGATTACCTAATCAACGATGGGTCGGATGATGGATCCGGACATAGTTTACATACATTTAAGCGAGATCCGGCTTCTAAAAAGTACATAAATATCACTTAAGTGGTCAGAACTCGAGACAGGGTTGCCAGATCTTCAATGTTGTGGTCTCGTTGGAAAGGTCTCTCGATTACCTAATCAACGATGGGTCGGATGATGGATACGGACATTGTTTACATACATTTAAATGAGATCCGGCTACAAAAAAAGTACATAAATATCACTTAAGTGGTTATAACTCGAGACAGGGTTGCCAGATCATCAATGTTGTAGATTCGTTGGAAAGGTCTTTTGATTACCTAACCAACGATGTGTCGGATGATGGATCCGGACATTGTTTACATACATTTAAATGAGATCCGGCTACAAAAAAGTACATAAATATCACTTAAGTGGTTATGACTCGAGACAGGGTTGCCAGATCTTCAATGTTGTGGACTCGTTGGAAAGGTCTTTCAATTACCTTAATAACGATGTATAACATGATGATGTTTGGTTCAGTTTACTGCCATTTATTCATCTTCCGAAAATATGCGAAAACACATTTTTATACATAACTTTTGAACTACTTATCGAAACTTCAAACAATTCAATAGCACCGTATGGGACCCTAAACCAAGTCGAATGCGACTGATTTGGTCAAAATCGGTTCAGCCAGTGCTGAGAAAACTGAGTGACATTATTGGTCACATACACACACACATACACACACACATACCCACACACATACACACACACATACACACACACATACACACACACATACACACAGACATTTGTTCAGTTTTCGATTCTGAGTCGATATGTATACATCCAGGTGGGTTTTCGAGCTTTTAATAAAAAGCTCAATTTTAGAGCAGGATTATAGCCTTACCTCAGTGAGGAAGGCAAAACTGTAGAACTTTTCAGCATTTGTTTTGAAAAGGGTTACTATTCGATTCTGTTACTTTTGGTAGAGAAAAGGAGGCTGTTTCGTCGTCCGAGAATGGCAGAAAAGGAAGTAGTTTCACGACAGAATGGCAAAATAGTAGTTTATGCAACAAGTTGCAAAAAGAGGATTTTTTCAGCACGAGTCGTACATTTATCCAACGAGGTTCACCGAGTTGGATAAATACGAAGAGTGCTGTAAAAATCAAGTTTTGCAACGAGTTCCATACAACATTTTTTGCAATTCCAAAAAACACACACTAAGTGAAATTTTAAGTCAAATTTTCATGTATTTTCCCGAGCAGACGGTAATAACTTTGGAATAACATTTTTTGATATTTGAAAATACCAGGCCAATAACATTTTTTGTTAATTATAACAAGTTTTGTTATTCGTCGTTATGATTTTTTTGTTATTGGAATGTTATTGTAATAACAGACTTTTAACATTTTTAGTTATTCTTCGAACAAAACTTTGTTATTAATTTTTTGTTATTTTAACAACTAATCCGATCATCCCAATAACATTTGGAGTTATTCTTCCATAACAAAAAATGTTATTTGCAAGTTGTGTTTGCTTTCAATCAATATCAGACCAATAACAAATTTTGTTATGATAACATAAACTGTTATCCAACTCTTATGCAAAAATGATTTTTTCAAGAAGAATCCATAACACTTTTTGTTATTTTAACAGAATTTGTTATTGAAATGGCATGAACTTTGTTATTACCGTCTGCCCGGGTTGTCAATAAATCGTTTAAATAAAAAAAAAATTTGAAATTGTTACTTTTCGAAACAAGTGCTGAAAAGTGTTACTTTTCGAAACAAGTGCTGAAAACCCGTTTGAGTGCTGAAAAGTAGAACTTTTCAGCATTTATTTTGAAATGTGTTGCTATTCGATTCTGTTATTTTTGATACAGAAAAGTAGGCTATTTCGTCGTTCAAGAATGACAGGAAAAGTGAGTAGTTTTACGAGGGAATTGCAAAAACTAATATTTTTATATTTTTAGAGGATCAAAATGATTGCATTTAAACTGAAGATAGGTCATTTAAAAAAAATATTGAAAACATTGTATAATTTCTATCTATTTTTAAGGTGAATGCAATTATTCGTATGTCTAGCACATCAACAAATATTTAGTACATTTTGTTCGATACACGAAATTATGAATGGAAATGCAACACCTTCTTGACAAATCTTATAATGTTCATTAATGTATTTTTTTTGGTTATTAACTTTAAACAACTCACAATGGTATCCAAATGACAAGAAGAAAAGAAGTTTTAAAAAATGCACAAAGACCGCACGATTTATCTCGGCTTACTTTTAATGAGCTGGAAAATTAGGTTAGTAATTGCCGGGATAATTACAGGTTTTTCTTCTTCTGATCCTCGCTCCCCCTCCGCAAAACTCGAGAAAAAGCCGAGCAAAGCTACAAAATGGCAGGGCCTCATCGTGATGGCATTTGCCTCTCGGTGTGCATCTCACTGCGTTAATTGCTCGGGAAAATGGTGGAAAACCTCCGCAGAAAGATACGCGCGCGCTACGTGATGAGGCGTTTAAATGGTACAGTTCTTTTTTATCTGGTCGCTTTTTCCTCGCCGTGATGGATTGCATCACGTGTCATTTTGTCAAATGGCAGTTGTGGGTTTGCTAATTTGTTACTTTTCTCGAGCAATACTGACGACCTCAAAGGAAAATTCTTAAAAATACAGTAACAATAGTTGTTAATTTATAAAATTCTAGATTTATGAAAAAAATCTCTAAAATTTGAAAAATTGAAGCAAAAACAAGAAGTCGCTCGCTGGAGCATATATTGAAATGTTTTGTTTGTTCTCACACGATTCGATTGGTGTGTATGAAGAATCTCATGCTCCAAATAAAAGTTACCAAAGCACCGAACACATTTTCGAAGCTTTGCAACATCCCACCCTCACACGCCGAGTGAACTGTTTATTTAAAGCTCGAGTAAACATCGAACTCAAATAGGCTTTTCAGAGCTTAGTTTCGATCCATCAAAAATTCGCCGTGAAAAACGAGAGAGAGGCCCTCCTCGCCAAAGTAAGCAAAGAGTGAGCATCGTTGGCGCAAAAAGGCAACTAGTTTCGCACTCGCTATCATGCCGTTTGCAGCCGTGGAAACTGTGTCTCTGAATGGGGTGGTGTAGTAGTTCCACGTGGGCTCTCGTCCTAATTCCGCACACCATGGTTCCCATTGCGAAAGGCACAACGCAATGAGCACGTTTTCCCATTTCAACACGCATCGACGACGGTGTTCGCACTTCTCTGGTGATGCTGAGTAAACATTTCATTTCCACTGGGCAAATAGGGAGGAGGGAGGGGCATTTTCACGTTGGTTTAAAATTTTAGTCGTGATTTTAGGTTACACTTTTAAATTTGAATTAAACTTGTTTGCATTCTGGACCAATCTACAAAATGAAAAACAAAACTAGTTATTACCAAAATTGGACCACTGTCCATTCATCGCCACTCAACTACAAAGCATCCTCGCTTCTCGGAAAAGCTCCATCGAAAATAAACTTGAAAGGTGTTTATCCTGTTTTTTTTTCCTACCACCAACCACTCGTTTATGCGCATGTAACGATAGATGAATGCACAGTTCTGCACCGCTCTAGAAGCAAAAAGTTAATTAAATCAAGCTTCGCCTGTTTGCAGAGTGAGGATGATGATTGCCCAATGGGTAATCATTGCAATGCACTGGCTACAAAAAGTTGGTACAACCATAAATTGCGCAAAGAAATGTTGTGTGTTGTTTATTGAATTATGGTGACTTAAACTGAATACGTAGAAATGAGTTTACAGTAAATTTTGCTACGATTAATGTAACGAAATCCTTTTTTTTTTCTAAAATTCTGTTGACAGATACAGTCGACTCTCTGGTTGTCAATATCCAAGGGACCGTCGAAGAAGAGAATCATCAGTTTACAGAACGATGCAAAATGAAGACTCGATTGAAAATTTTGTTTTCTTGATTCTCAGCTATGGGAGATAATCATGGCAACGTCCATCAAACAAAAACAAACTAATGTCAAACACCCTTTAAAGCTTCGTTTCGCCAAGAAAAATGTCTATGCAAGCCATGAGAAAGTGAAATTATTGACAACCGGAAAAGATTTTTAAAGCAAACAGAATCCAAGGGACCGTCGAGGAAGAGATTTTCAAGCAAGGGAAAATATCGAGGAATGAAGATAATTGAAGTATGCAGATTGAAGGGACTGAAAAATTCATCGATAGATGGAGAATTATAGATATCGAGAAGATCGACAGCCAGAGACTCGACTGTATTAGCCCTTTTTGTACAATACATTAGGCTGAAAGATTTTTGGTCTTAAAACCATCAAATAAGAAGAAAATAGTTTAATTTATTGATTGGAAATTTGACAGCTGTCCATACAAAAAATGCCATGTAAATCTGTACATCGCGAAGAAATTTTTTGATTGATTTTGTGTCTTCCGTAAAGTTTTGAGTATTTGTAAGGAAATTGTAGAAAAATAGTTACACGGCAAAAAACAGCTTTCAGATTTTATTTTCAACTTTTTGTCACTCAAAAAACATTAAGGTCGAAATTCTAAGTTCTTCTTCAAACGAACTATTAAAACGGCTAAGGATCAGAATCGGCGCTCTTTTTCAAAAAATCTGAAGTTTTTTTTGATTGCAAATTGTAAATAAATTTTGTAAAAATAAAATAAGTGTTTTCGAGTAAGGCCGTTGCAATTTTTTTTCAAAGTTAATGTCACCCCCCCCCCCCCCTTCAAAATTGGTCCGAAAAATCAGGGGGCAAAAAATATGTTTTCAAAAATATATCAAAATTTCAATGGAAATAGAAGTCTAATCTACTGAGAACAATATTAAATACCCTTTTCTGCATTGATAATCATGTTTAACATGTTTGTAGGGCGTCCAATTTTCCCGGGTTTTGAATTTCCCGGGAACGGGAAAAATATTTTTGAAATCCCGGGAATTCCCGGGATCCCGGGATTTTGTTTAAACAGTCATAAAATCTATATTTTCATTATATTTGTTATGTTTTCAAGCTTAAAATCATAGAATCAGCTCAATTATATTAATTGGTGATAATCTACACTTCAATCTAAACATAGACGACAGCTTTTAAATGGCTTAAAGGGTTACATAAATGTAAATCGGCATAAATGTCAGAGGTTGGTATGAGAACACATTTAAACTTTTTTAAATCTATTTTCAAGACATTAAAATATACATTTTTTAAAAACTTTTGGTTGTACCATTGCCGAGATATAACAATTTGAATTTGGCAGTTTAAAAAACACTGCTTTGACCTAATCGGCTCATAATTTTGGTGAACACTCGTTAAACTGGTTCCGTGTGCCTGACGAAAGCCGATATTCAAAAAAGTTAATTTTTAAATAAGATAAAAATATTTTTATGTTTGTCATATAAAAGCTAGAGAGCTTTTGATTCTTGCATTATTCAAATACGCAAAATTCAAAAATCGGACATCGTCATGCACACGTGTGATCTTGTGAGTCTTCTCCCCAATTTCAGCCTATTTGGTCCATCCTAACTTGAGAAAAAAATGTTCAATGGATTTAATTAATTTTCTGTAATAAGTTTTTTTTGCCATTATTAAACGTGTGTAACCCCTTAAAAAAATAAAAATATATTTTTTTGTTTTCTATTCTGCTTTGGTTAACTGGGAAAATCCGGGACTAAAGTCTGAATAGTTTGAGATATTTTTTTCCAATTTTTAGAATTATTAATATTCATAAATGTAATAACCAGTCTTTTAAAAATATAGAGAAATAAATAAAAAATATTTAAAGCACTAGGAATTTTGTGAATCTGTAAACTCAACTTTCACTAATAAGCCAAATTATTGCTGCTATATGCCGAATACAAATTTTAATGCTTTTAAATTCTTATCGATTATGATGTATTCAACTATAATTGTATTTCTATTAAAAAGATATTTCCGGGCCAAAATCTATTTTTTTTTTCAATTTCGGAAATTCCCGGGACAAATTATAAAAAAAATCCCGGGATTCGGGAATTCCTGGTTTCGGAAAAATCCCGGGATTTTTGTCCCAGGAATTCCCGGGATTAATGCACTACATGTTTGGACTCGTTTAAAAATATTTTGAACATTTATGTAATTACAATGTACAGCACGGCAAAAACTTTTTTTTCTCGCAAAAATAAAATTTTCGTCAGTAAATATTTAGAAATTTTGGAATTCAATTATTGCAAAACAACTGGACAGGTGTATGATACATTTTAAAACACTTTTTTCTTTCAAATGTTGACACCATGGCTTTTTTTTAGCTTTTTTTATATTTTTGCCCCCCTCCCCCCCCCCCCCCCCTCGACTTTGATTAGAGTCGAGGGACATAAACTTCAAAAAATATTTGCAACGGCCTAATTCAATTTTAAAAACAGATTTAAAGTTAATTTAAAAAAATTAATTCTTACATGAGCCATTTATTACAAAATCGATCTTTTTAACATTATTTTTTTTAATCCGGCTGAAATTTTTTGGTGCCATCGGTATGCCCAAAGTATCCATTTTGCAACATTTGTTTGTCCATATAATTTTCCAAACAAATTTGGCAGCTGTCCGTACAAAAATTATGTCTGAAAATTCAAAAATCTGTATCTTTGTCTGTGTCTTGGGCAAAGTTGTAGGCATAGATACGGACTACACTGTAAAACAATGATGCACGTTAAAAAAATAGCCAGTTTTAATTTAACTTTTTGTCACTAAAACTTGATTTGCAAAAAAAAATATTTTATTTATTTTATTTTCTGATATGTTTTTGAGGACATCAAATGCCAACTTTTCAGAAGTTCAGAAGTTCAGAAGTTTCCAGAATGTTTAAAAAATACTTGACCGAGTTATGATTTTTTGGATCAATTCTGATTTTTTCAAAAAATCGAAATATTGGTCGCAAAAATTTTTCAACTTCATTTTTCGAAGTAAAATCAAATTTGAAATCAAAAAGTACTTTTGTGAAATTTCGATTCAAGTTAAATCCATTTTTAGGTAACTGTTGCAATATTTTTTTTAATTAGTGTCCATGTTTGCTCACTTTTGAAACAAATATTTTGAAGAGCTGAGGAAATTCTCTATTTATTGCTGTTTTGAATTTTGTTGATACGACTTTTAGTTGCTGAGATATCCGTAGTAACAGTTCAATAGGGCGAATCTGCGTTTGTAAAAAAATATATCAAGACTAACATTTTAAATAGGCGTTATATTCAATGTTTTTCCCTTTTAAAATGATTTAAAAAAATAAAAAAAAAAACTTTTTTCGAAAAGATCGGAAAATTTCACGAAAGTTTCATGTTTTAACATTGGAAATCGGACCATTAGCTGAGATATCGACATTAGAAAATGGTTGCATTTGGATGAGATTTAAAAAACTTAAATTTTCGTGTTTTTTTTTTCTTAAAGCGGCTCTATCTCAGCAACCCGAGGTCCAATCTTCAATGTCTCTTAGACAATTTTGTGGCAAATTTTCTGCAATGGTCACTCATGGTAACTATTTTTGAAAAACGAAAAACTGTTAATATATCGCTAAAATCAAACTTTTGGTGACTATATCTTGAAATCGGAGCCCTTTATCAAAAAATCTGTAAAGTACTTTTCGATTGCAAATTCAATTTTGCATTAAAAAATATTGTCAAACTTGTTTTTGCATGAAATTCGTTTTTTTCCAAAAATCAAATTTTTTTCAAAAATTCATTACTCGGCGGCAGATTTTTTGACCATTTTTCTCTATGGTTCAAGTTGCGGGTTTTGTCCCCTAAAACATATAAAAAAATCTCGAAATTCAAAAAATACGTATTTTGGGAAATTGAGTTTTTGTGAAAAAAATGTTAGATAAAAAATCGGCATTTTTTTCCGTACTTTTTTTTCTCAAAAGTCCTCAACAGTACCTACAACTTTGCCAAAGACACCAAATTGATCAGAAAATTCACTCAAAAGTTACAGCTGTTTGAATATTTACATACCATTTTTGTATGGACAGCTGCCAAAATTGTATGGAGACTTGTATGGGTGAACCAATGACGCAAAATAGCTTATTTGGTCATAGGGAAGGCCCCCACAAAGTTTGAGTCAAATAAAAAAAATACAAAAAATAAAAATGGTCGAAATCGGCCGATTTCGTAGAGAGTTGCTCAAATGTCTTCTTTGGTTACAGCAGAATCAAAAATCGCAGAGCAGATTCTCTTTAATCGCAGAGAATTGCTCGTAACCAAACAATTCATCTGTGTTGCCCTAGTGACAGTTCACGTTTAGTGTGAAAATTCAGGGTTGAGTTAATTTTTGTTCTTTGAATTCTCAGCTTATTTCTAGAAGACAAAATACTCCAGGAAAGTTACATTTTTTAAAACGCTTTAATCATGAACTGCTCAAACTTTCAACCGAGTAATACATTTCACCTTCTGCTTTGCAACAACTCTTCTGCAGGCACCAGTTAGCTGACAAATTTCACAGTTTTTTGGACAATCAAATTTCCACCGAATTTTTCGATCTGAACCAGTGTGCTATGTGCTGTTTTTGATTCAATTCAATTTGCATTTGTATTTTCATTGGGATTTGACTCGTAAAAAGATTTTTTTTAAAGTAAGTTTTTGAGACCATTTATTTTCTGAATTCCTTTTTCATGCAGTGCTTTTCCTTATTTTTTCAAATGAGTCTTGAAATATGTATTAGATTTCGTTTTTCAAAGTAATTCTCTTCATCATTAAACTCAACAAAATACCAACAATCCACAAAATTTCCCGACCTCCAATTTCCCGCCGTGTAAACTCGACGCCGAACATGGTGACGCTGCTTAAAAGTGTGTCCTCCTCTTTCAAGTGCTGTGTTTTACATTTTGTAACGCGCTGCGCACTACAATCACCGTCAATTCGAGTTAAAAATGCTTTAGCAGGAAACATTCCAACACTTGACTCCTCCAGTTGGCGCGGAAAATGGAGACTTGGAGCAGTTCACGGTTTTTTTTTTTTGCATTCTGCGAAGATCTCTGCGATGCTTCCCTCCACCCCTTTTTTTAATGTCAACACCCATTTCCTAAGCGAGGTATGCGGAATCGAAGTTGTTTTTCTTATTGTGTTCTTTTTTAGGAATTAGATTAAAGATCTGAAGGAAATTTATCGTAAATTTTTGATTTGGGATCATTTTGAGAAATCGATTTAATTAAGATGAAAACAAAATTTCCCCAAATTGCTTGGATCGATTTACTTAAAACTTCACTTAATTCAGCAGGTGTTGCCTTTCCAAAGACAAACCATTTAGCTCGTCGCAGTGCAAAGTTACAACAACGCGCGTCAGTTCACCAGCCAAGTGACGTTCTTCTGAAGAGCAAAATCAACACCGCTGACAATGTGCCAACATAAATAAATTAGATAGAGTGCAGCACCATCACCATCGCCATCATCGTCGCCGGTTGTCACTCTTGTCGCTTCGATGCAGAACGAGGCAACTTTTTTTTTTGCTTCTTCTCTCGAGCACTCTTCATTCTTTCGCCACTCGAATGTAACGCAGTCAGGTTGAGGAGAGGATTCTCTCCTTCAAGAAGAATCCTTCAACTCCAACTCTGCTTGACGACCTTTCCGCTAAAGACTTGTGTACGACACGCTTCATTACGAGTCCTTTTTTTTGTTTGTTTGCTTGCTTATTTTTGGTCGTGTCACTTGTCTTGTCATTTTGCACCAACCTCCCCTTTTCCTGAAGAAGACGTCGACGACGATGAAAATGTGAAGGGTTTTTATTATTCGCAGAAACGCACGCCGATTTTTCCACCCACATTTTCCTCGAAGTCGGCTCGTCATTTCCTCGAAAGCTGTCTGAAGTGGGTGGGTCTAGCTGAGGTGGGTGCTTCGGGAAAGTGGTTGAGCTGCAGAATTTGGAAGGTGTAACTGAATTATGTAACTTTAGGACTTGAAATTTGCATGAAATGCTTGGAGTGATGCGGAGTTTGCTTTTATTCGACTAAAAAGAATCATTTTACTAGACTCTTGTTGGCTTCTAGAACCAAAACAAACTACAAACGCATCGCTATGCCAAATGTCAATAGTAATATCAGTTGGAGATCAAATCAGACAGACAGCCAAGAGCGTCCCTTTCATTACATCCAGCAGACTCATCATCACACAGACTCGTTCACGTTGTGTCATCGTCAGATATTCCGACGAGGAGGTCGTCATCGCCTGAAGCCAGCTTATGATTAGGTGTGGATTTTACAGCGAGTCAAAGTCAAATCACTGCGCACATCGGACACGACAATTTTGGCCCCTTTGATGACGGTGGTGGACTTGACTCAAAACACTCAAAATTGAACTTTTTTTTAATAAATTTTGAATATCAACGTCATTTATAAACTCTTCAAAGAATTACCTTCAAAGCAAAAATATTCAAGTAATTTTGCTTTATTACAACCCAAAATCAGAGTGTAATATTTCTGTCAAAGGCCCGTCTGACAAGCGTGGCAAGAAGTGACCCGACGTTGACTTTGCCGCAAGGGAGTATGAAGGGATTGCAATCCCAGTGTCTGTTTGGTACTGACTGACTCGTCATCCTCTAAACAAACACTCCCGGAAGTGGGAGCCAAACATGAATGGGAACGGGCAGTAACGGATTTGGGCTGTGGTACCGTAATGTGGGGTGATTTCTTTGTTTTCCATGACAACCATGGAAAATATTCTTTTTATTTGAAAAGGCTGCAATTTAGACTCAAGTAAATTTTCCATTTATTTAAATTTCTGATTGATTTTTTTTTAATTTGGCTTCATCTACAGTTTCAATTCAAATCTTGGTTACCACACCGGAGCCAACCTGGAATCTGCATCGGTGAACATATCAATCCTAGTCCGGCAGCACCAAAGAGACTTCTAGAATGGATTTGCAAAAAAAAAGAGTAAAAAAACATTCCATCGTTGTCATTCTGTGGTGTTGGTTCCAAAACCGATAGAGACACTGAGTCTGTCAGAGTTATGCTATGTTATTGTAACTAACATTTTTAATTTGACCTTGTAGACCCACCTTTACGTCACGGCGTGTTTTCTGGGCAACCTTAAGGAAAAAAATAGTCATCGCTACTTTCAAAAGTATCTTATAGGAAATTTTCCCAGCTTTCCAATGCTTCTAAGAGCGAAATGTTTCATCGGGAATTTTCTGAGATATCTATATTTTAAGTGTTTTGTTTTAAAATCCTTAATCATTTATTGGAAACTTTTAAATAACAGTCCAGGAAACTTGTCAAATGATGTGTTTCATGTGTCATTTACTCATCAAAAAAGTGCAAAATAATACAAGAAACATCTTTGTTGAAGGTTGCAAACCGCTTAACATTTTGAAAATTTTGTTTTAACCGAATTTTGGAATATGGATTTATTCAGAAATTAACATTATAAAACCGCATTAAAATATTATTTTTACAAGAATAATTAGATTATTACATAATTGTTGTGTACAAATAACACTGGTCTACTCTGATTCAGCTTGGAATTAGCTGATACAACCGAAATTTTTACAGGTTTGAGATTGATAGGGTATTACAAGATTTTTATAAATAAATAACATATTTCCTTAATAAAACATTAACCAGTTGGATGAATACAAAACATGTTAAATACTCGAAATTGAACTGCAAACTACTGTTGCAAGCTTTAGGAGAAATACCTTCCATTAGTATGAAATGATTGTTTTAGTTTTTTTTTTGTACTAAATGATCAAGAAAAAAGCAACATAAATAAATAAAAAAATTAGAAGTTGATATATTTATGTATCTCATCTTTTTTTAAAAAATGTTTTATTTTTTGATTCTTGTTCAAATTGTTTGGAAAGACTTTCTTTTGTTTTTTTAGTTAAAATAATAAATAATATTGTTCAAACAAAAAAAAAGTTTGTGACGGTGTTTTCAGCATTCTGAATTGGAAGACTCACGTTTTATTTCTCCTTTTAAGTACATTTTCAACAGTACACATTTTATAAAATTTTATATTTATTTTATTCTCATGAAAATATGACTTTTGAAGCTTGCAACAGTAATATGTAGTGGGTAATTCTCCGCCAACTCACACAGCAGTTGCCCCGACCCCTCTTCGATTTGCGTGAAACTTTGTCCTAAGGGGTAACTTTTGTCCCTGATCACGAATCCGAGGTCCGTTTTTTGATATCTCGTGACGGAGGGGCGGTACGACCCCTTCCATTTTTGAACATGTGAAAAAAGAGGTGTTTTTCAATAATTTGCAGCCTGAAACGGTGATGAGATAGAAATTTGGTGTCAAAGGGACTTTTGTGTAAAATTAGACGCCCGATTTGATGGCGTACTCAGAATTCCGAATAAACGTATTTTTTATCGAAAAAAACACTAAAAAAGTTTTAAAAATTCTCCCATTTTCCGTTACTCGACTGTAAAAAATTTTGGAACATGTCATTTTATGGGAAATTTAATGTACTTTTCGAATCTACATTGTCCCAGAAGGGTCATTTTTTCATTTAGAACAAAATTTTTCATTTTAAAATTTCGTGTTTTTTCTAACTTTGCAGGGTTATTTTTTAGAGTGTAACAATGTTCCACAAAGTTGTAGAGCAGACAATTGCAAAAATTTTGATATATAGACATAAGGGGTTTGCTTATAACCATCACGAGTTATCGCGATTTTACGAAAAAAAGTTTTGAAAAAGTTGGTCGTCATCGATCATGGCCATTCATGGTCACCCGCGACAGACACGGACGACGAAACAAAGAGAAACGCAAAAATTAACTTTTTCAAAACTTTTTTTCGTAAAATCGCGATAACTCGTGATGTTTATAAGCAAACCCCTTATGTCTATACATCAAAATTTTTGTAATTGTCTGCTCTACAACTTTGTAGAACATTGTTACACTCTAAAAAATAACCCTGCAAAGTTAGAAAAAACACGAAATTTTAAAATGAAAAATTTTGTTCTAAATGAAAAAATGACCCTTCTGGGACAATGTAGATTCGAAAAGTACATTAAATTTCCCATAAAATGACATGTTCCAAAATTTTTTACAGTCAAGTAACGGAAAATGGGAGAATTTTTAAAACTTTTTTAGTGATTTTTTTGATGAAAAATACGTTTTTTCGGAATTCTGAGTACGCCATCAAATCGGGCGTCTAATTTTACATAAAAGTCCCTTTGACACCAAATTTCTATCTCATCACCGTTTCAGGCTGCAAATTGTTGAAAAACACCTCTTTTTTCGCATGTTCAAAAATGGAAGGGGTCGTACCGCCCCTCCGTCACGAGATATCAAAAAACGGACCTCGGATTCGTGATCAGGGACAAAAGTTACCCCTTAGGACAAAGTTTCACGCAAATCGAAGAGGGGTCGGGGCAACTTTTCCCGATTTCGTGTGAGTTGGTAGAGAATTACCCTAGTACATTTTGATTTTAAATCATATTTGTATTTATGTTCCTGTATTTTTACATTGTTTTATGATTTAAATTTCTGAATAAATTCGATATATTAAAAAAAATTGGTTAAAACTTCATTTTTAAAATGTTTAGCGATTTGCAACATTCTACAAAGTTGTTTCTTGTCTTATTTTGCACATTTTGATGAGTAAATGACACATGAAACACATCATTTCATAAGTTTTCTGAACAGTTAGTAAAAAATTTCAAATAAATAATAAAGAAATTTAAAACCAAAAAACTTAACATAGAGATATCTCAGAAATTTCCCGATCAAACATTTCTCTCTTAGAAGCATTGGAAAGCTGAGAAAATTTCCTATAAGACACATTTGAAAGTAGCGATGACTATTTTTTCTTGAAAATGTTGTTCTAGAAAGCACGCCGTGACGTATACATATTGACTCAGAATCCAATTCTCAGCAAATGTCGGTGTGTGCGATGAGATGTCGATCAAGGTATTTAAAAGACCATTCCAACCATCTCAAAAGATTGAAGATCTGGCAGCCCTATCAAAAGTTATGAGAACTTGAGTGTTGTTCATACACTATTTTGAATTTGGGTCTAAGATAATTAGATATAAATAAGGAGAGCGGCCGTGTTCGCATTGTAAGCGAATGGTCCTGGGTTCGATCCCCATCTGCTCCCAATGAGAAAATGTAGGAAATATAAATTTTGAAACTCTGAACATGAACTAAAAATCAAAGTCGCTCGAGTCGGGGTTCGATCCCCCGTCCTTTGGATTGGTAAGCAAAAATGCTCACCATTACGCCATCACAGCTTGGTGAGCTTTGACTGGAATTAGGAATACTGTTACTATCAACTATATACGCGCTAGGTCCTTGTACATTTGACAAGGGTTCGGAAGTTCTTGATAACGTTTGAATCCGATTGGTGCAAACGTTCTTCAGGGCGGGGCTTTTCGATAAAAGCTGAAGTACCTCGCGCTCGGCTAGCCAGTGTACGGAATGAGCCTTCCCGGATAGCCGAATAATAACAGTTTCACTGTTCTTTTCCAAAGTCATTTATTTTCTTCTCACCGGCCCTAGCAACTGCTTTTCTTTCTCTTATTCTTCCTACACACAACTCTTCCTCACCTCTCCTCGTCGTGCCCGGTCTGCTGCGTTCGTCACCGCGTGGTTGTCCCGGTTCCCTCCGGATCACGTTCGGTTCAGCTGCCGCGGAATGCCGGGTACGACCCGTCCTGTTTCTTGGGGGGTTCACCCGCATGGCGGCGCGTGGTTTCAACGGCGGTTGCGGTCGGCGGCCAGCGAAACGTGATTCTTGTTCGCCGGTGCGCGTGGTTGGCCAGCGGGACGTGGTTCTTGTCCGGTGGTTGCGGTCGGCGGCCAGCGGAACGTGGTTCTTTTAGCTGGATCCAAGTGTTGACCAGCATCACCAGCGCCGGTTCCTGACGGTGGCGCCGAGCTTCCGCGGCCTCCCGCCGCTCTGGTCAACTCCTCCAACGGCGATCTCTTGCGGCGCGATCAAATCAGAAAAGATGCCGCGTGAAAACTTTTCCGCGATGGTTTTTTGCGCGACGCGACCTTCTGCACGAACAGGCAGGCAAGAACTGATCGAGCGAAGACGTGGAAGAAAGTAACCCACCACCACCAGCAGGCCATGATCTTCGCTCTCTTTTTTCTCCATACTCACACTCGAACAGGCCGGAAGCAGTGTGAGTGTAGTGGTGTTATCTGCCGCTTGACGTTTCGCTGGGGCGACTTTGAGGTTGGGGTATTGTTCGTTTCAATTAAATCTTACATAATATAGTGGTTTTACAGATTTACATATTATTTTAACTATTGGACCAAAGCAAAAACTACAAACGTTACACCAGCGTAGGAATGGGTCACCGAAGCTCGGCAGAGCTAAAAACGAAAAAACGAAACTATTGGCACTACGCCCCCCGGGGCATGGCCTTCCTCTAACGTGGGATTTCTGCTCCAGCGCCTCTGACGAGACAGGAGAAACCGGGACCGACGTTTTACTTCACCATCCGATAGAAGCTCAGTGGATAAGGCGGGAATCGAACCCGCGTCTCATAGCAGAGCTAACACCTTCCAAATGTCTATTCGAGTTATTTGCATGTATGGAATGTAGTTCTAAAAATAATGGAAACAACTCAATTTGTAAGAAGCGGCCGCGTTGTCCCGTTTTACGGATGCGGAACAGTGTGAATGGCTGCATATGAAATGCATTGGAGAAATCGCTTCCACACTGTGCGTCCGTACTGTCAAATTTTATACGGATGCGGCTGCGGCTGCGGATGCGGTGTATTGTGAATACACCTTAAGTTGGAGGAAGGATTTTACGCCAAAAAGTGACAACTTTGGCCACTCTGGAACCAATTCTGGAAGATCCGGAGATTGTATGGAAAAAGCAGCTTTAATTCAAATTTTGATCACAGGAGGCTGAATAAGCAAACAAGCTAAAAACGTCAAAAAACGAAAAAAGGCAAGACGAAGATTGTCGGGTTCAGCTTGTAAGATATAGGTAAATGCTGTCCAAAATTTCATGTGAACTATTGTTGGGTGGGTTATCAAAAGCCCTTACCGATGAGCCAGAAAGATTGAAGTTCAGAAAAACCTTTCAAAAGAAATGAGTAATGAAGATAATTTGTTAAACATGTTAAGGGGAAATTATGCTTTTTTGACTGAATGTATCCAGTATAGGAATGAGAGGAAGGTATCAACTTAAAGGTGAATTAGGTAACGTTTTTATTGAATGTTTGACAATCAAATAGTGTTTTTGAAATGGTTAAATAAAACTTTAAACTGAAAACAAAAAGGGATGCTTACAACAGTTTTATTTAAAAGTAATCACAAAATTGAGAGTTGTTCAGAGTATTTCTTAAACAACAATTCCAGTCATTTTTCCTAGCAGAAGAAACTCATTAAAAAGGGGCAATGGACTGTGGTTATGATCGCAAAATACAGTAGAAAAATTATTTACGTAAAAATGAAAATTAACGATTTGGGTGTTTATAAAATCTGACTTTCCAGAAACATTTTTTGATTTTTTGTCTTTTATGGAAAGTTGGTGGGCAAGTCAATCCAGGCAAATTTGTTGAAGACACAAAAATTTGATCTCACGACCCACGCCTTTTACGACTAATTGAGTCCATTAGTTCAAAATTTCAAAAACCTCAACCTTTACCCTCAAAAATTTGTTTTTGAACGTTTAAAATCGAGGTTAATTTTTGAAAAATTGTTGTGTTCTAAACTCTTTAAAAAAATTTATACCACTTTCAATTGTAGTTCATGAATAGATATATCTTGATACTAAGGGTAGAAAATTTAAATAAATCTTTACAAATTTGCCGGTCAAATTTTTTGCACTGAGCTCAGTGCAAAAAAAGAAAGCGAGATAAATTCTGTTGTCCTTGACAAAGTTGAATGGATTGAAATGTTCAACAACTTTCTTAAAATAAATCCCAAAAATATTTCTGAATAGTCAGATTAAAAAAAACACCCTGATTTTCAACCAACCTTAAAGTTTGTTATTCTGATTCGCAACAAATTTTTTGAAGACACCAAAGTTCTAAAATTTCACTTTCTTTCGGAAAATCAATTTTCCTACTTATTTTGCGATCTGGACAACGGTGCAATGAGAGTTGAGTTTTGTGTTTGTTGAAAAAATCGTGGAACCATTTTTCTACAAATATAAGTTTTCACTAAAATCATTGAAAAAGAAACAAATTGTTAAAAATCAAATGTTTATTTTTGCATTTTATACCAAAGCTGGCAAATTTATGCTTTTTGGAAATTTTGAATGGAAAAAATCAAGGAATGGAAATAGAACCTTTTCCTCCTTGATCAAGAAGGAGTTTGTTTTGATCTTTTTCTGACACAAATAAATTCATAATCCATGATTGTTTTCTTCATGGTTTGTTTTATGGAAATGTTTACTATTCATGTTTTTTTTTATAATTCAAAAAAATGAGAATTCAAAATTTTACATAACTGGGCTTAAAAAACACTCTGTCATAGCAATTTGACTTCCACTTTAAGTTAAATGTAGAGTTCCAAAGAAAATTGTTATTTAAAAATGGGTATTTCATGAGAATATTAATTGGCTTAAAATATTATTTAAATCTTAAAAATCAACCCTATTCCGAAGTGTTTAAAGTCATGTGCGAAATTGTAAATTTGGAATTTTCACCGTTTTCGCTTTTCTTGTTTTATGTTTTTCTGGTTTCATTTTAAATATTTTAATTTGCATTAATCTTGTTTAGTTGATGTTTGCTTTTGGTAGTATTTGATCTATTCAACCAACTCCTATCATTAAATTTTTCCTATCTAATTTTTTCATGTTCTTACAGTCACTTTTTCAAGTTTTTGCACGTTTTTCACATTTTCTGCTATAAAATGGCACCATAATCATTTAAATTGTAAAAAATGCTTAGAGGCATAGTCTGGGACACAAGAAAAAATATTGCATACTTCTTTTTACTTAAAATATAGGAAATGTTAGTAAATAACACAGTCAAAGTTGACCCCTAAAAAATTACATTTTCAAAAACATTGGCAAAGTCACATAAAACAAGTGAAACTTCCAACCTTTGAATTTTCATAAATTTTAAGTGTTCTTCTTTCCAATGTTTTTTTTTTCAATATCAAAAATTGGTTGAAAAAATGATTTTTGGCGAATTTTCAGATCAAAGCCCCCCGAGCAGACGGAAATAACTTGGGAATAACATTTTTTGATATTTGAAAATACTAGGCCAATAACATTCTACGTTTTTTATAACAAGATTTGTTATTCTTCGTTATGATTTTTTTGTTATTGGAATGTTATTGTAATAACAGACTAATAACATTTTTAGTTATTCTTCGAACAAATCTTTGTTATTAATTTTTGTTATTTTAACAACTAATCCGATCATCCCAATAACAGTTGAAGTTATTCTTCCATAACAAAAAATGTTATTCCAAAGTTGTTTTGGCTTTCAACCAATATCAGACCAATAACAAATTTTGTTATGATAACATAAACCGTTATTAAACCATTATGCAGAAATGGATTTTTCAGGAAGATTCCATAACACTTTTTGTTATTTTAACAGAATTTGTTATTGAAATGGCATGAATTTTGTTATTACCGTCTGCCCGGGCCGTCTAGAGGGTTAAAAAAAGGTCCCTCGATTTTTCGGACCAACTTTTCAGGGTTTAACATTAACTTCAAAAAGCATTCACAGAGACTTAACAAGCTTAAAATTAATGGTTCATTTTTTTTTACATTCGTAAAACATGGCACATGCGTCAACAGCGCATAACCGAGAAGTTTCCCAGTAGAAGTGCCTTGTTCACCTCGCGCCACAACACGCCACTCTGGAGGGCCCAAACATAAGCCGTGTACACGTGTCGTGGGGAGTCGGAAGCGAAAATTAGGGGTTGAAGGGTTCCAACAGGCAGGGGTAGGGTCATACACACGTCTGCCACACGTCGGCCCAGAGGCAACAAAATCATGAATTATTACTGTTTCGACTGGAAGGATTAACTCTTGGCTTCCGCAGTCGTCGGCCAGAGCCAGGAGGACTCCCCACGGAATTATGAGAGTTGGGTTTTCCGGATCATGGGCGTAGTAGGGTGGTGCTAATGACGGGGTTTGTGAGTTGGACTTCAAAGCGAACTAATCTGACAGGCAACGATTATGGCTTTTGTCACATTTGGAATTCTGCTGGCCAATTCTACTGAACACTTTTCCAAATTGGGGCCACCGCCACTGCCATGTGTTCCTGTTTGGTGCGTTTCTCCCCCTCTTCCCTTCCAAAGCCGGTTCGCTGGACCATCAAGTGTGAAATCAGCACCGACTTTGTCACTCGCCGGGAACACAACTCACCCTAAGAGGGATTATTCTCGCCCCGAAAAAGCTAATATTTCATTTCGCCAGCTACTGCGGGTCCCGAAAAGCTGACGACCCTGACAATAAGGAAACTGTCGGTAATCCAGCTTAACGCGCCGTGCCGGCAAGAAGCTTCTCCCTGGCGTAACAAACCACCGAACCAGTGTTGCCAGCTTCCTTGGAGACCTTCTGGCGAGAAGTTTGGGGTGGACGGGATTTTCGAAGAACATAAACAATAATGGACTGCGATAATTAAGAAAGATAATAGTGGATCTAGTCGGTAAACAGCGTTGAAAAGACGAAGCTAAGCTCTTCGGGGGAAATCGAGCGCGAGAACACAAGACACAGCAGTATCGAACGTGGTCCTAATGGCCTTGTTTCGAGACTGTTTGCGACAAAGTGGTGTGACATATGAGATTAGGGCTCAATAATGCTGTCGAGCCATGCGACCAGTTGCTTTAAGACGTTTGAGTAGATTTTTAATAAAACCTCTGTTGCACCTAATATTTTTTAAGTAATCGAATAGAATCGATTTCAAACTTAGTCTGTAATCCATAAAACTAAAAGAACTCGGAAATCAGAAGCTAACAGAATCAAAAGTGCGCTAAAGTATTACCGTCTGGGGAGGGATAATAGAGGAAAAACTTTATCATTCCTCCCCGCAGACGAAACTTCTTCAGATCTATTCGCGTAAGAAAAACTGTCGATTCTCCGCGTGCCACATCGAGTCCATCGGTAATGGACTTTTTCCCAGACCACGGCAATTTTGCTACCTCCTCCCGCGCGAGGAACGAACGAACGAGGATGGTGCTGGTTTGCCAAGAAAAACAAGGACAATCTATTTGCATACCATTTAGGATCGTTTACGCGAGGGCGCGGGGAAATGCAATGCAAGAAAAGTCATTTTTCTTGTTGGATTTATACTCTCTCTCGTCGCGCAGCGGTGCGCTAAGGGTACGCTTTTAACGATTGCATCGTGGTGGGAGGTTGCTTCTTGCGGTGATCGGGAGTGGAAAACAGGGGGGTTGTTTTTCGTTGGGAATAGTTTGGATTGTCAAGATATTCTGTTTTTGATTCATTTCAAAACTTGTGGTTACATTTAAATTGATGCTAAACAATTCATTAACTGAATGCTTTATTTAAAGCCATCTACCAAACCTTTGATCATATTTATTTAAAGTTCTCTTTTTTTTTTTCTGCATTACAGGTAAGGACCACATTCGAGGCTCTGTATGACAGATTGTTAAACTCTTTTGTGTGTGTAGGTAATGATAAGCATCATCATCATCATAAATTTTAGAGCTGTAATATATACAGCTCTATCGAAAAATGAAGTTCGGCTAGGAAATTTCCAGGTATTTTCCGATAATATAATATAAGCCATTTTTATGTACATGGAGCCAGTTGAACTCGAAAATGACATTTCAGAAAGGCGTAAATTATTTTAATAGTTTTGTGTTTCGTATTTTAAATATTTCTGTAGACAAACTTGCAGGAAATTGGATGGGCTTTCTAAGAAAAAAAAACAAAACCAAGAAAAATGCATGCCACTAAAAAATCAATTTTATTGGTGAGCTAACGATTTTTTCACTAAAAAATTTCAATCCTTGTGAAGATACAGCTGTTTTAGAAATATTTAGTTTTTTACTATTTCTATATGTGAGAATTGATTTTTCAGTCTCGATGATATACTCACTGCAAGGTTCGTCCAATTTTTTATGAGTTGAGTTTTTTTTTTGTTAATGGAATTGCACCATATAAAAATCTCCCTGTTTTAACCATTTTTCTATTTTTGAAAAGCATTAGAAATAAGTGCTCTTAAATTTGTTTATGTTATTAATAACACAGTCCAACAAGATTTTGTCTCTGAGACGAGTATATGTGTTCCTAGTAGAATATTGCCTGCTGAATCCGAATCCGGGTCCAAAATTGCTCCAAATGGTCCCAATTTTGAGATACACCCGTTTGAAATGTTAGTTTAGGTCAAAATTAGCTACTTTGTCGACAATTTTACAAAAGAACTATTGAATAAACAAATAAACCAATACATGTATCTTAAAGTTCACGTTCTCCCCTTTCTGAAACACCCCTGTTTTTTTTTTTTTAATTTGATTGTTTCTACACATATTTATAGCCATTTCAAAATTATATTTTCAGTTGGTTCTCATTCAAGATTTTCCAACTTGCATGCAAGTCAAATTCTAAATTTAAAATGGCTATAAATATGCGTAGAAACAATCAAATTTTAAAAATCAGGGGTGTTTCAGAAAGGGGAGAACGTGAACTTTAAGATACATGTATTGGTTTATTTGTTTATTCAATAGTTCTTTTGTAAAATAGTCGACAAAGTAGCTAATTTTGGCCTAAACTAACATTTCAAACGGGTGTATCTCAAAATTGGGACCATTTGGAGCAATTTTGGACCCGGATTCGGATTCAGCAGGCAATATTCTACTAGGAACACATATACTCTATTCTACTAGGAACACATATACTCGTACTCGTACTTTTTTTATGTGCCCCACTTGACCATATTCTTGAGTAGCATCTCCTGTATTTAAAGTCAAAATAAGTACAGTCATGCCCCAGTTTTGCACGCCTCGGTTTTGCACTGTCCCGGTTTTGCACTGCCCCGGTTTTGATGCTTTTAGCTGCCTTTGTTACGCACGGCGTGCTCAAATAGAGCACAGAGCTTATGGGATTTTGGCTATATGGAAGACAAGGGCTATAATCGTATTAAATTATACTAACATCGAAAATTAAAGTTTTTTGGAATTATGGGTATCAAAAGATTGGGATTTTTCGTAAAAATCACAAAACTACTTATTTTTTGGAAACTTTTTTTTTGTTTTTTTTTTTACAATATGAGTATAAAACGATCAGAGGTTTTTTTTATACATTTCGAATGTAATAACAATTTTTTTTGAAAATACTGAATAATTCACAAAACTACGATTTCTTTTAAATACTCAAAATTTCATTTTTTTAAATATGGTCGGATTTTATTTGAACATTTCAAATGTGAACACAAGATTTTTTGAAAATGCTAAAAAAAATCACAAAACTAGGTATTTTCTAAAAAAATACTCAAAATTTCAGTTTTTCATAATATGGATATCAAATGATCGAGGTATTTAAATAAATTTCGAAAGTCTTAACTTTTTTTTTTTTAATTCTTGAATTTTTTTACAAAACTAAGTATTTAAAAAAAAACATTAATGTTTGAGAAAATTCCGATCATTTGTTACCCAACTAAAGTTTAAAAGTGTTTTTTTTCGTAAATACGTAACTTTGTGAATGTTGAATGTGAATGGATGAATGATTTTTCATTTGATTACAGCCAATGTCTTCCATATAACCAAAATCCCTTAAATCCGGAGCTTCAGTTATGCACGCCTCGGCTTTGCATGCCCCATATGCGGTGCTAAACCGAGGCATGACTGTTTGCAATACTTTTGATTTATTGCCAAAATGTGAAAAAACAAACCTTCTTGCCTCCAGAAATGTTCCAGATAGCTGAAGTTGAATTTATTCTTTTTTATAAATGTATTTTTGAAAAATATGTTTCCCTAGAAATACAACAATTTATCAGGTAAATGTTCCCTGAAATATTTAAGTTAAGCAAAAACATGCAGTTTGAAACAATCTCTTAAGGTTTAGAATCCAGATTTAGCTTTACTGGGTCTGGGATTTTTTTTAAGGAAATGGCAATATCTTGGAGCTTGCTCTAAATTAATTTCAAAGAATATTAAATGCTTTAAAATATATTGGTTCAAATTTGGATAAAATCACTGTTTTTGTTTGAATGAATCGATTTTTTTATTGAAACTAGAATAATATGAAGATGAAAAAAAATTAAAGAATTTATAAAACATACATTTTTTATTTTTGTTGAAACTAATTAGGCTGATACAATATTTTTTAATTTTGAAAATGTTCTTCCCCCCCCCCTCTCATAGTTGACCCGAAAAATCTGTGTACAAAAAACATATTTTTTCAAAAAATTTAATATTTCAACGAAAATTGAGGTGCAATCAGCTGAAATCAATTTAAAATGCATGCATTTTTAGCATGTTTGGGTTGATTTCAAAATCTTTTGAAGTTTTGAAAATTTTCGATGTTTATTATCGCAAAAAGTTAGTTTTTCGCTAAAATTTTAGTTTTCGTCAAATTTTACATTTTTTGAAAACTAATGATTGCAAAACAACTGAACAAGTGTAAAATTCATTTTTTTATATTTTTTCCGGCTCCGTTTATGAGCGCCTACCGACTCCGACTCCACCCTTCCAACTCTAGCCTACTCCTGCTTTCAACAAATTGTCGACTCCGACTCCAACTCAGTATCAAGAATAAAAAAAATTAAAAATGAAAATTAATTTCAATTACATACACAACAATGTAAAATTCTAATCACATTAAAAATGCTATAAAACATAAAAGCTGGCTCAATTGTTTAAAAATAGTCATCTTTGCACCCAAAACTGGCAGCGCTAGTCCGAGAGAATGATGGTCTCGAGTCGAGATAATAGTGGTACCACTCACGGACGCAGAGAACACAGCTCGAGATGGGCGATAGAACTATTCTCTCGAGGTTCATTTGCAAAAAAAAAGTTCATCCGTCAAACAAAAAACCGAAAGTGTCGACAACGGGAATCGAACCAGAGACCTTTGACAAACCAATCCAATGACTTAGCTGCCTCGGCCACCACAGCTTGGTGACCAAAGAGAAGTCAGAAGTCGATGTATGACACTTGTTGGAGATTTATTGATTCAACTAACGAATGAACTCATTTGTTATGATGGTGTGAGTTGGTACCATTATTCTATCGATTTTGGCACGGAGCCCTCAATAAATTTTGAGAGAACGATTATCTCGACTCTGAATTTTGGGTGTGGCGTCATTTATAAAGTATGTCACGCTCTAGGGGGGGAGGGGGCGAGGGGTCTGAGCAAGTGTGACATTGCGGGTTATAAGTATAGGAAAAGCGTGTCAAAGGGGGGGGGGGTAAATTTTGGCTGATTTTAGCGTGACGTACTTTATGGATGAAGCCTTTTATAGAATGACAAATTTTGAATTCAGTTCTGAAAAGACCTTAATTTTTTAAAATTTTGATCTGGAAATTTTAATTTAATTTTATTTTACAGAAAAACGAGATAATCTCTTTTGAAAAATAAAATAAAGTTCAAATAATTGTTTCTTATCTCTTAGTTTCGTCTATTCGACTTTTTTCCCATTTTCAACCTTATGTTTATATGATTTTTTGGTATTTGCCTTTTGTCGTACATCCAAAAATATGAAAAAAAAATATCTTTAGATATAACAAGATCTACGCAGTCTTTCAGTAACTAAAAACAGTCTTGATTTGTAAAATTGAATAAACAAAAATTACCAAATTTTGTCTTTATGCTTAATTATGATCAGAATATGAACATTTATAGTTTTATGGAAATTTCTATTTCAAACATGATTATTATTTAAACTTACAAGTATTGAAACCTTTCGTTGATAAAGAAACATTTTACTCAAGATTTCTGTAATTTTTTAAAGCAGAATCAATAAACCGCTATAAAATATAAATTTCAATTATAAAAGCTTTTTTTCAACTCGTTTGTTATAATTCAAAGAGCTATTTAAAAAACTAAATCGTTCCAGATATTTCACAATAATTAAATATCAATGTTTCCAACTAATGCAAAAGTCCAATTTATTGCGATTAACTGAGAAAACTATGCATGAAACAAAAAAGGAATTATGTTTTTCCATTTTCTCCTATAAACATGACTACTTGCTTGAATTCCAGATTTAAATAATTTTGTGAGACATTAAGCAAACTTATACAAAAAATTGTAACCAAACATGACTTCGCTACAACTATGATTTTTGATGATGAAAACAATAATTCGTCGATACAAAAAGTGATCGAAAAAAGAAACAATATTTTCTGACAATATTTGGAAGTAAATAAAATGTTAATGCATCGTTAGCTTGACTAGTTCTCTCACACAATACTTTCTTTTGATGATTATTGCTTTTGATCTTTCCCAGCCAACCATGAATCAGAGCAAAATGGGCAGACCCATAAAAAATAATGACGGATCAAATATATTCGGAAAACAATCGACTCGGGGAAAACAACATGCCAAATGCACGCTCCTTGACCCACTTTCGAACAATCTGACACAATTGCCTGTCATCAAATCAACTCGACAGTTTTCACCCGACGTCACACATGCTACAATTCCAGCCAAAGCCTTCAACCTTTTTTTCTTTCTCGAAACATTCACCGGTTCTAAAGTTTACGACCCAATCGCAATTACCGTTCGGGGGGTGGTAGACAAATTAATGTTCCGAAAGCGGTCGTTTTCCCGGAGACATTCCAGCGGGGTACGATTTTTCTCTCTGTCTGCGTGTTGGTCCCGCAAACGATTTCCATTAGCACAAACACACCCATACATAGTGCCCCCCATCCCGTGATTGGTCCAAGGTTGGGTAACAAATCGGAACCACTCTGCCGGAGCTAATCATTGAAGGGGTGCGACACCACCCTCACCGTGCCGCCGATCATTATCATTTCCTTCAATTTGCTTGCTGGCTGACGAAGGCGGTGCCGTTCCCATAGTGCACAGTGGGATTTTGTTTGAATGTTTGGTCGAATTAGTTGAGAATCTATCGAAAAGAGCAACATTGTGAAGGTTTTCTACGTTGACGTTTCGGCGTACTTTGTTGTCTGCATTAGGGTCATCGTTTGATGCCCTTAGAAATCACACAGAAATTATGACCATTTTGCACACCTTTCTTCCAAAGTGCAATGTCCCACACAAACATCTAAGAAAACGTCGCCCCCCGTGCAGCTCTACCTTTCGGTACAGTGCACACGTTTAATGTCAAACCAATCACATAAAAATAAATTGAAGCCAATAAACATTGATGATTATTTCCCACCACTTTGGAAGGTGGTGCGCGAGAAAGTGTTGAGGCCAAGATGGTCGACGAGGCCATTGAGTTGATGAGGCGCGCGTAGTTCGTAACGTCCCGGAGGGGACATCATTACGGAAGGCCCTGAGGCTGGGAACATGTGTTGACAGCGTTACTTTACTTGGCCATAAAGTAGACACATTCCCAAAGTAACACTGGTCCGTCGAGATTGAAAGTTTTGAAAATTTGAATTAAAGAAAATCAGTTTGAATTGTTTATACAGAATACTTCCAAATCATAAAAATAGTTTAAAAAAAAATTTAAGATCAAAAATCGTGACCCAGTGTAATCTCTGCGGCAAAATCCGGCACGCCGGTAGTAGTGCTCGGCGCGGCAATTTGGTCTCCGATTTCGCCAAAACGAAACGACTTCCATAGCAACTGGTCATTAGAGGAATCGTTAAGGTCAAGCTGAACTGCGGTGTTGACAACCTACACGTGAGCAATTCTCTACCAAAACCGGAAATGGATTTTATTTGTATTTTTTGATTTGGCTCAAACATTGTGGGGGCCTTCCCTATGACCAAAGAAGCCATTTTGCATCATTAGTTTGTCCATATAAATTTCCATACAAATTTGGCAGCTGTTCATACAAAAATGGTACGTATATATTCGAAAATCTGTAACTTTTGAAGGAATTTTTCGATCAATTTGGTGTCTTCGGCAAAGTTGTAGGTATTGTTAAGGACTATTTAGAAAAAAATAGGTACACGGAAAAAAAAATTTCCGATTTTTTTATTAACTTTTTTTTCACAAAAACTCAAATTCCCAAAATACGTATTTTTTGATTTTCGAGATTTTTTGATATGTTTTAGGGGACTAAAATCCGCAACTTTTGAGCTATAGAGAAACATGGTCAAAAAATCTGCCGCCGAGTTATGATTTTTTGAAAAACTGGTGATTTTTGGAAAAAATCGAAATTTCATACATAAAATTTTTTTGACCTCATTTTTTTAAGCAAAATTGAATTTGCAATCGAAAAGTACTTAACAGATTTTTTGATAAAGGGCTCCGTTTTCAAGATATAGCCACCGAAAGTTTGATTTTAGCGAAATATTTGCAGTTTTTCAATTTTTAAAAATAGTGACCATGAGTGACCATTTCTAAAAATATTTTTTTTGAAAAGTTCAGAAAATTTGCTATAAAATTGTCTAAGAGACATTGAAGATTGGACTTCTGGTTGCTGAGATACAGCGGCTTAAAGAAAAAGAAACAAGAAAATTGAAGTTTTCTAAGTCTCACCCAAACAGCCCACCATTTTCTAATGACGATATCTCAGCAATTAATGGTCCGATTTGGAATGTTAATACATGAAACATTCGTGAAATTTTCCGATCTTTTCGAAAAAATATTTTGAAAAAAATTAAATCAAGACTAACATTTTAAATGGGCCAAACTTTGAATATTATGCCCATTAAAAATGCTAGTATTGATTTAATTTTTTTCAAAATATTTTTTTCGAAAAGATCGGAAAATTTCACGAATGTTTCATGAATTAACATTCAAAATCGGACCATTAATTGCTGAGATATCGTCATTATAAAATGGTGGGCTGTTTGGGTGAGACTTAGAAAACTTTAATTTTCGTGTTTCTTTTTCTTTAAGCCGCTGTATCTCAGCAACCAGAGGTCCAATCTTCAATGTCTCTTAGACAATTTTATAGCAAATTTTTTGAACTTTTCAAAAAAAATATTTTTAGAAATGGTCACTCATGGTCACTATTTTTAAAAATTGAAAAACTGCAAATATTTCGCTAAAATCAAACTTTCGGTGGCTATATCTTGAAAACGGAGCCCTTTATCAAAAAATCTGTAAAGTGTTTTTCGATTGCAAATTTAATTTTGCACAAAAAAATGAGGTCAAAAAAATTTTATGTATGAAATTTCGATTTTTTCCAAAAATCACCAGTTTTTCAAAAAATCATAACTCGGCGGCAGATTTTTTGACCATGTTTCTCTATAGCTCAAAAGTTGCGGATTTTAGTCCCCTAAAACATATCAAAAAATCTCGAAAATCAAAAAATACGTATTTTGGGAATTTGAGTTTTTGTGAAAAAAAAGTTAATAAGAAAATCGGGAAATTTTTTTTTCCGTGTACCTATTTTTTTTCTAAATAGTCCATAACAATACCTACAACTTTGCCGAAGACACCAAATTGATCAAAAAATTCCTTCAAAAGTTACAGATTTTCGAATATATACGTACCATTTTTGTATGAACAGCTGCCAAATTTGTATGGAAATTTATATGGACAAACTAATGATGCAAAATGGCTTCTTTGGTCATAGGGAAGGCCCCCACAAAGTTTGAGCCAAATCAAAAAATACAAAAAATAAAAATGGTCGAAATCGGCCGGTTTTGTAGAGAATTGCTCACGTCGTCGTTGTCGCGTTGGCGTTCTATTACCGGAGGAGTGAAGGTCATGGTCCCACACTGAATGGGGGAGGTGATCAATATAATATTGAGATAATTTTTTTTGCACTCTTTCAGGAAAGGAGATGTGTTAGTTTTTGGATGAATGAAAAAATAATTCCGCATCACTTTTGTGTGTTTTTTGATTATAATTCTAGTTGAACAAAAAAAATCCACAAAAACGAAAGAAAAACGCTTTTTAAAACCAGGAACAAAGAAAATGAAGATTTTTTTTTCGGAAGCGATACTTTGGCAGTCTTTTTGACACGACTTAAAAATTCTATTTTTGTCATTTTGAGCACGAATTTTCAAATTACGTTTTTTTTTTGTTACTTCGCAGGTATCTTTGTTCTACAAAGTTGTAGTACAGTCAATTACAAAAAAAAATGATATACAGTCCAGACTAGATATTCCGATGTTTCAATTATCCTAAGTTCGATTATCCTAAGGTTTGTATGGGAATTCGGATACTCAAATCACGAGCAAAATTCTTAAAATATTCAATAAATTAAGTTTGTGTTACAATTTAAAAAAAAGTAAACTTCACATAAAATGTTCACATATCATAAGAAAAAATTAGGAACATCAACTTGCTTTTCTATTTGTTATGGCAAATAAATGTTGCCATTTTGACTTTTTTTATTTTGTTTGACTACTTTTTTAATTTTTTTTTAATTTTCTTTCTTTATTTTTTATTTGAATTCTTACTATTTTTAAGTTTATATTTTCAAAATCAATTATTTAACTGAAAAATAGCGCAAGATTACAAAATAATCCATTTCGAATAAATACAAATGGGATTGATGTTTAAAAATGAAGAATAATACATATAATTTAAAATTCTAACAGTTTTTAACTGTATTTACTTCAAAATCAAGATTTTTTTAAGTTATCTTTGTTTATCTTTCTTATCAACAAGATATTTGAATCTTATTTGAATTATTAGTTTATATATTTGTATACTTTAAAAGAACCTGATAAAACAGTTGAATGAAAAACATTTTTTTTATTTATTCAAATTTAATCAAACCTGCCTGCCTGTTCTTCAAAAAAATTACCTCCTGGAGTAAAGTTATATTATTTTTTATTTAAAAATTTGGCGAACCTGTTTATTTTTAAATCTAGGTAAAATAAAATGTACAGTCATGCCCCGGTTATGCACGCCTCGGTTTGCACTGCCCTGGTTAAGATTCATGCAATTGCCTCGGTTAAGCAATACGCAAATTTTTTACAAAACTTCTTATTTCCGGAAAAATACCAAACATTTCAGATTTTTACAATATGAGTACCGTAAAACGGGGTGACTTTGATAGCCGGGGTGACTTTGATAGGTTTGCAATTTTTTCGCAAAATGAAGAGTACAATTAAAATTCGTACGGAATTGTTCAGAATCATACTGACCGTGGTAGAGAAGTGTTCAAAGTACCTCAAGAAGAACTTTGCAAAAAATTTTGAAATGTTTAAAATGTTCATTAACTATAATTAAGAATATGTTGATGAAAGTCATTATTTAAAACTTCTCAAAGTGTCATGATTTTCTCAATGAACATGATTTTGAATCTGAAAACGGAATGCATTTTCGGGTTCTTTGGACAATTTTCCACTAGGAGAATGTTAAATAAGTTTGTAAATAATCAAAATTATGACAAACAATTAAAAAAAAATCTCCAAATTTATAGGCAATTTCAGTTGAACAAATTTAAAGTAAAATGTGAAAACTTGTGATTCTTGCTTTGTATTCAGTTTAACATGCAATATAAATCGATAATTTTATAAACAAAACTAGTTTTAACAAATTTCAGGCAAAATTCCTACTTTTCAACAATTTTATGTTAAAGGAGAATGGGCAAATTTGTATGGGAGCTGGTCCAAGGATGTACACGAACGGTACCAACTTTTTTCGAAAGATCTCGCCGAGACATGAAAAAAAGTCTTCTGGACCAACTCTCTAAACCCCGGGGTTCAAAAGTTACATGCTGTTGAAGTTTGAGCATTTTTGGTTAAAATGTACATAAAATCGAATTTTTGCTATTTCTAAAATTATTTATAAAATCTCTGTTTTATTATGGATTTCGATTTCCTTGACTTCATTCGACGCGTATCAGCAAAAACTATGAGTTCTGATATGTCTTAGCATGATTGAAACATGATTTCTCTTGTTTTTATCCGTTTGAACCGTTTGTGCAAGAGGCATCCCATAGAAACAAGTCGAAACTTCAAGGTTTTGAAACCGGATCCGACCCAGACTGCTTCAGTGAGTATGGAAGGCTTCAGTGCAATGTTGTAACAACTTATTGCGATGGTCTGAGTCATCCGAGAACTCCTTGGAGTTAAGACCGGTGAGTCTACCGCCGTAACAAGCAAAATGTCGACCGGTTTTGACAACGGAACATACCCGCATAGCTTCAGTGAGTGTGGTAGACTACTTTGCTAATGTGTTAGGATGTCTTGGGTCATCCAAGGACTCCCTGGAGTTATGATCTGTAGGTCTACGGCTGTTACAAGGACTCCCTGGAATGGTCCTGAACATCCCAACATAACAGCAATACAGTCGGCCATACTCACTGAATCTTTGCGGTTATGATGCGCGGTTAAAAATCATCAACCTTCTTCTTGTTACAGTGACCCAAATATCTAAACTCCAGGGAGTCCTAGGATGACCAAAGACATCCCAAGACATTAACAAAGCAGTCTACCAAACTGTCTGAAGCTATGCGTGTATGTTCCGGGGTCAAAAACCGACGACCTCTTGCTTGTTACGGCTGTAGCTCCACAGATCATAACTCCAGGGAGTCCTTGGATGACCCAAGACATCCTAACACATTAGCAAAGTAGTCTACCACACTCACTAAAGCCATGCGGGTATGATCCGTTGTCAAAAACCGCCGACATCTTGCTTGTTACGGCGGTAGACTCACCGGTCTCAACTCCAAGGAGTTCTCGGATGACTCAGACCATCCCAATAAGTTGTTACAACATTGCACTGAAGCCTTCCATACTCACTGAAGCAGTCTGGGTCGGATCCGGTTTCAAAACCTTGAAGTTTCGACTTGTTTCAATGGGATGCCTCTTGCACAAACGGTTCAAACGGATAAAAACAAGAGAAATCATGTTTCAATCATGCTAAGACATATCAGAACTCATAGTTTTTGCTGATACGCGTCGAATGAAGTCAAGGAAATCGAAATCCATAATAAAACAGAGATTTTATAAATAATTTTAGAAATAGCAAAAATTCGATTTTATGTACATTTTAACCAAAAATGCTCAAACTTCAACAGCATGTAACTTTTGAACAGCGGGGTTTAGAGAGATGGTCCAGAAGACTTTTTTTCATGTCTCGGCGAGATCTTTCGAAAAAAGTTGGCCCCGTTCGTGTACATCCTTGGACCAAATTTGCCCATTCTCCTTTATTAGTATTTTGATGAAAAGCTTATAAACTTAGTTAACTAAATATAAACATTGATTATTTTTCTTTAAAACTATATCAGCTACTTTAGTGATGGTACATTTAACGTACAAATAAAGTTTGAACACTTTAAATATGATTTTAACAAGAAAAACTATGACTATCAAAATCACCCCGGAATTTAAACTTAGAATTTTTAACGTAACTATTTTTCTAAACACTATTGAAAAAACTTTTTTCTCAAAATAGTGCATGGACTTTGTTGGCTTATCCCAGTACATGTTGTTAAAATAATAATCTTGAGTAAATCCTTACCTGTTGGAAAATATTTCAAAAACAAATTGAAATCCTATCAAAGTCACCCCGGTTTACGGTATCAAATGATCGAGATTTTTCAAACATTTCGTGAGTTAAAACACACATTTTTGAAAATACTTGAATTCATCACAAAACATACTCGAAATTTTCAGTATTTTACAAAAGATCGGAATTTTTTGATACATTTCGATAGCAATAATATTTTTTTTTGAAATATTCTAAATTTTCTCAAAAATACATGTTTTTGAAAAAAAATACATAAAAATTATAAAAAATGCAATATGGGTATCAAATGATCGTGATTTATTCATACATATCGAAAGTAATAACACTTTTTTGAAAGATGAAAAAATCGCAATGCTACGTATTTAAATAAAAACTTTAAATTTAAGTTTTCATTGTCTGGGTTTCAAATGATCGGTATTTTTTCATATATTTCAAAAGTAATAACACATTTTTTTCAAAGTACTCGATTTTTTTTACAAAATTACTAATTTTTAATAAATACTAAAAATTTCAGTTCCTTTAAATCCGATTATATGATACTTACATAATAAAAACTAATATTTCAAGTATTTTTCAGTAGTACGTAGTTATGTGATAATTTTGAGTTTTAAAAAAAAAAATATTGAAGAAGATTTGAGTATTTCATCAAAAATATTATTTCTATTGAAATGTTTGGAAAATTTCCGATCGTTTAATTCCCATATTGTAAGATACTGAAATTTTTAGTTTTTTTTCGAAAATACGTATTTTTGTGAAAAAATGTATATTTCACTAAAAATATTATTGCTATCGAAATGTATGAAAAAATTTCTATCATTTGATTACCTTATTGTAAAACACTGAAAATTTTAGTTTTTTTTTCCAAAATACGGAGTTTTGTGTGTGTTATATATTTCGAAATGTACGAAAAATCCCGATCATTTGATAACTTTATTAAAAAAATAGGAAAAATGCATTTTCAAAATACAAAAAAAAAAACGTCATTTTATGTAATTATAATTGCAAAGGATAGCTGACATCATCCCGATTCCAAAACACCGTATTTTTTCGAAGTTTGGATGATTTATCATAGGATTATAGCCAGTGTCTCCCATGTAGCCAAAATACCATAAGCTCTGTGCCTCGGTTATGCACGCCTCGGTTTTGCATCCCCCATATGCGGTGCTAAACCGAGGCATGAGTATCAATCGACGCGAAGTTTTGGTCAAAATATAATTTCACTTTATTAGATTTTTTATACCAAAAAATACAAAACTACCTTAATTTGTTTACAAAGAACTCTGTAAACTCGAATGTAGTTAATAGCATCACAAAATTGCGTGTCGTTTGACACCCAATTATGAAAATTTGAAATTGAAAACAAAAACTTGAATTTGTAGCAAAGGTTCGTGTAGTTTGATATCCCTTGAGTGCATTGTGGCTTTTTTCAAAAAATATTTTACACTTGAATCTTTTCTTTTGTGAAAATCTATGCAATAAGACGCATAGTGCGTTTTTCAATATCCGGGAAAAGAAAAATTTTAACTTATTCCAAAATATGTTAATTTTTGTGTTTTCTATAATAAAATAGAATAAAATGTGAAAACTTTACTTTTTGAATCAGTAACGTTTAAATCCGATAATCAAATTTTCAATTTAAAAAATAGAACAATATGATTTTTTGAAAATCAGACAAACTATTAAATTTCATGCGTGGTTGTTGAAATTGAAAAATTGAAAAATTGAAACCGTCACTCAAGTCAGACATAACCCATTAAATTTAGTCGAATAAAATAGAAACAATGTGTCATTTAGATTTGCAACTGCACGTTTGAATTTAATTTAAATCAAATCTCACTTAGTTGAAACAATATCATCACGAGGCATTCATCTGCAATCAGTGCAGACAAAACAGCAACACCACCATCGATTGAGATAAATCTCTAAACTACACAAAACTAATCAAATGGAAACAAACTATTCCTGATAAAATTCAAACAATTTCCAATCAAGCCCCTAGCCCGTTCCCCACTCGCCCCCACAAGGGGGGAAAACGAGTAGTTTTTTGTTGTTGTTTCTCTCCAGCACATCACAACACTCAGCAGAGCACAAAACATTCATCTGCAAAAATTGCAGCCATCACCAAGTTTGAAACCACTCATCCGCAATGGTTTTTGCTGGTGCAGCAGCACGTCAAACGATAAAATGTTTCATCCGATGCAACATTTACCCGAAACCCCTCCCCCTCCTCTCAATTTTCACCTCGGTGGAAAACTAACCTGCATTCCATCAATCTAATTCTTTCAAAGGCCACACGCGCACACCAGCAGAACCGTGCGCCATCGGGTCTAAACAAACGCAACCCGACCGTGAAAACTGTTTTTCCAACGGAACAATAACATCGAAACGTCGAAACTTTGAAAAAAAAAAAAGAAGACAAAAACCTGTCAAGTGCAACTTTTGTGCCACCAAACAATGGCCGTTTGCCGTTTCATCTATTCAGCAGTTTTGAAAAACAAAATAACCATAAAAAAAGGGAGAAAAAACGTTTGTGACAGTTTTTCACACATCAGAGAGGGATGGAAAATAGAATTCGGATGGGGAAACAAAAAATCATCTCGCAAATTGGCACCATGTTTGTTTAACTAACAAATGAACAAACACACTTCGCGGGACACCGCGGTGACAAATTGCCGATGACTGATGGCGAACTGTTGGTACCGATATAGATAAAATAGTGCACAGCAGAAGGGAGGTTTCGGTTTTTTTTGTGGAAAATTTGTTTAAAGTCTTCAAATGTTATAAATTGTTTATACTTTATGCAACTTTTTAAATCGTTTTCAAAGTTTTTGACATCATTAAAAAACATGATAACATTCTAAATTACAAACCTTTTTTGCAAAATTTCAAAGCAACTTCTATCACAAAATTACTAAAACCTTTCACAGCAAAGCCCAAGAATATTTCAGTATCTAAGAGAAAAAAAAGGATCAAGTTTTGTGACTGATAACAATTAACAAATTCAAAAAAAATAACAATGAATAATATTATGCCCAAAATATCACAATATGCTTTATCCATTATAACAGTTATGCTACTACCAAAAGTTTGAGAAAAATATAAATGTTGTATGCTTTTTGAAACCTGTAGTTTCAAAATTCGCTAGAGGTTTAAAAGTGCCCTGTTTCAACAAACTTGCAAAAAAAAAATTATGTCAACAATCAATTGTACAAGATTATTCATTTTATTTTTAATTTTCAGCAAAAAATAAATAATTTCCCTTTTGGTGATGATTTTCAAGAATTTTTTTGAAGGGGGATAAAAACTCAAAACTAAATTTGCAAAGCCAAAATTGTGTATAAAGCTTCTAGTAATTTTCATTAAACTCAAATCAATCAAAAAAAAAAAAAAAGAAAGAAAACAAACTCTTGAGCAGTTCTCTAAGACATCGATCTTTTTTTGAATTTCAAGTTTTTGTTTTTTTAATCCGGCTGAAACTTCTATTATGATTTCGGAATGCCAAAAGATGCCTTTTTTATCATTATTTTGTCCATATAATTTTCTACGCAAATTTGGCAGATGTCCATACAAAAATGATGTATGAATATTCAAAAATCTGAATCTCTTGAAATAATTTTTTGATCGACACTAAAACATGATTTCCAAATTTGCAATCAAAATGTATTTCAGTGAAATTTTGATAAAGTGCGCCGTTTTCAAGTTAAGGCCATGCCTAGGATTTTTTTTTAAATAGTCGCAGTTTTTATTTTATTTAAATAAGTGCAAATGTTAGCCCACTTTAAAAAAAATATTTTTGAAAAGCTGAGAAAATTCTCTATATTTTGCTTTTTTGAACTTTGTTAATACGACCTTTAGTTGCCATAGAAAGGTTTCAAAACAGGAAAATTGATGTTTTCTAAGTCTCATCCAAACAATCCACCTTTTTCTTACGTCGATATTTCAGCAACTAATGGTCAAATTTACAAAATTTAATCATGAAAAATTCGTGAAATTTTCCGATCTTTTCGAAAACAATATTTACAAAATTTTCAAATCAGGACTAACAATTCAAACGGTCCAAAAGTTCAATATTACGCCCTTTTGAAAAGTTTGTTCTGATTTGAAAATTTTGAAAATATTCAAAATTTTCAAATCAGAACTAACATTTAAAAAGGGCGTAATATAGAACTTTTGGCCCTTTTGAAATGTTAGTCCTGATTTGAAAATTTTGAAAATATTGTTTTCGAAAAGATCGGAATATTTCACGAATTCTTCAAACTTTAACAATTTAAATCGGACCATTAGTTGCTGAGATTTCGACGTTTGAAATGGTGGGTTGTTTGGGTGAGACTTAGAAAACATCAAATTTCCTACTTATAAACTTTTGCATGGCAATTTCTCAGCAATCGAATCGAGGTCGAGGTCTAATCAACAAAGTTTAAAAAAGCAAAATACACAGAAAAAAATAATGTAAATTTGGAAGCTGTAATTTTTGAAGGTTGAATATTACCTCTTTTATTATGTAATTTTACCTCAACTTAGACTGAAAAGGTGACATTACACCAGAAAAGTGGTAAAATTATACATTTCCAGAGGTAAAATTACACCTTTTTTTCTGACATAAAAGATGTACCCCTTCCCAGATGTAATATTACCATGATTTTTTTTCTGTGTATAGAGAATTGACTCAGCTTTTCAAAAATATTTTTTTTCAAAAGTGAGCTATCATGAGCTCTTATTTAAAAAAAATATATGATAAACTAAGACTATTTTTAAAAAGTTACCTAAAAATGGCTATAATTTGAAAACGGTGCACTTAATCAAAATTTCACTAAAGTACTTTTTGATTGTCAATTCGATTTTACATTGAAAATGAAGTTGAAAAATGTTTTCGACCAATATTTCGAGTTTTTTTTTAAATCTGTATTGATTCAAAAATTTATAAATAGGTCAAAGATTTTTTGCACAATCTGTAAATTTCTGAAAAGTTGGTGTTTTATGTCCCCTAAAAGATATCCAAAATTTAAAAATAAAATAAAATAGTGTTTTTTGGAAATCAAGTTTTAGTGACAAAAAGTGAAATCAAAAATCACCAATTTTTTCTACCGTGTATCATATTTTTTCAGTGTAGTCCTTATTCATACCCACAACTTTGCCGAAGACACCATTCCTTCCAAAGATAAAGATTATTGAATTTTCATACATCATTTTTTATGGCCACCTGCCAAATTTGTATGGAAAATTATATGGACAAACTAATGATGCAAAATGGCTTCTTTGGGCATACCGAAGGCACTTAAAAAAGTTTCAGTCGGATAAAAAAAATACAAAAAATCAAATTAAAAAAGACCGATTTCGTAGAGAATTGCTCTTATACCTTGTTTTATTTTTTATTTTTCTAAACGATTTTGGTTGAAACTATTTTTTGCTATAAAAATTATTTTTATTGTTTTTTATTATTATTATTTTTTTTGATAATTCTTTATCATCATCTTTTTCATGAATTTTTATAATCATAGACAATGGCACAGACATTTTTATTTATAAAGAGGAGTTAAAGAATTTTAAATTGATTCAATTAAAAATATGCATCAAGAATTCAAATATTTTTTGTGTACGGAAATGGGCTGCAAGTTTTAACGTAATATTTAAATGAATTGCATGAATTCGTTTTTCAATTTGTTTGTTGCTTTGGCAATATTAGAGGATGAAATTTTAAATATTCATATGCCAATAAATAAAAGTCATAATTCGCTCAGCGAAACTAGTCTGCATACAAGTTCAACAGCTATCCATACAGAATATTTAAGAAACTGTATGAATGGATTTACTGATCAATTTAGTGACGATATTGCTTGGAACTTGTCAGAAGTTACACTCTTAAGACTATTTATACAAAATATTGAATTGCGGAAATTTTTCAAAAATATAATTTTTGCTTAGTTTTAAGATTACAAAAAATTACATCTTTTGTGCTGAGCATAAATTCGATAATATAAATTTGGCTCTGCTGGCTATCATTTTTTAGTGTGAAAGCATTTCAAACATATTTCTTCCCTGTGTCATCAAGATCATCGTTAAGGTCAAGCTTTACCATTCCTAAAAATATTCTTTCGAAAAGATCAAAATAATTGTTACAATAGACATTGACAATTGGATCAAATGTTGCTGAGATACAATTCACCCTAGCATTACGTTAAGTCATAAATAGGTGTGGACCCGATGCTATTTGAGTTTGTAATTGTGAAAAAATGAGGACTAAGTTATTTAATTTTCAAGAAAGCAAATATTAAGTTTTATGTGAAAAGGTTCAATAAAAAACATTGATTTTATGCATTGTGTTTGATTTTGAAACCGCATTGAGTCAGGGGTATTCAATACTCTCGAAAAGCTTTGCAAAAAGCAAAAAATGAAGATTTTGAATGAAAAATTCCGGGTCGAGAGAATCGTTCCCTCAAAATTAATTGAGAAAACAATGCTACCAACTCACACCACCATAACAAATGAGTTCATTCGTTGACTGAAACAATAAATCTCCAACAAGTGTCATACATCGACCACTCCTTTTTCACCAGGCTGTGGTGGCCGAGGCAGTTAAGCCGTTGGGTTAGTTTGTCAATGGTCTCTGGTTCGATTCTCGCAGTGGACACTTTTGGTTTTTTGTTTTGACGGATGAACATTTTTTTGAAAATGAACCTCGAGAGAATAATTCTCACGCCCATCTCGAGCTGTGTTCTCTGTGTCCATAAATGGTACCACTATTCTCTCGTCTCGAGACCATTATTCTCTCGGACTAGCACTGCCCAGTTTTGGGTGTGGAAGTTAAGTTGGGAGTTAATCATGTCATAACTTTTCATTTAAATTAAACGCAGCTTAATATTTGATGACATATTTCTTTCCAAGTTTTTTCATTCTCCCAAAATTGAATCAACCGCTTTAGCCACATCACGATGCCCCCTAAAAAATGAGTTTGATTGGTTTCGCGCTGTCGAAAAATCAAAGTTTGCATATTTCAACCGCTTCAATTATTAAACTCTTCACCAAATCACAAATCCTTCGATCAAATCCTCATCCTTGCTCTGCACAGACACATCGGGTTCTGTGCCGTTTAAAATGGCATCGGTTGAATAATTTACGCGCTCTCCACACTTTTATTTCGGCGATGCGATTCTGCGGAAACCGAAACCACCCCCCAAAAATTGCTTGGCTGCCAAATCATCATGCCCGGCTCCACCTGATAGAGCTCTGTGAATTTCGCAGCAGGAGTCCGGCCGCGCCAAAATAAATAACATTTTCCAATTGTTTCCGAATCTCGACTAATCGACAAACAGGTGAATTATTGAGGTTTTTAAAATTTATATCGTCCCACCCACACCGCCCCTCTCACCCGACGGAATCAGTTTTGCACGTGCCAAACGGCCAGAGAGCTGGCTCTATCGAAAAACAGTGCGGCTCACCTGCTGCAGCAGCCACACCGGATGCTCTAGGTTGATTTTGAATTTTGACGGGGGGTGATTTGATGAGAAAAATTCTAATGAAAACATT
The DNA here is from genome assembly GCF_016801865.2 of Culex pipiens pallens. Lineage (NCBI taxonomy): Eukaryota > Metazoa > Arthropoda > Insecta > Diptera > Culicidae > Culex > Culex pipiens. The sequence goes on from NC_068939.1 coordinate 178,141,863, forward strand.
TTAATTAAAACATTTTTGATAATTTCAAGTCACTACAAAAAAAGAGCTAATCAAATTAAAAAAAAACAATTCAAACCATCTTTGGACCCCTCGCCAAACCTGTCGGAGGGGTCCGGTATCGCTCATTCGATTTATTTTGGCGCGTAATTTGCCGGGTTTGGCACGATGAAAGCAACCCGGAACCAGCTTCTGGCCGGTTATTCCAGAGAGGAGACGGAGGAATGTGGCCCCGGTTTAGTTCCCCGAAAATGAATGATGACAATGCAAAATTTATACCTTTCTAGCGTTGGAAAACTGGACGTTTGAGGAAGCTGCACATGTTTGCACTGAAAAAAATCAAGGTTTTTTTCATTTCAATAATTGAGTTTTCTTTAAACTGTTTATTTTTGTAAATTTCTAAATTAAAAAAAAATCAAGATGACATGAAAATTTGACTAATTTTCATATAATTCATCTGTTAAATAATGTTTCAAAAAGGCCAAAAATACGACGCCATTCACAGTCTAGTGTCGGGGCAAGTCTGGACTAGTCGAACTAGTGGAATTTTTAGCTTCTATCACAAATAAAAACGGCCATGAGTAAATAAAAACGCTTGAAATTCCACACTCCAGTGAGGTGGCAATCAACAATTCCAATTCCAGAATTTCGAATTTTATATACTATGTATTTGAGCAGTTAGAAAGCAAAAAAAAAAACAAAAAAGCAAAAAAGCAAAATAGCAAAAAAAAACAAAAAAGCAAAAAAGCAAAAAAGCAAAAAAGCAAAAAAGCAAAAAAGCAAAAAAGCAAAAAAGCAAAAAAGCAAAAAAGCAAAAAAGCAAAAAAGCAAAAAAGCAAAAAAGCAAAAAAGCAAAAAAGCAAAAAAGCAAAAAAGCAAAAAAGCAAAAAAGCAAAAAAGCAAAAAAGCAAAAAAGCAAAAAAGCAAAAAAGCAAAAGAGCAAAAAAGCAAAAAAGCAAAAAAGCAAAAAAGCAAAAAAGCAAAAAAGCAAAAAAGCAAAAAAGCAAAAAAGCAAAAAAGCAAAAAAGCAAAAAAGCAAATAAGCAAAAAAGCAAAAAAGCAAAAAAGCAAAAAAAACAAAAAAGCAAAAAAGCAAAAAAGCAAAAAAGCAAAAAAGCAAAAAAGCAAAAAAGCAAAAAAGCAAAAAAGCAAAAAAGCAAAAATGCAAAAAAGCAAAAAAAAACAAAAAATCAAAAAAAGCGAAAAAAAAAGATCAAGAAAAAACAGGGAAAAAGATATTTGAGATTTGAATTTAGTTACATACAAATGATAATTAAATTTGTAACCATTTTCAATCAATTCACTAAACTTTCAAGCTAATTTGATTAACTTCATCTTAACAAAATGGTATACACAACCTCATTAAAACCTACTGACCTCAATGTTTTAGATTGTCATGTGGTTGCATCTGCTTCTTCATATGCCTTTGGCATAATTTCAACAAATTATGATCAAAGCTTCGTAATCTCATTTACGATTTTGTTACCCACGAAGTTAATACATCACACACACAAAACACATCCACCCTTGTTCTCATAATCTTATATCCACACTTACACACAAACAAAATCGCACACACACATTCTCCCACACTCCCGCGCCCAAAATCTAATTGAGCCTCGGGACAAATTTTATTAGCTCGTATGCATAATTCATTTGGCGTGAATCAGCGCCAGAGCCCACGACGCTAGCTGATTATCTTTCGAAAAAAGAAGTCTCAGATTTTCCTTGGCGTTTTCCCGCCGCCGAGATTTCGCCGTTTTCATTCGCAGTTTGAACGGAATTTTCGCGTGACTTCCCTGCGCCTCACTACGGGGAACCATAAAGCATTTTATTCTGACGAGTTTTGGGAGGATGGAAGATGGTCCCGCCTTGCCGACATGAGATTTCGCTTCGTGTTCATGTTTTTTTTTTTTTGCGTGGTAACAGCTTCCTACTTCATTCACAAGGGTAGAGGAGGGGGGGGGTCTTTGCTTTTTTTACCATTTACTACTGAGCTTGAAAAACACACAAGGGGAGAGATTTGCTGAAAAATGGTGAGAAAAGTTGGAAGGCGATGAACTTTTGATCCATTTCAAATCATTTTAAATTCTTCATAAAAACTCCGATAAATTCTGATTTTCTGATAGTCTTTCAAAAGTAAGGACTTAATTTCAACAAAAAAAAAAATCAAATTAGAATTAGAATTTCCATATATATTTATATGTGTACATAAAATTTTATGTATATACAACGATCTAAAATTTGCAAAAAATCCATTCCAATTAATTTTAAATTTTAAATAAACATTGGAAACAAAAGCATTCCAATTTTCATAAAATTTTTGGATTGATGATACCCATTGAAATTACTCTAAATGCGTGAAAAATTTTTGCGTAGAATTATTCTGCAAACAGTTGATATTTTCACTTTATTTTATTTTAAGTCAAAACATAACGTACCATGAGTTTAAAAAAAAGTTTAAACTTGATTTTTAAAACATTACACTGTCCCTCTTGAAAGGATCCACACCTCCACGACATCCTCGACCGAGCAGATCTTTGTTCATGTTTCCATCTCGCAGTGCAGTGCTACGACTGGAATAATTTATGAAATCTTTTTTTCCCGCCTGGTGGAAGCTCCAGGACAGACAGTGCCAGGAACTTGGCAGTCTTCATCTTCTTCACAACTCCTCATCCTTCCTTCCCCGCTCAAAGCTTCAGCTCGTGCTGGTCTTTTGCACTGTGTCTACCACAGAAACTGCCAGTTCCTGCCCGACGAGAAGAAGAAGCGTGGCCTGACGGCAAAAAGACGTGCAAACGTTTAATAAAAATCTGAAATTTGAATTTTTATTATTAAAAATTATGACACTGATTACGGTTCTCCCGGGGTTGGATCCAAGGCCGAGACCGAGACACAGTCAGTGTGTGAGCGTTGTCGTCATCGATGAAAGCTGCTCGGCTGGAAAGCGGAAAAAAGAAGCAAAGCTTCACAGACCCCCGGAACTAGCGCAATGTCGAATAATAATGTCCTTACAATGGCAGACCCACCCCTGCGACCGGCACGAGTCTCCATCAGGGATAAGTCCGACCCCTCTTGAATTGGCCACTTTTGAACCACTGCCAGATGTTGTTTTAGCGTGAGGACAAACGATGATTGTGCCAGGCGCTGGGTTGATTGGCTTTCAATCTTGGCAGATGCAGAGACAAAAATAATCTCGGTGATTGTGGCTTCAAGGTTGTTGTTTAGAAATCAGGAACATTTTTCAGTGTGTTTGCTCACGTGGAAAATTAACTTTGCATTATTACATGAAATTTTATGTACACATAGAAATATGTATCCCATTAATATGGAAATCCTACTTGAGTGACATGTCAAGCTCATACCGGCGAAAACAAAAATTGAAAGATATGTTTAACATTCTTTTACCGAGTTATGAATTTTTGAATCAATACTGAATTTTTTCAAAAAATTCGGATTAATAGTCACAAAAAATTGTCAAATTCATTTTTCGATATAAAATAGAATTTGCAAATAAAAAGTACTTAAGTAAAATTTTTATATAGAGCACCGTTCTCAAGTTATAGTCATTTTAGGTAATTTTTTTGAAAATAGTCACAGTTATTCATTTTTGCCTTCCTCACTGAGGTTTTTATTAAAAGCTCATAGACCCCCCTTCATGCATACATATCGACTCAGAATCGAAAACTGAACAAAGTCACTGTGTATGTTACCAATAATGTCACTCAGTTTTCTCGCATTCGACTTGGTTCAGGGTCCCATACTGTGCTATTAAATTGTTTGAAGTTTCGATAAGTAGTTCAAAACTTTTGTATGAAAATGTGTTTACACATAATTTTGGAAGTTGAATAAATGGCAGGAAATCGCACCAAATATCATGATGTTATATGTCTTTTGATAGGTAATCGAAAGACCTTTCCAACGAGCCCAGAACATTGAAAATTTGACGATCTGGCAACCCTGCTTCGAGTTATGACCGCTTAAGTGACATTTATGTACTTTGTTATTCCCGATCTATAAAAAAAATTATGAAATTTGTTTCCAAACCCATCTTATTACCCATTTTTGGTAAAGAGAGAAGAAGGCATCAACCACATAAGTGGATTATGTTAATTTTTGAAATAAGTGTCCATGTTTGGTAACTGTTTGTAAAGCTCAGATAATTCTATATATTTTGCTTTTTTTTATACTTGTCAATCAAATATTATTTTTTGCAATTCCGTCGTGAATCTACTTACTTTTTCTGTCATTCTTCAACGACGAAATAGCCTACTTTTCTGAACCATAAAAACAGAATCGAATAGCAACACTTTTCAAAATAAATGCTGAAAAGTTCTACTTTTCAGCACTCAAATGGGTGCTGAAAAGTTGAACTTTTCAGCACTTGTTTCGAAAAGAAACACTTTTCAACATTTTTTTGATTTAAACGATTTATTGACAAAATACATGAAAATTTGACATAAAATTTCACTCAGTGTGTTTTTTTTAATTGCAAAAAATGTTGTATGGAACTCGTTGCAAAACTTGATTTTTTCAGCACTCTTCGTATTTATCCAACTCGGTGAACCTCGTTGGATAAATGTACGACTCGTGCTGAAAAAATCCTCTTTTTGCAACTTGCATAGCATAGCATAGCATTGGTGTCTACCCGTAGCTGCTACTTCGTTATTGACCAGGACCCCCAAACATTGCTCCGTGGACCACAGATGAAAAGTAGGAACCAATCATCACCCCTTCGCAATTTTCAAAGGTCCCTATCGTGCTGATCAATACCGACGCCGGCCACGACCAGTGGTAAGACACGGGGAAGTGGATGGGAATGTTAGCCGATACTTGAGTGATGGGACCGCCAAATCGACTGCGTCTCCGACAAAATATCACATGAGTTTTGAGGGGTTAGTAAGATGGGTATGAGGTCAGGATTCACTGTGGTAGGTGATGCGACCATGAGCAATTTGTTTATCGGTTGAAATTTTAAAAATCTTAGGCAGCCGGCTGCGGAAAGATACCTATCTAGGGATTTAAATATAGTATTAATTCGACCGCGATTCTCCAGAAATTCTCCGTCGGCGTGCCTTCCGATCAACGGTGATGTAGGAAGGGCTTCATTCATTAAAATTATTTTATATCATAAGCCTTAAAACATATCCGTCGACGTGCCTTCCGATCCTCGATGATATGGACTTAATCCAGCAATACGACTTGCTTGTCTCAAAAAACAAAAATCGGATCGTTTCTATCGAAAACTATATAAAGAGAACAAAAATAAAATTCATCGGCTAACGAACGCGCGAACAAAAAATAAATGAAAAAAGAAGAAGAAGAAATCCAATCACCCCCGGTACACAAATAGCGACACAAAAGAGACGGAAAAAAAACGAAAAAAAAACAGGACTGCGCGTCCACACAGGCACCGCACTACTGATGCCATTATTTAATTATACTGACCAATCACCCCATGCACTCGAACAGCGACATAAAAGAGACGGAAAATAACACGAAAAAACAGGACTGAGCGTCCACACAGGCACCGCACTACTGATCAAAATCCTCTTTTTGCAACTTGTTGCATAAACTGCTATTATACTTATCAAATAAATGTTAATAATTTTTGCATTCTTTACATTACAGCATTTTCTTTGAAAATAGATAGATTTTTTCAATATTAAAATTGAAATAACAAAACAAAGTCTCAGCATTTGAATGAAAAAAGTGTTTCAAAGTGCATTTTTTACCTGCCCAGTTGTTATGCAATCGTTAGTTTCAAAATATCAAAATATTGAAAAGATTTTTTTTCGCCGAAAACAAACTTTTTGGTGTGCTGTAGGGGAACAGCATCTAATTCCAGTGTGCCTCTAATGTTGGCAGGTCTTTGACATTCAATTAAAGCTAATTAAAAGCGTTTTCAACTGGAATCGAGTGATAATTAGCTCAATAAGGAGTGAGCAAGCAGGTTTTTATCAAAAGTTTTGCAAAATTAGTTGTTTAAATAGTGAAAATCACCAAATTGGATGGGGTTAGGAGCGAGTGCTTAACCTGCCAAACATACGAGAATTTCCCCTTCATTGGAATTCCACAAAAAAAAAGAAAATATTTTTATCGAGCCCAGATATGCTAAATATGATTTTAAACGCAGTAAATTGCATTTCTAATTGTTTTGAGTTGGTTAGATTGCTATTTCCATTTAAATTTTGAAGATTTAAGAAAAAAAAAATTGCCTCCTTATTTTTCGAACCGATTTTGAAGAGGGGGGGGAGGCTCTTCGAAAAGAAGGGAGGAGGTGACATAAACTTTGTAAAATATTTGCAACGGCCTTATTACAATTTCAAAAAAATATATAAGAATTGAAATTTAATAACATTTCTATGTTTGGCAAAAAAAATAATATTTTTTTTATATCAACGTCTTAATGAATTAAGAAACTCTGTTCTAAGCTAACTAAAAACTATCGAATCACCAAAAGCTTGTAAGCACTTCAAAATAATCTGACAAGAAGAGTTGTAATGGCATTATGATCTAATCGTGTCGCTCTTAATTTAATTATGAACCTTTATGAAATCGTGTCATTATAGTATTTGAGCAATTCTTTGAGATTTCGGTCATTCTATTATTTTTGAATTTTTTGTAGTCCGGCTGAAACTTTTTTGGTACCTTCGGTATGCCCAAAGAAGCCATTTTCCATCATTAATTTGTCCATATAAATTTCCATACAAATTCGGCAGCTGGCCATACAACAATGATGTATGAAAATTAAAAAATCTGTATCTTTTGATGGAATTTTTGTCTTCGGCAAAGTTGTAGGTATGGATAAGGACTACTCTGAAAAAAATGATACACGGTAAAAAAAAGATTCGTGATTTTTAATTTAACTTTTTCTTACTAAAACTTGATTTGCAAAAAAAAACACAATTTTAATATTTTTTATTTTTTGATATGTTTTAGGGGACGTAAAATGCAAACTTTTCAGGAATTTCCAGGTTGTGAAAAAATCTTTGACCGAGTCATGAATTTTCTAATCAATTCTGATTTTTGATTTTTGAATTTTTATACATCATTTTTGTATGGCAATTTATATGGACAAACTAATGATGCAAAATGGCTTCTTTGGGCACCAAAAAAGTTTCAGCCTGATTAAAAATACAAAAATTAAAATTCAAGAAAAAGAGCGATTTCGTAGAGAACTGCTCATTTATAACTTCGACGTCGTCGTGCTATCTTGTCGCATCCGCCATTTCGACGTTCCGAGAAAAACGTGTTTTAATGTTTTACCTTGAATATACAAAAACGAGAGCACGCAGTGTAAACAATAACAAACACGTTTTGTTTGGCTGACCATTCTGTGCATTGTCCCAAAGTTTGGTTGAAGTTGGTTGCTGGAGTCCCGAGTTATAATTACAAATGTTTACGGTAGTCTAGCTTGTACGTGCGACAAACGCATCCTGACTTTCCTGGCCTGAAATCCCTTTGGCCTTTTGTCGCACTTACATCAATTTTCATGGAGTGACAAGATAGCACGACAAGATTGAAACTACTTTCATATGTAAAGTGACAAAAATGCACGGAGTTTTTTCGGTTTTTGTTGAATATCTCAGGATTGAAATCGAATTTTGGGGATCTGTGAAGGTCAAAAGGTGAGGCATTGTGAGCTGCACAATATGGCGTTCTTAACTCAATTTGGCCCAAAATGCACGTACGACAATTTAGCACGATGGCAACGACTTGAAACAAGAAAAATTCTCCAGGATATTATTGAATTTCTATTCTCGCATGAACTGCACTCTACCAAGCCAACTAGCATAAACATAATCGCGGGCGCAAAGTCGACCGGACTTGTTCCCACCAGAACAGTGCACAGCTCCTCCGGTTTCGCATTGCTGATATAATTATGAGCAGTAAAACGATCACCTGCGCTGCCATAACTCAGCGAAAAGCACAACAACTCTTGGGAGCACAACAGAAAAAAACGACGTTCTGTGTGTGTTTGTGCATGTTACCTCTTTTTTTGCCGCGGACTTTCTTGCCTTTTATGGCTTCCTGGGAAAATCCACCACGTGGTGGCCGAGAGGCGGGGAAACGAAAACGATGCTATCAAAGTCGGGGTAAATATGGCCATAAATTTCATCAACAATTTATTCTCCTCTCTCTCTCTCTCTCTCTCTCTCTCTCGTCCAAACTGGTGTGTATCGTCCTCCTCGATGTGGTGAGAAAAAAAGGGGTGCAAAGTGGGGCTGAGAGAGCTTTCAGACTGTGTGGTCGCTTTTCCATCCCCTTCAAAGCACACGAATTTCCTCCACACAGCACTGCCGACGGGGCGGGATGTGGCGAGTTTCCTACAGAAATCGTATATCGCCCGTATTTTATTACTGCCACGGCTGCTGCTGGCTGGTTGGCAGGGCGGAAAAGCTTCCCTTTTTGCCTCCTTCACATCAGTAGTGCAATTCTCGACAATTTCCCACAACATAAACATACATTCGGTGCACATACATAAACACGTGCGGGTTTCGGGTTGTTTTGGGAAAGTTTTTTTTTTCAGCATGGAGTGTGTTTTATTTTTGTTAGTATTTTTCGGGTAGAGGATAAGCAGTGTCGGAATTTGTATGGCTATTTATGGAGAATAAATTCAAAGTTAAACATGAAAACGCTTTTTAGTAAGCACAAATGAAAGTTGGAATGTTTTAAAAACATTATCAGCATGTTTTTTTTGTAAATCCAATAATTATACTGGTTCTTTACTAAATGGTCATTATTGTATTTTAACATAACAGTATTTTTGTTTTTATTTAAGAATTATTTAAATTGATGTTTTTCAAAGATTCTGTCAACTCTCCTTCCAAAATTGGTCCAAAATATAAGAGGCAATTTTTTTTCAAAATTAAAACTTCAAAATTTGAATTGAAATGGATGTCTTATATACTGAAAACAATCAAAAATGCAGTTTTCTTCATTGATTAACCTAATAGGCATGTTTGGACTAGTTTGAAAATATTTTGAATTTTTATCATTCATCATTTTATTTGAGATAATAACGACAAATCAAACCCAAGATATGCTAAAAAAAATATCTGAAAATTTGTAAAGAAATATTTAGTAAGGCATTTGAAAATGGAAAAGGTTACTAACCAAAAACTATTATGGTGTCGTTGATTTCTATTTTGACGTTGTGAAAAAGAAAGTAAAAATAATTTTTTTTTGTACCTAAATCGAAAATCTAAAGTTTCTTTTGAACCTTAATAAGGCCGTTGCAATTATTTTTCAAAGTTTATGTCGCCCCCTCCTTCTAAATTGGTCCGAAAAATCAGGGGGCCAAAAATTATTTTTTTCAAAAATCTTCAAAATTTTAATGAAAAAAAAAAGAAAGCAAATCAACTTAAAACAATCTAAAACGCATTTTTCTGCATTGATAATCATATTTAGAACATTTGCATTTATAATCATATAAAGCACCGCGAAAAAAAAATGCATTTTCAAACACTTTGTTCATTCAAATGATGAAACCATGGGTCGTAAATTCAAAGTTTAAATTTTCATATTCCCCCCCCCCCCCCCACGACTTAGGTCAGAATCGAGGGACATAAACTTCAAACAATATTTGCAACGACCTAAACTAAACAACAAAAAAAAAACATAAAACATAAAACATAAAACATAAAACATAAAACATAAAACATAAAACATAAAACATAAAACATAAAACATAAAACATAAAACATAAAACATAAAACATAAAACATAAAACATAAAACATAAAACATAAAACATAAAACATAAAACATAAAACATAAAACATAAAACATAAAACATAAAACATAAAACATAAAACATAAAACATAAAACATAAAACATAAAACATAAAACATAAAACATAAAACATAAAACATAAAACATAAAACATAAAACATAAAACATAAAACATAAAACATAAAACATAAAACATAAAACATAAAACATAAAACATAAAACATAAAACATAAAACATAAAACATAAAACATAAAACATAAAACATAAAACATAAAACATAAAACATAAAACATAAAACATAAAACATAAAACATAAAACATAAAACATAAAACATAAAACATAAAACATAAAACATAAAACATAAAACATAAAACATAAAACATAAAACATAAAACATAAAACATAAAACATAAAACATAAAACATAAAACATAAAACATAAAACATAAAACATAAAACATAAAACATAAAACATAAAACATAAAACATAAAACATAAAACATAAAACATAAAACATAAAACATAAAACATAAAACATAAAACATAAAACATAAAACATAAAACATAAAACATAAAACATAAAACATAAAACATAAAACATAAAACATAAAACATAAAACATAAAACATAAAACATAAAACATAAAACATAAAACATAAAACATAAAACATAAAACATAAAACATAAAACATAAAACATAAAACATAAAACATAAAACATAAAACATAAAACATAAAACATAAAACATAAAACATAAAACATAAAACATAAAACATAAAACATAAAACATAAAACATAAAACATAAAACATAAAACATAAAACATAAAACATAAAACATAAAACATAAAACATAAAACATAAAACATAAAACATAAAACATAAAACATAAAACATAAAACATAAAACATAAAACATAAAACATAAAACATAAAACATAAAACATAAAACATAAAACATAAAACATAAAACATAAAACATAAAACATAAAACATAAAACATAAAACATAAAACATAAAACATAAAACATAAAACATAAAACATAAAACATAAAACATAAAACATAAAACATAAAACATAAAACATAAAACATAAAACATGTTGTTGTTATTGAAAATGTTGTAATGTATTTTTCAAATCTTCATTGACCCAGAAGGGTAATTTTTTCGTTTAGAACATATTTTTTAATTTTAAAATTATGTGTTTTTTTTCTAACTTTGCAGGGTTAATTTTTTAAGTTTAATTATATTCTACCTGGTTGTAGACAATGACAAAAATTTTGATTTATAAACATAAGGGATTGCGGTTTTTTGCGTGGAAATCCCTAACCATCACGAGTTTTAGCGATTTAACGAAAAAAGTTTTGAAACGTTATTTTTGCGTTTCTCTTTGTTTTGTCGTTCGTGTCTGTCGGGGGCGACCGGGAACTGCCATAATCAACGACGACCCACTTTTTCATGGCTTTTTTTTTTCGTAAAATCGCGATATCTCGTGATGAATACAAGCAAAATGTTAATGTTCACATATCAAATTTTTGGTCATTGGCTGGTGGTTGTAGAAACTTCCCGGGCAGACGGTAATAACAAAATTCATGCCATTTCAAAAACAAATACTTTTAAAATAACAAAAAGTGTTATGAAATTTTCCTGCAAAATCTATGTTTGCATAAGAGTTTAATAACAGTTTATGTTATCATAACAAAATTTGTTATTGGTCTGATATTGGTTGAAAGCCAAAACAACTCAAGAATAACATTTTTTGTTATGGAAGAATACCTCCAACTGTTATTGGGATGATCGGATTAGTTGTTAAAATAACAAAAAATAATAACAAAGATTTGTTCCAAAAATAACTAAAAATGTTATTTGTTTGTTATCACAATAACGATCCAATAACAAAAAAATCATAACGACGAATAACAAATCTTGTTATAAATAACATAAAATGTTATTGGCCTCCCGGGCAGAAAGTTGCATCTTGGAAAAATCTACCCATGTTCGTAAAAACACGAACAAGTCAAGTTCACCCCAGGGTATGGTTAAGAGATAACCGAACATGGCCACGAACATAAATTGTTCGAGGCGTATCTGCGAAAAATCTTGTTGAGTTCATTTGACCAACAATGCCACATCAAGTTGAGTTTATAGTAGCAAACAACTGAAATCTTTCAAAAATCATATCAAGTTCATAAAGTAGATTTTGATCCCAAAAATAATTTTATTGGTTTTTAATGCACCCCGCCATAATTCAGACCCCCCCCCCTTCTTCATCTTCACAAATATGAGTAATATTGCAGGAATATACGCACTTACATCAAAACAAGATTTTTCAAAGTTGAAAAATTATTTTACTTTAAAAACTCATTAAAAAATTATGGAGAAAGCGTTGAATCGCCATAATGTCACAAAAATTTTCCAAATCACGAAAAATCCAAAGTTTGTTAGGGATATTATTTTAGGAACAAACTGACGTTTTTTTAAAAATCGGACGAAAATTTCCTGTAATTTCGACGAATTTTCCGAAATTTCGGTTCAAAGCAAAAATAAGCATCAACATATTTTATCATGTTTCCAAATTCCCAAAAAATTTCTAAGTCCCATTTTTTTTCGGTTTCCTCATCTCGAAAAATTTCTAAGTGTTGAAAATATTTTACTAGCCGAAAGCCAAAATTTTTCTAAGTCCAAAAAATCAAATAAATTCTACCAAAAATCTTGTCGTGATACGGATCCCGTAAATTTTCTAAGTGCCGGAACGATTTTTGTAGGGGGTATATCAATAATTATTAAAAACCGACTTTCGAATTTCAAAATTTAAATGAAGACGTTTTGTTAGGGACATTATTTTAGGAACAAACTGATGTTTTTTTAAAAATCGGACGAAAATTTCCTGTAATTTCGTCGATTTTTACGAAATTTTGGTTCAAAGCAAAAATAAACATCAAAATAATTCATCATGTTGCCAAACTCCCAAAAATTTTCTAAGTCCCAAAAAATGCTTTTTCTGTAAAAGTAAAGAACTTAAAAATATACGCAAAAATGTCAAAGTCCAGCATAAATAAAATCAAACTTTAAAATATCAGCTCATGAACATTATTCTAAGTGTCGGAAATTGAAAATTATGTCAGTGACTGCTAATTTTTCTAAGTCCAGCATAAATTTGAAATAAAGTCAAAATAATTATTTCATGATGTTCGAGTAAAATTTTGGAAAAAATAAAATTTTCGAAATTTTTGCTTAGTCCAAAAAAACTACCACTAACACCTCAATATCAACTGTAGATATTGCAGTATGATCAAGGAATATACTTTCCATGATACGCAGTCGGTTTCAAAAGTCGTCATATCTCGAGGAGTTTACAGCAAGATGCGAATAAACAAGCCAAGATAGTTCGAAGTTATCGCCACCAACTCACTTTCCGCCCGGGCTAATATTTCAAATATCAAAAAATGTTATTCCCAAGTTATTTCCGTCTGCTCGGGTTTGTAAATTATTATCGCACTCTAAAAACTAACCCTGCTAAGTTAGAAAAAAACACGAAATTTTATAATAAAATATTTTGTTCTAAATGAAAAAATGACCGTTCTGAGTTAATTTTGATATGAAAAGTACATTAAATTTCCCATAAAGTCACATGTTTCAACATTTTATTATGTTGAGTAACGAAAAATGGCAGAAAAATAATAATTTATTTTAAACTTTCATAATCATCTCCACCTAAACACAAGTTTGGATACTACTGTCCTAGAAAGGTCGTCAGACCCCCCAACGCCTTCCTAAGCCAAAGGATTTGGGCTTCCGCGAACGGCGTTTGATTTTTCAAGCATCTTGCCCTAACGGAACTTGGTAATAGGATTTGCTTGGGTGAAGCGGCTTTCCGCATTTTTTGGCTAGACCTAAAAGGATTTTATGTTTGCAGCGAAAGGGGCTTGTATTAGCGGACGCTGAGTTTAAGGTCGGATGAAATTTAATCAGATTTTGTTTAAATATTTATAATTAATTAATAAATCGGTTTTCAAAGCTTGAATTTTTTATGAGTTTTAGTAGAGAAAAAGCTTCGAGCTTCAACTCATTAAATATTCCGCAATAAGTTTTGGCAAACATTGTATCATTCAGTTAAGCTTCACAACCCTCGATAGTTTGTATCAAGATGTTGCAATTGACTGTGATACACTCTTGAGAACATTCAACTCGATGCTACTGCGGTAGATGAGTTACGACTGTCATCACTGTCTGTGGTTATTTTTGATGCTCGTCCTCCATTTCACGTATCCACCGAAACCCCCTTGATAACCCCATATCGACGTGTGGGTGTGTGTGTCACACCACATCATAAAAAAAGAACTCAATCCTCTTCGCTTTCATGTGAACGTGTGTGTGTGTGTGTGTGCGTCTGTTTATGTGGTCATGAGACAATAACATCATCCCCCAACCCTCCAACCCTCCCAGCAGACGACCCCAATCCGTCCGACCGACCACGTTTTGTAGCTTTTCATCGTCGGGCACGCTTTTGTTGCATTATTTATGAAAAGGATAATGACTTTGATTCAATGTGTATCATCACCATATGGGGAAGGGATGGTCTTCACTGGGGGCTGGTAGAATGGGGTGTAAGCTGGCAGAGCATAAAGCTTTCAAAGCTACCCTTGTGGGATAATTTACTGTTTTTACGAAGAAGAGCTTGGAGTTGCCATCAATTATACTTGGAATGTTCTACTTTTAAAAAAATTTCAGATCAGAATTTAAATTGCCATTTTCACATCAAAATTTACAAAAGTGGCTGTGTTGATTTTTAGTAAATAAATTCAGTTTGATCAGAAAATTAAACAAAGAAGTTAACCGATGTTTCGAACTCTTAAGGTGAATCCCTCCCGATATTTTTCAACATTGTTCGTTTGCGTATTCTCAGCACAGCAAACGGGCACCATCATCGCAACCGCCACCACCACTGTCATCGTCGTCAACGTCCGGATGTCCTTTCCAGCTCCAGCTTCATCCAGCCAGGATGAGCTGGCTGTTGACGTTGATGTTCATTATATCCCGGGGGCAGATAATAAATTCAATTAATTGAACGCATCCTGACTTGGGGATGTGCCCTTAACCTCACCGCCCCCCACACCATAAATACCGCTCTTTTTTTAGCCTTATCAAAAGGCAAACAAAAAATAACAGATTCCCGGGGAACGTAACAAACAAAAAAAAATTGGGAAGATAACATCACGTCGCTGGCGGGGCGTCCCCGGCATCGTGTCATCTTTGGGAGAGGAAATGTTTATGAAAGCAAAAAGGCACTTATTAGGCGCACTTTATTGGGTGACTGGAGGATATTTCATTAGCTGGGAAAGATGAGCTTTGTTGGGAAGGGAGAGGGTTTTTATGTAAGGGCTTCAGTTTTCATCAATGATATTATGACAAATTTTATTATTTAAAATAAATAATATCAGAGCAACTTAAAGTCTATACAAATTATTGTAATTTTAATAATTTCATTTCAGAGCTACATATTTTTTTTACGAAAAATCTGGCAAAAATCTACACGGAGGAAAAACTATTTCCAAAATCGTGAAATTCGGAACCACAAACAAAGTGTTCAATACTTTCCATGGCATTCCATGGTTCGTTTTAGAAAATCGTTCCATGATATATGAACATTTAGTTCTTGGTTCTGTGTGTATTTTATGAACACCCTTTAACTACTTTGAACACTGTTTTTAGAGTTCGTATAGTGTAATATAATTTAAATTTATATACTTATAAGTTATATCGATAAAATAATAAATCAATCAATAGCTTCTTCATGTTTGACAAAGTTCAGTAAATTGAAATGATTAATGATTTGTACTTTTCTTTCTTTTTTACAGGTTGGTCATCATACTCCAGTTAAAATTTGAATAAGTAAGTTATCATTCCAGTTTGATTCACCAAGAACAAAACGTTTAGGTTCTACACAGAAATTAAAAGATGGTAATATTTATCAGGAAATGCTGACAGATTTTGTATCAAAAAAATGATTAATTTTACCCCAGAAAATGATGAATGTTCATCAATTGTTGATGAATATTCATCAGGTTTACATTTTTACACATTAGCAATTCTCTACGAAATCGGTCTTTCTTTTAGAATTTTAATTTTTGTATATTTTAACCCGAACGAAAATTTTTTGGTGCCTTCGATATGCCTAAAGAAGCCATTTTGCTTCATTAGTTTGTCCATATAATTTTCCATACAAATTTGGCAGCTGTCCATACAAAAACGATGTATGAAAATTCAAAAATCTGTATCTTTTGAAGGAATTTTTTGATAGATTTGGTGGTTTGGTTTTTTTTTATTTTTTTTTTATTTTTTTTTTATTTTATTTATTTTTTAGTATTTGCAAAATACTGTTAAAATTGATTTTTTTTTAAACCTGAATATCATTTTGCAACAGCCTCCAACACCCATACTCCTATGGGTCAAAAGATAGGTAATTATATGGACTATAAGCCTACGGTATTAACTTTTTGGCCAATCGCAGTTTTTCTCATACACAGCAAAAAATCCGATGGTAAAATCGCATGCAAAAGCATGCACATCACCTTCGTCAAAATAAACACTTGATATTACACGCTGCATGTACAATTTTTGCAAACACAAAAAAAAAGTTGCAACCGACGGGATTCAAACCCAGCACCATCAGTGAGGACTGGCGCCTTAGCCCGCTCGGCCATCAGACCGATGTATAATGGAGAGGATAAACGTATATATGAGCTTGACATTTCGGTCAAGTAGGTTTCCCATACTGATGGGCTACATATTTCAGGGTGTAATATTACACAGAATTTCATAAAATAATGCAAAAAATATTTTACACCCATGCATTTTACACGCAACTGGATTACTACTTTTTTAGCTGTGTAGATTTACGATTTTTCCATTACAAACATTTTACAACGTTAGTTTTTGGCATGTACACAGCTAAAAAAGTAGTAATCCAGCTGCGTGTAAAAAGCCATGCAATTTTATGTGATTTTACACCCTGAAATATGTAGCCCATCAGTATGGGAAACCTACTTGACCGAAATGTCAAGCTCATATATGCGTTTTTCCTACCAGTTTTTCATCGGTCTGATGGCCGAGCGGGCTAAGGCGCCAATCCCTACTGTAGGTGCTGGGTTTGAGTCCCGTCGGTTGCAACTTTTTTTTGTGTTTGCAAAAATTGTACATGCAGTGTGTAATATTAAGTGTTTATTTTGACGAAGGTGATGTGCATGCTTTTGCATGCGATTTTACCATCGGATTTTTTGCTGTGTAGCAAATTGCGGTACTTTTTGGTCTCAATTTTGTCATATTTTTTTAAAAAATAATTATACAAAACAATTTTGAAAAAAAGAAATAGATTTTTTTTACCCTGTGATCCATAAACAGATTCAGTAGTCTAATGAAAAGTCGAGTTACATTAAAACAACTATTTCCATTCCTTGTTTCCGATCAAATAACAAGGTTCGCAAGTGTGAGTTACAAACGCCGAACACCGCTCCAAACTCATGTTTATGCACTTCGTTCAATCACTCGACAAAATGCTGCCAGCAAATTTGGGAACTGCTGGAAACAAGTGCGCGCAACATGTTGCGGCGGAAGCACCATAAAATTGGCGCCGACTAGCTCCGGAAGTTCCAGAAATAAAACATCACACCACGACACGACACGCCAGCACATGTGTGTGGGTAGTGTGTGTGACAACTGTTCAACAATGAACAACAAACAATCGACAACGCGCGCGGAAAAACTTTTGGCTCCAGTTTTGCGCGCCCCAAAATAGGACAAACACACACACACACGGTGAGACAAAGCGACAGATTGTCACTGATGCTGAACAGAACCGGATACAGTCGAGGAGTTTTCCACCGAAACGGAAAAACGGAGGAAATGTCGATCCGGGCACCGAGATGATGTTCTATTTCACGACAGAAATAATAAACCTGTATCGAAGCCAGGAGGGGGAGATAGACTCATATGTTGCCGCTCAACCTGTTTTGTCAGACGCGCGTTGAAATGTGTCACAGGCACACTCACACACAGACAACAACTTCATGTGCGAAGCATTTTCGGTGCACTTTTTTGTGACCTCCCCCGCCCCAGTCAGGCACAGCCTCCTGCGATAAGGAAGCAAGGTTGGGAAACTTTTTCCACCGGCGAAGCTTTGCGCTCGAATGTCAAGCTTGTGTCAATTTGGGTTGATAAAAAGAGACACAGAGAATGTGAGGGTGAAGGAGGGTGTGTGTGTGTGTGAGAGAGAGTATTACGGGGAAGCTGTTTAGTTGCCGGAAGCGGAAGCATCGCTGGAAAACGATAATGAGACAAATCAAATCATCGTTATCGTCACGTGTGGCTTCCTGTCTTGGGCGCCTGTAGTTGGCAGACGAGCGAGTGTGTTTGAAGCTGTGTGTGTGTGGGTAATTTTGTTAGCTCGTTGAAGTTGTTAGCGAGAAGGTTGTGATCGGTGGTGACATCAGCTGTTGATTAGTTGAACGTTTTTATAAAAATATGTATAAACTTTTTTTTTCATTTTTTCAAATTCTTTAGAATTTTTAACTTTTTTTTTCCTAAAATATGTGACGATTATGACTAACTGCGCACATGTATTTGGCGTCATCCATGAAGATTGACGTGACCGGATATTAAACGCATTATCATAAACCCGCCAACTCACACAAACAGTTGCCCCGATCCCTCTTCGATTGGCGTGAAACTTTGTTCTAAGGGGTAACTTTTGTCACTGATCACGAATCCGAGGTCCGTTTTTTGATATCTCATGACGGAGGAGCTTTACGACGCCTTTTATTTTTGAACATGCAAAAAAAGAGGAGAAAGATAGAAATTTGGTGTCAGAGGGACTTTTATGTAAAATTGGACGCCAAATTTGATGGCGTACTCAAAATTCCGAAAAAAAAAAACTATTTTTTATCGAGAAAAAAAAAAACAATCAAAAAGTTTTAAAAACGCTCCCATTTCCGTTACTCAATTCGTCGCAATCGTGCTAACTTGTCGTACGTGCATTTTGGGCCAAATTGAGTTAAGAACGCCATTTTGTGCAGCTCACAATGCCTCACCTTTTGACCTTCACAGATCCCCAAAATTCGATTTCAATCCTGAGATATTCAACAAAAACCGAAAAAACTCCGTGCATTTTTGTCACTTTACATATGAAAGTAGTTTCAATCTTGTCGTGCTATCTTGTCACTCCATGAAAATTGATGTAAGTGCGACAAAAGGCCAAAGGGATTTCAGGCCAGGAAAGTCAGGATGCGTTTGTCGCACGTACAAGCTAGACTACCGTAAACATTTGTAATTATAACTCGGGACTCCAGCAACCAACTTGAACCAAACTTCAAGACAATGCACAGAATGGTCAGCCAAACAAAACGTGTTTGTTATTGTTTACATTGCGTGCGCTCGTTTTTGTATATTCAAGGTCAAACATTAAAACGCGTTTTTCTCGGAACGTCAAAATGGCGGGTGCGACAAGATAGCACGACGACGTCGAATTGTCAAATTTTTTGGATGAACATTTGAATTTTCGAAAAAAAAACGATATATATATAACATTTCAATCTGAATTCAAAGCACGAAAAAAAGTTATCACATTGGATAATATTTGAGAAAAAACATAAAAACATAAATATTTGAGAAAAAACATAAATGGATTTTGTTTGTATAAACGATCGGGATTTTTTCATACATTTCGAATGCAATAACAACATTTTTAGAAAATACTCAACATTTTCACAAAACTACGTATTTTCGAAAAAATACTCAAAATTTCAATTTTTACAATATGGGTATCAAGCGATCGGGATTTTTTTCATACATTACAAATGTAATAAAAACAAAAAACTACGAATTAAAAAAAAGTACTCAAAATTTCCGTTTTACAATGTGGGCATCAAATGATCGGGTTTTTTCATACATTTCGAATGTCATAACAAAATGTTTAGAAAATACTCAAAATTTTCACAAAACTACGTATTTTCGAAAAATTACTCATAATTTCAATTTTCACAATATGGGTATCAAATGATAGGGATTTTTTCATACATTTCGAATGTAATAACAACATTTTTAGAAAATACTAAAAATTTTAACAAAACTACGTATTTTTGAAAAAATACTCAAAATTTCCGTTTTCACAATATGGGTATCAAACGATTGGGATTTCTTCATCAATTTCAAATTTAATAACAACATTTTTAGAAATACTCAAAATTTTCACAAAACTACGAATTTTTGAAAAAAGTACTCAAAATTTCCGTTTTTACAATGTGCGTTCAAACGATCTGGATTTTTTCATACATTTCGAAAGTTATTTTAAAAATAAAAATACTCAAAGTTTTCAAAAAACTACGTATTTTTGAAAAAAAATACTCAAAATTTCTGTTTTTCACAAGAGGTATCTAATGTTCGGGATTTTTTTATATATTTCAAAAGTTATGAAACAAATTTGTGGAAATACCCAAATTTTCACAAAACTACGTTTTTTTTCGAAAAAAAATACCCCAAATTTTTACAGTTTTTTACAATATGAGTATTAAATGGTTGAGATTTCGAATGTCATTCGAATGTCTCGAATGTCATAACAAAATGTTTAGAAAATACTCAAAATTTTCACAAAACTACGTATTTTCGAAAAATTACTCATAATTTCAATTTTCACAATATGGGTATCAAATGATAGGGATTTTTTCATAAATTTCGAATGTAATAACAACATTTTTAGAAAATACTAAAAATTTTAACAAAACTACGTATTTTTGAAAAAATACTCAAAATTTCCGTTTTCACAATATGGGTATCAAACGATTGGGATTTCTTCATCAATTTCAAATTTAATAACAACATTTTTAGAAATACTCAAAATTTTCACAAAACTACGAATTTTTGAAAAAAGTACTCAAAATTTCCGTTTTTACAATGTGCGTTCAAACGATCTGGATTTTTTCATACATTTCGAAAGTTATTTTAAAAATAAAAATACTCAAAGTTTTCAAAAAACTACGTATTTTTGAAAAAAAATACTCAAAATTTCTGTTTTTCACAAGAGGTATCTAATGTTCGGGATTTTTTTATATATTTCAAAAGTTATGAAACAAATTTGTGGAAATACCCAAATTTTCACAAAACTACGTTTTTTTTCGAAAAAAAATACCCCAAATTTTTACAGTTTTTTACAATATGAGTATTAAATGGTTGAGATTTTGTCATTAATTGTTACTTTGTATCGTCATGTGTCCGATTTTTCTAAGGGACGACGGGAGTTGAACCCGCAACCACCTATTCCAGCCTGACAACAGTATATTTAGATCGCTTTTTGTTCATTTGGTAGCGTGATCATCGTCTTCTCCTTCTGGCGAAATCCGCTGAGCAGGAAGATTGAGACTATGCTTCAATTTAATTTAAAAGGTCATATTGGAAAAACGGAAATTTTGAGTACTTTTTGCCTTCCTCACTGAGGTAAGGCTATAATCCTGCTCTAAAAATGAACTTCGTATAAAAACGTCGTAGACCCACCTTCATGTATACATATCGACTCAGAATCGAAAACTGAACAAATGTCTGTGTGTATGTGTGTGTGTATGTATGTATGTGACCAACAAACTAGCTCATGTTTCTCGGCACTGGCTGAACCGATTTGACCCGAACTTGTTGCATTCGACTTGGTTTAGGGTCCCATAGATCGAGTTTTATACAGATTGAAGTTTCGATAAGTAGTTCAATAGTTATGTATAAAAATGTGTTTTCACATATATTTGGATCTCACTTAACTGTATGTAAACAATGTCCGGGTGTATCATCCGACCCATCGTTGGTTAGGTTATCAAAAGACCTTTCCAACGAGTCTAAAACATTGAAGATCTGGCAGCCCTGTCTCGAGATATGGCCACTTAAGTGATATTGATGTACTTTTTTGAAGCCGGATCTCACTTAAATGTATGTAAACTATGTCCGGATCCACCATCCGACCCATTGTTGGTTAGGTTATCAAAAGACCTTTCCAACGAGTGCAAAACATCGAAGATCTGGCAACCCTGTCTCGAGACATGGCCACTTAAGTGATATCTGTACTTTTTGGAAGCCGGATCTAAAAAATTGATGAAACTTGTGTACAGCCATTGTTGTGAGGAAGGCTCCAACCACATAGGTGGATTAAGTTAGTTTTTTCAAATAATCGTAGTTTTGTGAAAATTTTGAGTATTTTCTAAAAATGTTGTTATTACATTCGAAATGAATGAAAAAATCCCGATCCTTTGATACCCATATTTTAAAAATTGAAATTTTGAGTATTTTTTTTCGAAATTCCGTAGTTTTGTGAAAATTTGGAGTATTTTCATAAAATATTGTTATTACATTCGAAATGTCTGGAAAAATCCCGATCGATTGTAAAAACGGAAATTTTGAGTGTTTTTTTTTTGAAAATACGTAGTTTTGAGAAAATTCTTAGTATTTTCAAAAAATGTTGTTATTACACTCGAAATGTATGGCTAAATCCCGATCGTTTGATGCCCACATTGTAAAAACAGAAATTTTGAGTACTTTTTTTTCAAAAAGTCGTAGTTTTGTGAAAATTTTGAGTATTTTCTAAAATTGTTGTTATTACATTCGAAATGTATGAAAAAATCCCGATCGTTTGATACCCATATTGTAAAAATTGAAATTTTGAGTATTTTTTCGAAAATACGTAGTTTTGTGAAAATGTTGAGTATTTTCTAAAAATGTTATTGTTACATCCAAAATGTATGAAAAAACCTGATCATTTGGTACATATATTGCAATAACAATATATTTTTGGTTTCTTTAGAGAAAAAAATATGCATTTTCAAAATATAGGAAAAATACGTATTTTTGTGAAAATTTTCATGGAATAAAAATTTTAATGGATAGCTGACATCATCTCGAATCCAAAACACTATAATTTTTTGATGTTTGCATGATTATTCATAGAATTATAGCCAATGTCTCCCATATAGCCAAAATCCCATAAGCTCTGTGCTTCAGTTAAGCACTGGGCCATGCTTAACCGAGGCAGCTGAACGGTGCAAAACCGGGGCAGTGCAAAACCGAGGCGTGCAAAACCGAGGCATGGCTGTAGTGATTTTTGGAAAAAATCGAAGTTTCATGCAAAAACAAGTTTGACATTTTTTTTATGCAAAATTTAATTGCAATCGAAAAGTACTATACTGGCTCCGTTTTCAATTTTAAAAATAGTGACCATGAGTGACCATTTTTAAAAATATTTTTTTGAAAAGTTCAGAAAATTTGCTATAAAATTGTCTAAGAGACATTGAAGATTGGACCTCGGGTTGCTGAGATAGAGCCGCTTTAAGAAAAAGAAACACGAAAATTGAAGTTTTCCTAATCTCACCAAAACAACCAACCATTTTCTAATGACGATATCTCAGCAAATAATGGTCCGATTTTCAATTTTAAAACATGAAAAATTCGTGAAATTTTCCGATCTTTTCGAAAAAATATTTTGAGATTTTTTAAATCAAGACTAGCATTTTAAATGGGCGTAATATTCAATGTTTGGCCCTTTTATAATATTAGTCTTGATTTAAAAATTTTATAAATATTTTTTTCGAAAAGATCGGAAAATTTCACGAATGTTTCATGTATTAACATTGATAATCGGACCATTAGTTGCTGAGATATCGTCATTAGAAAATGGTGGGTTATTTTGGTGAGATTAAGAAAACTTCAATTTTCGTATTTCTTTTTCTTAAAGTGGCTCTATCTCAGCAACCCAAGGTCCAATCTTCAATGTCTCTTAGACAATTTTATAGCAAATTTTCTGAACTTCTCAAATTTTTTTTTTTTTTTTGAAATTGTCACTTATAGTCACTTTTTTTAAAAATTGAAAAACTGCAAATATTTCGCTAAAATCAAACTTTCGGTGGCTATATCTTGAAAACGGAGCCCTTTATCAAAAAATCTGAAAAGTACTTTTCGAGTGCAAATTTAATTTCGCATTAAAAAATAATGCCGAACTTGTTTTTGCATGAAACTTCGATTTTTTCCAAAAATAACTGTTTTTTTTTTTTTTCAAAAAATCATAACTCGGCGGCAGAATTTTTGACCATGTTTCTCTATGGCTCAAAAGTTGCGAATTTTTGTCCCCTAAAACATATCAAAAAATCTTGAAAATAAAAAAAAACGGGGGAAATTGGATTTTAGTGAAAAAAAGTTGATAAATTTTTTTGCAATTTTTTGTTTTCGTGTACCTATTTTTTTCTCAAAAGTCCTCAACAATACCTAAAACTTTGCCGAAGACACCAAATTGATCAGAAAATTCACTCAAAAGTTACAGCTGTTTGAATATTTACATACCACTTTTGTATGGACAGCAGTCAAAATTGTATGGGGACTTGTATGGATGAACCAATCACACAAAATAGTTTCTTTGGTCATAGAGAAGGCCCGCACAATGTTTAAGTCAAATAAAAAAAACCAAAAAAATAAAAATGGTCGAAATCGGTCGATTTTGTAGAGAGTTTCTCATATTTATATTTAATATATATTTAATGTTTTGTAGGTTATAATTTGGGCTGGGCTGCATTTTTTGTGCTAGAGCTTAGAATGATGCTAAATCGGGTATTAGAGATATGAATTTTTAATAAAGTTATAAGTTTTGAGAGTACCAAACAAATAACAATATAAATATCATTAAAAAAATCAGCAAAAATGTAAAAAGCTAGTTATATTTTTTGTGTGAGAAAAAAGCATTATAAAATGCTTTTTTGCAATTCCGTCGTGAAACTACTTACATTTCTTGTCATTTTTCAACGACGAAATAGCCTACATTTCTGTACCAAAAATAACAGAATCGAATAGCAACACTTTTCAAAATAAATGCTGAAAAGTTCTACTTTTCAGCACTCAAATGGGTGCTGAAAAGTTGAACTTTTCAGCATTGGTTTCGAAAAGAAACACTTTTCAACATTTTTTTGATTGAAACATTTCATTGACAAAATACATGAAAATTTGACTTAAAATTTCACTCATTGTGTGTTTTTTGGAATTGCAAAAAATGTTGTATGGAACTCGTTGCAAAACTTGATTTTTTCAGCACTCTTCGTATTTATCCAACTCGGTGAACCTCGTAGGATAAATGTACGACTCGTGCTGAAAAAATCCTCTTTTTGCAACTTGTTGCATAAACTACTATTTCTCTGTTAATCACATTAGTTTTTTTTTTGTTGAGGTTAAAACCTCAACCAGAGTAGAAGGCCTATCATATAAAAAAATGCAATTGGGGTAAATGATGAAATGATTAACGTGCCTCACGTAGACAGTCTTACTTTAGTAAACTCAATATTTTAGAGCATCAGTTTGCTTACTAAAACTTTTCACTCAACCAGATTTCATTTTTACAATTAACACCTTCTTGACGCCTCTCCTTTAGCTCCACAACTTCAGAATACCAAATTTCGCCACTGTTCGCTGTCATCGCGCTCGACAATTTCCTGCAGCCAGCAGTTTCACACTACCCCCAGCAGCCAGGAAGCTCATTAAAAGCTTTTGATCGGAAATTGAATATCGATCTAGGGCCAAATCGTTCCGTCAATTGCTGGCACTGAGGCGTCGTCGTATGTGACGGCGACGCCCTCAACGAAACGGTGACTGACGACTGCGGAGTGTTTTCCAAATGAGTTTTTCTTTCCACGCGAGACTTGATGTTTGCCCAGAGCAAATTCCGCAACACACAAACACAGCGCGCAAAACAACTTCCGGTGTGGCACGTCTAAGTGAAATAAAAGTAATCACGTATTTCATTGGCGGGTTGGTTTTTCTTTGCATTCGTGTATCTCTCTCGGGTTTGCGCTATTTGCGGAAAATGGCAACCGCCACAAGTGAGATGACTCTTGGTTTTTTTGCTGCACACCAGGTTTGTGGAGGTTCAGGGACGAAAGTGTGGACACTTAGAAAAAATATTCACTGTAAAAATTTTAAGGTTTCCCTTATTACCTTCCTTTTGATAATTAGACGGAATATTAATTTGTGAAGAATTTAAAAGTTATATTTTTTTTTAATAATTCACTATCAGTGTCATGCAATAGGAAAACATTCACATCGTTAGTTACACGTTTTTCATGATGTCAGCTTTTAAAACTATCCGAGGTTTTTCTTCTGTTTATGTGTGCATATTTATTCCACAAGATAGTTTGCTATCCATTGCAATAAAGTGTTGGATGGTGGAAAACATATACTGGAAAAATGACGACACGATGAGAAATATTCATATTTATGAAAGTACACTCTGATTTAGAGGCTCATAATACATGAAATTCACATTAAAACGAAACTATTTCTTTTTCAAGTGGAATTTTTTTTATCATTTACCTCGATCTAGATCCATAGTTAAGAACCCCAGCGGCAACATTCAGAAAAAGCTCCGTTTCGCGCCACACTTGACCAGTTGGCTTATCGTTATTTGTGCTCCTCTGATGCCTGGAAGCTGCTCTGGCTGCAAGTCTATACTGCCACGCCACAAACATGAGGCCAATTAAAAGTACATAAATTCATTTAACGCTCGCCAGCCATCGTACACCATCGTGCCGGAAGGTTTTATAGTGCATCATAGAGCTCGTGCTCTCTCTCTTCCCTGCCAGTCATGTTGTGCTAGGTAAGGTCAAGTCAACTTTCCGGGAAGTGTTTGTTTTGCTGTGGATGAACGATTTTTATTGCCGGAAATTAAAACTATCTATATTGAAGAACTCAATTCAAATAAGTTTGGAGAAATGTGGTGAGATTTTGTTTTTGTAATGCTTCAGAAATTTAAAATTCAAGTCAATTCAAGTGAAATTAAAAATAAACTAGCAAAGATGCAAGATAATTATGATCTATTTTTATATGAAAAAGAGGAAATTTGACTTGAAATATTTATCAGCTCCGTGCTTTTCAAATTGATTTTTCAAGAATATTCAAAATAAAGCACCTAGATTTATCCTAAATTTTAAAGGTTTTACAACTCTGCTTTTTTTAAGCTTGAGTCATGTTTGCTCAATTTATGAGGCCGGAATTTTATCTTATTCAGCAGGATCCAAATTTTAAAAAAATCGCAGTTTTTTTTTAATTGTTTGGCGATAAGGATAATGAAGCCAAGTAAAGATGGTAAAAAACATGTATTTCCAAAATAGTATGAGTTTGAAAACAACGAGCACCATTTCAAATGGGCCAAAAGTGAGCAAAATTCAGAAAGATTATCATTTTTTGCTGGGCCATATCCCAACATCAAGATCGGATCAACAATGTTCAATATAGAGAATTGTAGATAATTTTCTTAGACTCTTGACTTTTTTCTAAGAACTTGAACTCTACTTTTAAATTTTGAAAAAATATTTTTCACAAAAAACTCAAAAATATTGATGGTGCACTTTATCAAAATTTTTAAAAATGTGCTTTTCGATTGCAAATTTTAGTTTAAATCTCCGTTATTTTTTTCGAACATTAATTAAATATTTTGGCCATAATAAATAAA
Source organism: Culex pipiens pallens (assembly GCF_016801865.2). Classification (NCBI taxonomy): domain Eukaryota; kingdom Metazoa; phylum Arthropoda; class Insecta; order Diptera; family Culicidae; genus Culex; species Culex pipiens. The sequence continues at coordinate 178,169,105 of NC_068939.1, forward strand.
TTCCTCTAAACCACATAAAAAAGTGGAAAAGTTTGTCAAAATAAAGTTTTTTTAACAAATAATATAATAATAATAAAAATCGAGAAATTAAATTTTCCGTGTATTCATTCTTTAAAAAAAAGTTCCTATCATAACCTAGAACTTTTCCCAATATACCAGAGCGATAAAAAAAATTCCATCTTATGATACGGATTCTCCAACGTTTCATAGAACATTAATAAAGTTAGCTTCCAAGTTTGCATGGAGACTTGTATTTTTACATAGAAGACCAACCTATCAAAATTCAGCCCAACATTTGATAATGCCAAACAGTGTTTTTCGTTCTTTTGAAAAATTAATCTCGGTTCAAAAATTTGGAAAGAGTTTTTATTTTTTTCATTTTTTAACAGAGCAATTCCAGCCCAAAACAAAAATTTTTAAGGTACTTTTTTCTCGACCCTCTCCGATTTCAATGAAACTTTGTAGAAATGTTATCCTACGCTTATATAAGCCATTTTTGTGTGAATGGAGCCAGTTTCATTCGATAGTGACATTTGAGAAGGGCGTAAGTGTTTAAATATTTTTGTTTTTCGTAATTTAAATATTGCTGTAACTCGAAGCCGTTGCTTCGTATCAAAAAGTGGTCAAAGACAAACGAGCTTTCCGGTGAAAATAATTTCGAGACTGAAAAATCAAGTCTGTCATATAGAAATTGCAAAAAAGCATAAAAATCCAATTTTTTCAACATTTTTTTTTAAACCGCTGTAACTTCACAAGGATTGGACTAAGGACAAAAGTCAATCTGGAGACATTTATATAAAACTTTCTGGAGAATCGATTCCCTTTATCGGTTTTTGCAAATTTTGATGTTTAGAGCACTTTTGAAAAAAAAAAACAGTTTTAATAAATGATTTTTGTATTTTTTTTTTTAGGTGAGTTCCATCCTGTAATCCTGTAATCCTGTTCCATCCTGTAATTTTCGTGAGTCTTTTTGTAACATCTTAGGCTATTTTCACAAAAAAATTGAACAAAAAATATTGTTGGCTCACCTTCAAATTTGACTTTAAAACTTAAAAATCAAAAATCTCATAAAGTGGAGTGATTTTTTTTTCAGTGTATTTTTTCGGAAATCACGTCAAATTTCCTACAAGTTTGACTTTAACTCTTTAACTTTAACTCACTATCGAGTGAAACTGGCTCCATACCCGAGCATGGGTAAATAACAAGGGAAAAGCGTAATAATACCTTTCTCTGGTATCAATACCACATTTTGGTATTCCTGGACCCTTTAAAATTTGTCTTGAGGATTATGCAAGAGCAAAATGTGGTATCATACCAATTTAAGGTATTGTTTTGATATTGCAAAATTGCAGAATTTGTCAATGGTCGAACACCACATATTGGTATTCTTTTGGTATAACAGTGTTTTATCAAATTCCTCTGGGAAAATTTTGACCAATTTTGACAAAATAATTAATTTTGCGCTAAAATTATGTCTCAAAGCAAATGCTTTCATTGAAAACCGGAAATTTCAAACTTGATTTTAAACATTTTTGATATACCCCCTACAGAAATGACTTGAAATTGTGGACAATTTTCTAAGTCAGGATGGCACTTTTTGGTATTATTCTGGTATTAAAGTGTTTTATCAAATTCCTCTGAAACTATGGGAAAATTTTGACCAATTTTGACAAAATAATTAATTTTGCACTAAAATGATGTATCAAAGTGAATGCTTTCATTGAAAACCGGAAATTTCAAACTTGATTTTAAACATTTTTGATATACCCCCTAAAGAAATTACTTGAAATTGTTGAAAATTTTCTAAGTCAGGATGGCACATTTTGGTATTATTTTGGTATTGAAAGGTTTCATCAATTTTCTCTAAAACTATGAAATTTTTTTATACCAATTTGGACAAGATAATAAATTTTGCGATAAAATGACTTGAAAAAAAACCAAATACTTTGAAAAACGAGTCAATCGAAAGATTATTGAATTTTGGTGAATTTCAATCCAGTTTTATTTTAATAATACTTATTTTTAAATCTTGTTATTTTTCAGAATCTTCAAGAACTTCATGCACAGGCCGTTCATCAATGACAAATGCATTCGGTGTGGTGAAGAATATCACTAAGAACAACATGGAATCATCAGGTGAGTAGATTTGGCTGTTGCATATGGATCATTTCCGTTTTTTCACTAACTGCAACTGCTGCACTAAAAATGGTATGAAAATACCAAATTTTGGTATTACTTGTGCAAATATCAGCGACCAAAATGTGATCTTGGTTGCCCAGTAACAGATGGTAAAATACCATCAAATCATACCAAAATCATGTATGTGGAAGACCACAGGAATTTTCCTGTTTTTTAACCTTTGCGTGGCAATATCTCAGCAACTAAGGGTCGTATCAACAAAGTCCGAAAAAGCAAAATATAGAGAATTTTCTCAGCTTTTCAAAAATATTTTTTTCAACAGTGGGCAAACATGGGCACTATTTTTAAAAAATGAAAAACTGCGACTATTTTCAAAAAAGTTACCTAAAAAAGGTTATAGCTTGAAAACGGTGCACTTTATCAAAAATTCACTAAAGTTCTTTTTGATTGCAAATTCGATTTTATATCGAAAAAAGAAATTGAAAGATTTTTGCGACCAATATTTCGATTTTTTGAAAAAATCTGTATTGATTCAAAAAATAATAATAATAATAACTTGGTCAAAGATTTTTTGCCCATTCTAGAAATTTCTGAAAATTCTACAATTTATGTCTTCTAAAACATATCAAAAAATTAAAAAAATAAAAATAGTGTTTTTTGCAAATCAAGTTTTAATGACAAAAAGTTAAATTAAAAATCACCAATTTTTTTTACCGTGTATCATTTTTTTTCAGTGTAGTCCATATCTATATCTACAATTTTGCCCAAGACACCAAATCGATCAAAAAATTCCTTCAAAAGATACAGATTTTTGAATTTTCACATATCATTTTTGTATGGACAGCTGCCAAATTTGTATGGAAAATTATATGGACAAACTAATGATGCAAAATGGCTTCTTTGGGCATACCGAAGGCATCAAAAAAGTTTCAGCCGGATTAACAAATACAAAAAAAAAACGAATGACCGCAATCCTAGAGAACTGCTCATCAGTTTTTTTTAAATCACTTGAAATGCATAGAAACTGTACACTTTTTTTAATGTGTAAAGTTATTTCCATATCCATTTTTTTTTTCGATTTTGAATCAAAAAAAGATTTTGAAATTTTGTTTTGGGACCATCTATAAACCACGTGGACACTTTGTGGGGGGGGGGGGGTATGGCGATTGTCCACGATCCATACAAAAAAAGATTTTTTTTTGTCCATGAAGGGGGGGGGGGGGGGTGGTAACAGATTCCCAAAAAAGTGTCCACGTGGTTTATGGATGGTCCCTTCACATTATTTTCAGTTTTTTATTTTCAATTTTTTATTCGAAATTCCTGTACATTTAACCGGGGTAACATTGATAAGTTTTATTTTTTTATATATTGTTCAACCAGCAAGAAAAAAAAATCAATTCTCGTAATCGTAAGTTCATGAATGTGAGAACCACGAAGGAATTTATTCATGAGTATGGTGCATAAATATATTCCTTCGTGGTTCTCGGATTCGTGAATTTAATTCACGATTTTGAGAAATGATTTTTTTTCTGTGTACTGGGGTTAAGTTCGTAAAAAGTTCCAAATTTGAACAAAATTCATAAGATTTGGATTTTTTTTTAAATATCGTAATTTGTTGACATCAGAAGTAAATTTTCTGCATGAAACATTGAAACTTAGTTCTTATTTTGAATTCTGTTTCGAAAATACTTTAAACTTGTAATTTAAGGACTAATATGAACTGATCTTAGTGTAAAATTGAATCCGATGATGTAGTTGGTTTTTCGGCTCGAACCAATTTTCGTTGAGAGAAACATTCAAAGTGTCAAAGAGTTTCAAACATTCAAAGTGTCAAAGAGTGGTTTTTGAAACTGATTAGAATAATTAATATTTTTTCCATACTAGTAATGTCTGTAACATATCCACCTAAATCTTTATTTCAGTTAATATTATAATGTATGATCTTTGTTAATGCATGTTTCAAACATTTTTATTTTAAGTTTTTACGTATTGCATATCCTACAAATGAAGACAAACACTGAACTGAACACTATTTCAAAGATTTTGTATTGATAGATGTCGCTCAGTTGTCAATTTACTGGATGGCGCAGGAGTCACGTGCTCCTTTTCCCACGCGCCTAATTGCAACAAAAAACGTACGCAATGTGATACTTTTCCATGAACCGTAACGAACCGACCTCCAGTTTGACCTAAATTTTCCCAAATTGAATCAGGACTACTCAACCAAATTCTTCATCATCAAACATCGTTCACCGTCTTTTGTTCTAGGATTGTGGGAGTGACCCAACCTAACCCAACATGAAATTGGACTCCTAATTGTGAGACCGTTTATTGTCTTCTTTTCGGTTGATTCCTCGGGGAAATGTTATTACAAGGGGGAAGCATTTTGGATTAATGCATGGGATGGATTGTGTTTCCCTCAAAGTGTATGGAATTTCGCTGAAGAATGGAAATAATAGCTCTTCAGGATGGTTGATGATGTTTCCGGACGAACCCTTCCGGAAACCCCTCAACCGAGCTGCTTCAATGGGTTTAACCCTTTTCAGGAACTGCTTTGCAAGCGGTTGACTTTACCTGAAGAGAGAGAGTGCATACGAGCACATCTAATCAAATATTTGCTTGCCCTGGCTGGCCCTCATTGAAAGCTTGGAGCTGCAGCTGGCTGCACTTTGGATGCATCAAGTGATGCTGGGTTTCCTTGTGCCATCAATCAGCTCTTTGCGACGACATGGGATGACACCCGGAACGGATGGATGGCTTCCAGGCTTGGACACACACGCTCTCTATTCAGGGCAGGACCGTATGGTACAAATGGGGGTCCGGGAGAGAACCATGTCCTAGTGATCAACAGCAAGACACACAAACCGGAAACGGTTCGTGCAGTGTATCATGTTTCATCACTTACCAAGCTATTATCTGCTCACACACACCGACGAAGACTTCACTTATCGACATGGAGAGTCTGTTCTGGAACGCACCAAGGCAAACACACACACACACATTTAATGGCGGAAGGTCTTCGTCCTTCGTCAATGCAAACGGTACCTCGTACTTAGTTCCGTACATAGTTTAGCACAAGGAACTGTGCTTGTTTGCTCAAAGAAATATGGCGAGCGAGCCAAACGAAAAGTGCATTTCTCAGCATCTTTGCCTGCTCCTTATGAATGAAAGCTCAAGTGGATGCGGTTTGAGCTTTTCCCTCATAGATGTGTATTAAGTTTCATTGGGCACGAACAAGAAGAAGAAGGAGTGCCTCTTGAAGATTTGTCGAAAGTGCCGAAAGACTTGAGCGAACGCTTTGAAAGGGGGATTTTTCAAGATGGATGAGAGCAAGCCGATCGGGGCGATGAAAATTGATATGCTTGTTAAGCTTTAGAGTGCTGCTTCGTTGGTAAACCGGGGAGCTTCGATTGAAGTCAATCGCGGTGATGCACCCCGAAACGGCTCGTTAGAGTGGGTTATGTTCTGGAGGTTTAAACTAGGAGATTTTCACGGAGTTTATTTTAAGAGTGTTGTTGAGTATTTTTTAGAATAGATTTTCGAGATCATTATATCTTTTCACATGTACTAAATTGAATAAAGGATGTCATTTATGCACTATTCAGTTTCATCTATTGATTAATGACAAATATCATTTAATGATTTTGTGCAAAAAAACTTAATTCAAGCATTATTTTCAAAATGGGCCATTCTCCGCCAACTAACAAAGCAGTTGCCTCGACCCCTCTTTGATTTTCGTGAAATTTTGTCCTAAGTTGTAACAGTTGAGTAACGGAAAAAAGCAGAGTTTTTAAAACTGTTTTAGTGTTTTTTTTTTTTCGATGTTTTGAGTACGTCATCAAATCGGGCGTCCAATTTTAGATAAAAGTCTCTGCAAATTATTGAAAAATGTGTTTTTTCACATGTTCAAAAATTGAAGGAGTCGTACCGCCCTTCCGTCACGAGAAATCGAAAACGGATCTCGGATTTGTTATAAGGGGCAAAAGGTTACCCCTTAGGACAAAGTTTCTCTCAAATCAAAGAGAGGTCGGGGCATTTTTTCCAATTTCGTGTGAGTTGGCAGAGAATTACCCAAATGCTATCGAAAAAAATCATCGTTTTTCGGCAATCTATTCTATTCCAAACTTTTCCCAGAAATTTGAGTTTTAGACAATTGACAAATGCAATATAAAAAATCATTTGATAACATTAGAAAGATGACATTGAGCTTAAGTAATAAAAGTTTGCTCTTAGTTTTTCCACTGAAAATATCCATTTTAAAACAAATCTTTTATCGCGAAAAGGAAAAAGCATTTGAAATTAAAAACCTCCATTAAAAAAGTAAAGTTTAAAAAATGGTGTAGCCTCCCGATTTTGAAGGAAAAAAAAACTTCAAAAATGTTTTTAATTGGCAAAGTGATCTAAATAAAAATTAAAATCTAATCAAGATTAGAGGAGAAAACAAACTTTTTTTGCATGAAATCCATTTTAAGTCAATTATTGATCATACTTTTGCATTTAAAAAAAATAAGTGTTTGATTATTTTTTTGTTCAAGTGATTTTGCTAACTTTTTTTAAATACTGTTTTCAATTGGTCTGTTTTACATTTAGGTCAAAATAAGTTGGAAATATATTTTGTTTTCTCTCAGAAGCAAAAATGTTTTTTTAATTCAAACTTTTTTTCAGTTTTTGTTAGCATCTTTCATGAAAATATTATTAGGTTATTATTATATTATTATGAAAAGTTTTGCATCCATTTTTTATATAAAATTTAAAAATTAAAAAAAATTCAACAATTTTTTTGATTTCAAACAATCGCTACTTTATTGATCTTGAATAGTTTACAAACAATTTTTTGATGAATTTATCCATTTTTCACGAAAATATAAATATTTTTCAATATTATTATTTTAATTTATTTTTAACCCTCTACATCCAAACCCCTCCTTTAGACGGGCTTCAGTCTGAATAATCGCCATAAATCCATTTTTCAACCAATTTTTGATATTTGAAAAGCATTCGAAAAAGAACTCTTGAAATTTTAGATTATTTTGTATCCCAGACTATGCCTCTACGCATTATTTTACAATTTAAATACAAATGGTAGCAGAAAATATGCAAAACAAACATAAAATTATAAAAGTGACTGAAAAGACATGAAAAAAAATCGAAAGACAAAATGTAATGATAGGAGGAGGTAGAAAAGGCCAGATACTACCAAAAACAAACATAAACTAAACAAGATAAATGCAAAATAAAAAAAAAAAACAAAAGATTAAAAAAAAACAAGAAAAATATAAAACAAGAAAAGTAAATAAGAACAAAAGTTGCTCAAAATAAATTCCTTAACACGGGAAGAGTAAAAAAAAATTAAAAAAAAAATTGAGCAGTAGAGGAAGTAAAAGAATTCAAAAATTAAGAACAGTGACATGCTCATAACTGAAAAAATGACTGAGCAATAGGGCACAAGAAAAATTGTTATTTTTTGGAAATGGAAATTTTGGAAAACAATGTGAGTTTTTAGCCATTTCCATGAAATTAGCTACAAAATATTCCTCAAATGGCATTTTTTGTTTCAACTGAGAACAAGCCAAAATAAGGTGGAGCTTTGTATAGTAGGTCCAAAATAGGGACCTTTTTCTCTCTTGAAAAAATGCAGATAAGGTGCTCAATTTTGCATGTAAAAAATGCTGAAATGAATAAAAAAATTTCTGGTCGATTTCAAATTTTTTAAACCGGCAGTGGGAATCGATTCTCCAGACAATTTTACATAAAAGTCTCCGTATTGACCATTGTCCTATGTCCAATCCTTGGGAAGATACAGCGATTTTAAAAATAAAAATGTTGAAAAAACGGGATTTTTTGTGGTTTTTGGCATTTTCTATATGACAGACTTGGTTCAGTCTTTTATGTAAAATTATCTGGGGAATCGATTCCCACTACCGGTTTTTAAAAATTTTTACGTTTAGACCACTTTTCAAAAAAACAGTTTTAGTAAATGATTTTTGTATTTTTTTAGGAGAGACATACCATCCTGCATTTTTCGTCAGTCTTTTGGTAACATCTTAGGGTATTTCCTCAAAAATTTTGAGCGAAAAAAAATCGTGACATCACCTTAAAATTTAACTTTTAAACTTAAAAATTGAAAAATGACATAAAAGTGGCGTGTATTTTTGTTTCAGTGTATTTTTATCAGAAAGCCCGTCCAAATTCCTACAAGTTTGTCTTTAACCACTTTTTGATACGATGCAACGGCTTCGAGATACAGTAATTTTTAAATTGCAAAATACTAAAATATTTAAATACCTTACGCCCTTCTCAAATGTTATTTTCGAGTACTATTTGCTCCATATACACAAAAATGGCTTTTATATGCCTAGGATAACATGTCTACAAAGTTTCATTGAAATCGAAGAGGGTCGGGTACAAAAGTACCAGAAAAAATCCTGATTTGAGCTGGAATTGCTCCATATCATTCAATTTTGATTCATACCAAATATGATTGAAAATAGAAAAACGCTTTAACAAATTAAAAACAAAAATCAACCTCTCTCTGCTGCAAGCATTCATCCGTTTAAAATCGGAAACGCCATCGTCACCAGCACTTGCACCACTTTTCATCTATAACGCAGCAAAAATCAGCGCAAAACTGCACTCGTCTGGTGAACCACGACAAAAAAAAATCCAGAGCCAAGATTATTGAATAATGCAAATCACTGCGAATTGAATTTAACATTGTGAGGGGGGAGAAAAAAAAAACCACCGTTCGTTATTTGTACGATTGGCCACCTCTCTTCAGCGAGAGGAAAAAAAAATGTGGGGGCTGGAATTCAAAAGTGAGTTTGATTGGGTGAGGAGAGGGTAGGTGGTTAAGCAGTGGCAGTGACAGGTTCCAGCTGGTGGTGCACATTGAAAAGCGATAGGGAAATCGGTCGAGCAGGGCTGTCAGTGGTGGGAAAATCTTTCATGATTGTTCTTCTATACTTTTTTTATGAAAATTGGTTTGTTTTGTACTAATATATCACAATTGATTTAAAAATCTTCGATGATTTCAATAATTTTCCAACACTGCTCAAAATCACGCAAAGCAAGCATTTCTACATAAATATTCAATCCTTTCCGAGCACTCTTCAAACAAGACGACATTCTGAGGGTGGTCGGTCTCGAGGAGGGGCTGGTAATCACAGAGAGATAGATTGTGAAAATGGATCCCTTTTGGCCGGGTTCCGGACTCGGTAGGCAGAACCGGGTAGAACTGGACCGCCTTTATGGTAAGGCGATAGTTCAGAAACGTCTTATCTCATTAAAATGACAATTTCTGTGGGACGACACTTCTCGTTCCCGAGGTTCGGAATGCACTTACTCAATAATGGAAACGATGATTGTGCGAATTCTGGGGAAAGTAGCGGGTGGGTTGGAAACATGATGCCAAACAAAGATCCTCCTTCTCGGACATTCCACGGAGATGGCCAACGCGCTAGGACTTGATTACAGTCGTTTGCATGAAAGACGGAATTGGTTTGACACAGTTAGGAGTGAGGAGTGAGGAGGGAGGAAGGGTTGGTATCTGGAATTCCGTACATATTAATCATGATAAATTATTTACTTGTAAACATTGCGCTGTTTGTTTTGCGGTGGATGAGAGGACGTAAAGTGATACATTCTGTGGACAATTGCTAACTGGGACATGGCACATGAGCGTTACCTACCCAATAGTGAGGATTGAGGTTGTTCAAAATTAGCTTTTAATTGATTAAATATCTCTTTATTAATTCATATAAAATTAATTCTAATGAAATTCCTATTCAATTTCTTAACTCAAAGCAGTGTATGAGAAAAAATATTTTGTATGTTTTTTTTGTTTTTGTGATTTTTGTGATTTTTGTGATTTTTTGTGATTTTTGTGATTTTTGTGATTTTTGTGATTATTGTGATTTTTGTGATTTTTGTGATTTTTGTGATTTTTGTGATTTTTGTGATTTTTGTGATTTTTGTGATTTTTGTGATTTTTGTGTTTTTTGTGATTTTTGTGATTTTTGTGATTTTTGTGATTTTTGTGATTTTTGTGATTTTTGTGATTTTTGTGATTTTTGTGATTTTTGTGATTTTTGTGATTTTTGTGATTTTTGTGATTTTTGTGATTTTTGTGATTTTTGTGATTTTTGTGATTTTTGTGATTTTTGTGATTTTTGTGATTTTTGTGATTTTTGTGATTTTTGTGATTTTTGTGATTTTTGTGATTTTTGTGATTTTTGTGATTTTTGTGATTTTTGTGATTTTTGTGATTTTTGTGATTTTTGTGATTTTTGTGATTTTTGTGATTTTTGTGATTTTTGTGATTTTTGTGATTTTTGTGATTTTTGTGATTTTTGTGATTTTTGTGATTTTTGTGATTTTTGTGATTTTTGTGATTTTTGTGATTTTTGTGATTTTTGTGATTTTTGTGATTTTTGTGATTTTTGTGATGTTTGTGATTTTTGTGATTTTTGTGATTTTTGTGATTTTTGTGATTTTTGTTTTTTGTTTTTTGTTTTTTGTTTTTTGTTTTTTGTTTTTTGTTTTTTGTTTTTTGTTTTTTGTTTTTTGTTTTTTGTTTTTTGTTTTTTGTTTTTTGTTTTTTGTTTTTTGTTTTTTGTTTTTTGTTTTTTGTTTTTTGTTTTTTGTTTTTTGTTTTTTGTTTTTTGTTTTTTGTTTTTTGTTTTTTGTTTTTTGTTTTTTGTTTTTTGTTTTTTGTTTTTTGTTTTTTGTTTTTTGTTTTTTGTTTTTTGTTTTTTGTTTTTTGTTTTTTGTTTTTTGTTTTTTGTTTTTTGTTTTTTGTTTTTTGTTTTTTGTTTTTTGTTTTTTGTTTTTTGTTTTTTGTTTTTTGTTTTTTGTTTTTTTGTTTTTTGTTTTTTGTTTTTTGTTTTTTGTTTTTTGTTTTTTGTTTTTTGTTTTTTGTTTTTTGTTTTTTGTTTTTTGTTTTTTGTTTTTTGTTTTTTGTTTTTTGTTTTTTGTTTTTTGTTTTTTGTTTTTTGTTTTTTGTTTTTTGTTTTTTGTTTATTGTTTTTTGTTTTTTGTTTTTTGTTTTTTGTTTTTTGTTTTTTGTTTTTTGTTTTTTGTTTTTTGTTTTTTGTTTTTTGTTTTTTGTTTTTTGTTTTTTGTTTTTTGTTTTTTGTTTTTTGTTTTTTGTTTTTTGTTTTTTGTTTTTTGTTTTTTTTTTTTGTTTTTTGTTTTTTGTTTTTTGTTTTTTGTTTTTTGTTTTTTGTTTTTTGTTTTTTGTTTTTTGTTTTTTGTTTTTTGTTTTTTGTTTTCTGTTTTTTGTTTTTTATTTTTATTTTTTTGCGTGTCTTCCTTCATTATTCCCGCCCTTGTTCCGCCAATGGTGAGTTCATTCTTGAATGTCACTGACAAGAATTCCGATTGATTCACGGAGCAAATTTTTGTCACAATTTATGAGCTCACAAGACGTTGCCAAAACCATAAATCACAAGCTTAAATTACTCTGTTTGCCAAAAGTCTCAATTTCCGCAACTATCTCAACGAACCCAAAATTTCTGTGTGTGTATCTTAAAGACCCGTCGCCGTACCTCACTCGCAAGAGTGATTTTTGATTAATCGTTGCTGAAACAAAACGAACCCAAGCAAGCAGCAACGGTCTCATAATTCATCGATCTACCCGGCGAACCGGAAAAAAGGTTAATTAAATCCCGTCCTGCAATCAATATCTACTCCACCCCCACCACTCGGCTTAACTGGTTCGTAAATATCTCCATTTTTTATCTTGCTTTATCGCTCTGATGATTTTATTATGACTCCAATCAGGCCCATAAATTTTAGATTATGCTTTCACCTCTTTGCAAATCATGCTCCACCTCTCTAATGAAAGCTTATAACTCTGGTTGCGTCTTTTTTTCTGTACGACCTCCTTTCCACATCTATTCATTAATAAATGAGCACGCGACATCGTTTTTTTTCATACTTCATACTTGCTCAGGTAAAAAAATGGAAAATTCTGCTCAGATTCAACCTTGACGCTGTGGGACAGAGTGCTTGCAGCACAAAAGCCCTCGCCCTGGTGCAAAGAAACGTGTAATGTACCGACCTTTTTTTTCTTTCTTTGAAAGTGGGAGATTCTCTGACGGGGTAGATCGTCCTGGATTTGACACTAGGACAGGAGGGAGGACAGGAGGTATTCGGTGCCCTCTCCCCGTGCCCATACCTTCACACTTAGGAGACCCGGGAGGCGGAGTCTTGTCGCAAAAAGAACGATACACGCCTGTGGATCCGTTGACGAAACCGCAAGGTTTAAGAGGGCCACATTATAAGGTGTTACGTCGATTCCGTACAGGAGGGAGAGAGCGGCAAGTTGGTCGTCTTAGCTTTTAACTCGAAAGCTTTATGTTCTGATTTGCTGTTGTAAATGAAGAAAAGCAACCAAAAAATATCGCCCAGATATTTAACAAAAAACTTCGTTATCAAATTTATGTTTTGAATAATTTCCTACTGTTCTTTATGCATATTGTTTTGTTGTCTTTCTTGTCTTTCTTGTCTTTCTTGTCTTTCTTGTCTTTCTTGTCTTTCTTGTCTTTCTTGTCTTTCTTGTCTTTCTTGTCTTTCTTGTCTTTCTTGTCTTTCTTGTCTTTCTTGTCTTTCTTGTCTTTCTTGTCTTTCTTGTCTTTCTTGTCTTTCTTGTCTTTCTTGTCTTTCTTGTCTTTCTTGTCTTTCTTGTCTTTCTTGTCTTTCTTGTCTTAAATTATTGCAGAATCTATAGTAACCTATTTTCTATGAAAAATTAACCCTCCTCCCACTTTAGGTGAATAGGGCTCCTTCTTTTTGTTCGCCATCAGCTCATCCCTTACCAAGGCAAGGCCACCCAGAAGCGTCTTCATCATCTTTATGCCGGTCGGAACGCTCCCTCTTCCGAGGTGCCATCAGTATGAAAGTTTAATTATCCTTCTTTGGGGCTGGCACCACACTTCCTTCTACTCCATCATCATTTTTCTTGGTTCTTTTTTCTCGTTTTTTTTTTTCTTCCAAACGGTGGTGGGAGGGGATCAATTCCGTCCTATATTCTGCATTTCCGTTCTTCATTGGACAGTGGGTTGCGTTTTTATTTTACCCATTTTATATTTCCCTTTTTAATCACTTGCTTGGAATCGATTGATCCGTTGACTTGGTAATCCATTGCAGGAAAGCAATTTAATAAGATTACGCTCCGGGTTTTGAAAGTTTCGTTTTCATGAAATCCTTAAGGGGCTTGACATTTTTTTCCGACAGCCCAGAATAATTGCTGTCAGAGCGAACTAGTTAAACCGACCGCTGTGCTCTCGCCCCGGCAAAACCTCATCTTCATCACAGCCAAGGACACACTTTATCATTTACTGTCGAGCATCATCATTAAAAATAATTAAAATTCACCATAAAATAAACATAAACCATCAAGAAACAAGGACCCACCGACACTGGGCGCATCGAGGACACGTCTCGCAAACCAGGGGCAAGTGCATGTGGGCTGTCGGGAAGCTTTTTTTTTGTTTGCGGAAAAGAGCTTTTATGCTTCTTTGCTCCTCCTTTCTTTTTCAAGCTTCAATCTGTTTACATTATCCTCGGCGATGTTGTTGCCTTTCACGTCAAGGATGGCATTTTTCCGGTGGCACTCTCGGCCGGATTTAACCCTGCTGGAACACGGTACGAGAGCTTTTACACTAGCTTTGCAGAAGTTGCGCTGACTTGGGAGTGATGTTCCAAGGACGCTTTTGATGTTTTTTGCTGAAAAACAAAAATAAATTAAGTTAAATTAATTTTGTGACATTTATTCTAATTTGAAGGACTGAGTGATGATGGGAATGTGGATTTTTGTGGTGTTCTCTTTGTGCTATGTTCGTGTTCATGTTCGAGTCATGCATGCAGTGGGGGATCATTGTGGTAATTGATATTATTGCGCGTCAGTATCGTGCAAGCAGTGGTGATGGGAAGGTGGATTTTTGTGGTGTTCTCTTTGTGCTATGTTCGTGTTCATGTTCAAGTCATGCATGCAGTGGGGGGTCATTGTGGTTATTAATATTATTGCGCGTTAGTATCGTGTGGGCAGCAGGGTCAGGAAGATGGTTTTATTGTTGTGTTCGTTTTGTAATGTATTTGTATTTAAATCTAGCATGACTTTTTGTGGTGATGGTATGGTTTTGGTGGTGGTGGTGGTGGCGGTGTTAAAAAAACAAACGTTCAATTTACTAACATTGAGTCCAAAACCTCCCTACAAACATCTATACCACTAGGTGACGTAGAGATCTCTGCGCATTCTAGATAGATGTTTACTAACATACCTTCCAATCCCCGAGGTTAGCAAGGTACCGGCCAGGAGCCCCTTATCTTACTGGATAGTATTACACGCTCATCTAAAGAGGAAAACATGGTATCTCCCGTGTTGGAATATTGTAACTGGATGAGAGTCTAGTGCTATCATACGTTTAATTACAGTTAAACAGCAAGATAAGCGTTGTGCAGCCATCCGGAATTGTGCGACCTTTATTGCTAATGCTAATGCTAATGCTAATTTATTCTAATTTGAAGGACTGGTTCAGATCGAACTTGCTCGAAAATACACTTGTTCGAAAATACACGATCAAGATAAGGGTGATTCGGTAAATAATCATTTTTTGGAATGTGCTTAAAGATTTTTTTTTGTGTGCTAATAAATAAAGCATTGTTGGGCTAGTAAAAAAAACTTTAGATTTTTTTGAAATTCCGATGTACAGCACCCCAAAAACTTTATTTCTCGCCAAAATAAATCGTCAACGCTTTGATATTTTGGAAACTTATGATTGCAAAACAACTGAATAAAAACACATTTTTGTTTAAAATATTTACTTCTTACTTCTTACTTCTTACTTCTTACTTCTTACTTCTTACTTCTTACTTCTTACTTCTTACTTCTTACTTCTTACTTCTTACTTCTTACTTCTTACTTCTTACTTCTTACTTCTTACTTCTTACTTCTTACTTCTTACTTCTTACTTCTTACTTCTTACTTCTTACTTCTTACTTCTTACTTCTTACTTCTTACTTCTTACTTCTTACTTCTTACTTCTTACTTCTTACTTCTTACTTCTTACTTCTTACTTCTTACTTCTTACTTCTTACTTCTTACTTCTTACTTCTTACTTCTTACTTCTTACTTCTTACTTCTTACTTCTTAATTCTTACTTCTTACTTCTTACTTCTTACTTCTTACTTCTTACTTCTTAATTCTTACTTCTTACTTCTTACTTCTTACTTCTTACTTCTTACTTCTTACTTCTTACTTCTTACTTCTTACTTCTTACTTCTTACTTCTTACTTCTTACTTCTTACTTAAAATACTTCTTACTTAAAATATTGAAATATTGAACATATTGAAGAATCATGAGATCTGGAAAAAAATATAAAAGGAATCTTAATAAAAACTAAAAAAAAGTTTATAGTTCCGACCCATTTGCGAAAATAGTCACTGATGCTGAACGCCAGCCAAGAATAAACTCCAAGAAATCAAACTTCTCATAAAAGTGAATTAAATTCATAATATCATGAATTCAGTGTTTCAAATAATTGAATTCAATAACACATAAAAAACTAAAAATAATGCTAAAACCTTTATAAAAATATTTGATAAAATAATGCATCGAATTCATGATTCCATGAATTATGGTACTGAAATAATGCATTTTATTTCTGCACTTCAAAAAAGTAAGAAATTCTTCAAGAATTCATTAATGTTTTACACATAATCATAAATAAAAGTTATCGAATTTGTTAATTCATGAAATCTTGAGCATTCATTCATGCTGGATAAATTTTTGATCGTTTTCATTAATATTTAATCTTCATGAATGTTTTCATTGTCTTGAATAGAAAGGAAAAAAATATCATAAATTTCTCAATGACATTCAAACATTTTCAAGCAAGTTTGCGTACTTCTTAACAAGTTACCGAAAACATCAAACAGTGAACGTCCTTTTTAAAATGCAAGCCTTCATTTAAAAATTTACTTTCACAAAATTGAAAAGGCACTTCACGATCTTCATAAAAAAAATCGGAATATTTTTTGCCATTTTTTAGCAATGTCTCACAAGTTGCCTTTTTTTAGTTTTCTGAGAAAAATAAAAAAATGCAAAAATCTGGAGGGACGGATTTTTTGATTAAAATGTAAAATGAAAAAAGTGTGCTAAAAATTGGGTGATTTTTTATCAGAGTGTAACTTGACTTGGTGTTTCCGGCAAAATTGTAAGTACAACTACGGAATAAATAATACACGGAAAAAAATTATCACAAAAAAGGACTTTGAAATACTTGACCCTCCTCATTTTTATCATTTTTTTGTTTGTTTTAGTGGACCATCCAAATTTAAGCTTTAGGGTATGACGCATGACGCTCGTTTGTTTTTCGCCAAAATATGTTTTTTTCAAAAGTGATTTTTGGAAAGTACCGAAAATTTCTCGAAAAAAAAATCAGTTTTGGACGTAAAAATAGAAATTGAATGGCAAATTAATACCTTTTGAAAACAGTGCTTAAAAGATTTACTTTTCAGCACTGAAATGGGTGCTGAAAAATTGAGGTATTCATCATTCGAATCGAAAAGTAAAATTTGTAATATTTTTTTTTGTTTTGAAACGGAGAATTGACTTAACACATGTTCGAACACAATGTTCGAACTACAATTTCATTCAAGAAACAATTTAAAGCAACTCGTTGTAAAAGCTGATTTCTTTTTATTTTGCAGCTTGTTGCATAATTACTACATAATGTGAATTTTTGAAATGCACCGTTTTCGAGTCAAAGAAAATTTGTGTTTGAAAATTATAGAATTAAAACAAAAATTCAAGGTGAATTTCTTTAGCTAAAAGAGTGTTTCTAAAGGGTTTCAAACTTTTAATCCTACTTAATGTTTAAAGTAAAATTCAACCTCAACTTCAATTTCATTGCAATATTGCTTAATCCGAATAAATAATTTGACACTATTTTTTTTTCTTCAAAAAGTTGGCGAAAAAAAAAACGTTCGTCATACCCTTTAAGTCAAAAGTTAACACTTTTGTTAAAAAATATTATCGAAGGGGTTAAAACAGTGGTTTTGGTATTTTTAACGAGTACCCATATTTTACGAATAATCTTAATTATAACCTATCAAATCGATCATAATACAAATCATAAAAACAAATGAGATTCATTTCAGGTTTTTGTGAGAATAGCTCACATGCTCGCATAAACCTATTTCCAAAGGTTCAACGTTTTAAAAATCTGCGATTTTTTTGTATTCTACGGAAATTTTAAGTACTATGCAAATCCCCATTTGATACAAAGTTGCCTCCATTTGCAACAAACTCGGGAGCACAACCCTTCGAACGTTTCTTCAGCTGAGTTTATGTTGACTACTTTGTGTCGTCGTCGCCACCCTTAAGCTCTGCAAAGAATGACAAAGTGCATCCCCAGCGTGTGTGTGCATCATTCAGCAAAACTTTGTGCTTTATGTTTGGAGCAAACTTTTGCTCCAAACGGCAAAACGATGATGAGGATGTGCAAGTAAGGACATTCTTCTTGAAAGAAGGGAAGAAAACGGTGTCCCTGCCGAAAGTGTGTATCCTCCCAAAACTGCAAGGATTACCATGTAATTTGAAGTTAAATGTAGGCACTCGCCAGCTGCGCATCGCTCTGAACTGTTCTAGGAGTACCGTTGGGCAGAGTTCGTGCCCTTCAAGTTCCAAAAGAAAACCCTGTTTTGCAATTCGTTTCTCCGGAAAACTTGCAATTTAATCTTCTTGGTGCTTACTTTCGTCCTCGCACAGTATGACAAAGTGGAATTCTTTTTTTTCTTTCGTCACTTCCCCCCTGAAGTACATCTGTAATCCTCCGGAAAACTGGACTTTGAATGAAGTTTGCCCTCCCAAAGTATGGTGCACTGTAACTTTCGGCACGTCACGCCGACTATTTATTCATTGTTTAATTTAAATTCAAAACTAACTCGCTTGGTCGGGGGGCCATTCTTCTTCCATCAGGACCAGTTTACCATCAGCAGATGAATGAGGTTTCTTTTTTGCTGACAACACTGCAGTTTAGAGTTGTGGAAAGACTTTGTTAACATTACTCAATTTGCATGCAATCTAGTGGACATTGTTCGGGGAAAAATGGAAAAGGGACTGCATTTAGAAATGTGGTCGTTTCGGCATGAGGATGCTGGCAAATGAACTTTTTGTGTTGGCGAATAAATTAACAGCCTTGCAATATGCTAAATTGAAAGTTTCACTAGCCCAACAATTTTCTCCTAGTTGTTAATGTTCTGAAAATGTTTTACTTATGACGTAAACGTTTCTTTGAATTATGACAATATCCCTCATCTATCAGTGCCCACAAGCTACTATCGACAATGAACCGAACCCTCCCATAAATCCATTAACAAAATTAAGTCATTCAGCTGAGCAAGCGGAAGCCATTAATCTGCGCCAATATGTGAAGCAAACCGAGCATCACTTTATCTGATCGCACCCAATTTAAAACATGAGCATTTTCCTTCCCAACGTCCTTCTCCTTCTCCCAACCAAAATCGATAAATCATGCATCCTCTAGAACGAGAAAATGCGAGGCTCTTTGGCTTTTCACTGGGACGCAGCGAAAAAAGAAAAAAAAAGTAATCTGACCCAGAACAAACCCTTAAACAAAATTTGGAACAGGGCCCCCTCTTGAATACTTAATCTTCGAAATAGTCCCCCCAGTCGGCCCCAGCTATAGCAAGTCTAGTGGTGGTGCTTGGGAAAACCACACTGCCCATAATCGATACATACAAAAGGGAAACAGACTGGGCCCATGGCTCATAAAAGTAGCAAATTTTTCATGTTACAGACCGCGTACGTCCCATTTCCGTCCCTTTGAGCTTGCTCCTGTGCTGTGTCGCAAAATGACCTGATTCAATGGAAATACTAATATCAACTCAACTCAACTCAACTCAACTCAACTCAACTCAACTCAACTCAACTCAACTCAACTCAACTCAACTCAACTCAACTCAACTCAACTCAACTCAACTCAACTCAACTCAACTCAACTCAACTCAACTCAACTCAACTCAACTCAACTCAACTCAACTCAACTCAACTCAACTCAACTCAACTCAACTCAACTCAACTCAACTCAACTCAACTCAACTCAACTCAACTCAACTCAACTCAACTCAACTCAACTCAACTCAACTCAACTCAACTCAACTCAACTCAACTCAACTCAACTCAACTTTGAAAATAATATTATTTTGAATTTCTAGAACTTCTCTAATTTCTTGAATTTCTTGAATTTCTTAAATTTCTTGAATTTCTTGATTTTCTTAAATTTCTTGAATTTCTTGAATTTCTTGAATTTCTTGAATTTCTTGAATTTCTTGAATTTCTTGAATTTCTTGAATTTCTTAAATTTCTTAAATTTCTTGAATTTGTTGAATTTCTTGATTTTTTTGAATTTCTTGAATTTCTTGAATTTCTTGAATTTCTTGAATTTCTTGAATTTCTTGAATTTCTTGAATTTCTTGAATTTCTTGAATTTCTTGAATTTCTTGAATTTCTTGAATTTCTTGAATTTCTTGAATTTCTTGAATTTCTTGAATTTCTTGAATTTCTTGAATTTCTTGAATTTCTTGAATTTCTTGAATTTCTTGAATTTCTTGAATTTCTTGAATTTCTTGAATTTCTTGAATTTCTTGAATTTCTTGAATTTCTTGAATTTTTTGAATTCCTTGAATTTCTTGAACTTCTTGATTTTTTTAAATTTCTTGAAATTTTTATTTTTTTTGATTTTCTGAATTTCTTGAATTTCATGAATTTTAATATTTTTTAATTTCTTTTGTTATTAAATTTTTTGACATTTCTTGATTTTTTTACTGCAATTTTCATCAAATCTCTTCAAATTTATTCAACTTTTTCTTAATTTCCTATAAACTCAAAATTTGCTAAAATTTCTTAACTATTTGTAAATTTCTTAAATTTCTTAAAATTTCTAAAAATTTCTTAAGGTGAAGTCGTTGATAATTTTCGAAGAAAATTGATCATCACTATAAAATATTCTGTATAAAATTCAATTTAACGAATTTCAGCTCCAAAAGGAATCAGCGTGTGCCGGTTGTTGCCTTCTTGAAGCCACAGAAGCAATTTTTGATCCAAATTAATTGTGCTTCAAAATTTATATAATTTTGTGGCACAGTCATTGACGTCCTAGTTGGTAATCATTGATTAATGACGATTTCCATAACTTTACAAGGAATGGGATAATCGTTACCAAAAGGAATCAGCATGCGTAGCGACGCAAAATTTATATCTTTGAACGAAAAATCATGACAATGATAAAAGTCTTCACAAATTTCTTAGAATTTCTTAAATTTTCTTAAAATTTCTTGAAACTGCTTTAAATTGCCGAAAATTTCTTAAAATTTCTTAAATTATCTTAAAATTTCTTTAAATATCTTTAAATATCTTAAAATGTCGATAAATTTCTCAATTTTTTTTTATAATTTCTTAAGATTTTTTAAAATATCTTAAAGTTTCTTATTTTTTTTTAAATTTCTTAACACCCATTAATTTTTTTTAAATTTCTTTAAATTTCTTTAAATTTCTTTAAATATCATAAAAGTTCTTTAAATTTCTTTAAATTTCTTAAATTTCTTTAAATTTCTTAACAGTTACTCAAATCTCTAAATATTTCAAATTCTTCTTAAAATTTCTGAATAATTCTTAAAATTTCTTTAAATTCCGTAAAATTATGAAATTTTTCATAAAATTTCGTAAAATTTCGTAAAAATTTCTTAATTCAATTCAATTCAATTCAATTCATGTTTATTTGTTGTACTAATCAGAATTCAATTTGCTTAACTAATAACAGAATGCAGAGTTTTGGAGATCCTTACAACTACAAATAAATTCAAAAATAATCAATTGGATGAAATAAATTCAGTTTCAGTCGGTTAAGCAAGAGCAGAAAAAACTTTTTTTTTTTTTAACTGCTTTAAAATTTCTTAAAATTTCTTAATTTTTTTTAAATACCTTAAAATTTCTTTAATTTTTTTTAAATTTCTCAAAATTTCTTAATTTTTTTTTTAAAATTTCTTAAAATTTCCTATTTTTTTTTTATTTTTTAAAGTTTCTTAAAATTTCTTAAAACTTCTTAAAATTTCTTAAAATTTCTTAAAATTTCTTAAAATTTCTTAAAATTTCTTAAAATTTCTTAAAATTTCTTAAAATTTCTTAAAATTTCTTAAAATTTCTTAAAATTTCTTAAAATTTCTTAAAATTTCTTAAAATTTCTTAAAATTTCTTAAAATTTCTTAAAATTTCTTAAAATTTCTTAAAATTTCTTAAAATTTCTTAAAATTTCTTAAAATTTCTTAAAATTTCTTAAAATTTCTTAAAATTTCTTAAAATTTCTTAAAATTTCTTAAAATTTCTTAAAATTTCTTAAAATTTCTTAAAATTTCTTAAAATTTCTTAAAATTTCTTAAAATTTCTTAAAATTTCTTAAAATTTCTTAAAATTTCTTAAAATTTCTTAAAATTTCTTAAAATTTCTTAAAATTTCTTAAAATTTCTTAAAATTTCTTAAAATTTCTTAAAATTTCTTAAAATTTCTTAAAATTTCTTAAAATTTCTCAAAATTTCTTAAAATTCCTTAAAATTTCTTAAAATTTCATAAAATTTCTTAAAATTTCTTGAAATTTCCTAAAATTTCTTAAAATTTCTTAAAATTTCTTAAAATTTCTTAAAATTTCTTAAAATTAACATTATTCAAATTCAAAGTTTTTGAACTTACTTTTTAAACCTTCTCTCCATCAGGCAAAATAAAGCTCTCGGTCACCGAGGCGAAAAGCGACCAAAAATCACTCTTCACGCTCGAATAATTTATTAGTTCGTAATTTATTTATGCCCATAGGTTTAATAACAATAAAAGTGGAAAGCTCCGAAACCCGGGCTCAAAAGTGTGCAAATGTGTGTTGGTGTGTCGTCATTCCAGCAATCTGTGCTCTTGGGCTGTGACTGTGTTTGGAGACCGGGGGAAAATCATAAAAAATGCTCCTCTGGAGAGAGAGAGAGTGAGAACGGAAAAGAAAGCCGAAAAAAGCCATGCATACATTTGTGCGCGGAGCGTGGAGGCAATAAAAATGAAATATTTCCGAAATTTCTCATTCGCTCGCTTTTAAAATCTGCCGCGCATCTCGTACTGGGGGTTTTCCGGATTCATTTCCCTCCAGACATGGCACGACACGACACGATAGGACACACACACACACACACTGGACGAAGAAGCTCAATCACGTGGAACGATGACGAGGACGTGCCTTGGGAAAGAGCTTTTTATATGTTTTAATTTTTAAAACATCAAACGAGATGGTGGTAAATTTCCAATTTGTCAATTTGTCAATTTGTCAATTTGTCAATTTGTCAATTTGTCAATTTGTCAATTTGTCAATTTGTCAATTTGTCAATTTGTCAATTTGTCAATTTGTCAATTTGTCAATTTGTCAATTTGTCAATTTGTCAATTCTTTCGAAAAAAAAAAACAAATTTTCTGAAGTATCTTGTAAAGAATAGTTGTCATGTAAAGAATAGAATCAAAAGTGGATTTCGTCAAATTTACATTACTGTTCTTCACTTTAGAGCGTCCTGTTCCCGACAACCCCTTAAGAGCTCATCCATCAAGATCGTAGTCGAAAATTTATGCCATTTGCTCAAACGAAGCACAAATCAGATTACCAGATGTAAATGTACTGCACCAGGTTTTGAAGTGTGCTGAAGGTACTCTCTCTATCTCCCTTCAAATCTAGTCAAGTTCTAGTACGCTTTCCCTCCCTCGAAAGCTCCCAGATTAGTCCAGCTTTCGTTTAGCAAGTCATTTCAATTTTAAATCCAATTACTCTTGCCTTTGCTCATACGGAGTTCCACGGACTCTCTGATCCGCGCTGAAAACGGAAACCTTCAAAACAGCGAACGACACACTGCGCGAGTGAGCGTTTGAAAAGTTTATAAGGGTTTGTACTTGCGAGCAGCCCCGGGGTGGGGCGATGTCAACTCCAAAAAAGGTGCACTTTTCTCTTGATTCTAGCGCTTACTCGGCGAAACATGCAGCAGCAGCAGCGTAAACTGATCCTGAGTGACACTGTAGTTTCAGGGTTGGTTAAACCACGTTTTGAATAATTTAAAAATAATTAAATAAATTTTATTTTTAAGATTTTTGCCATATTTAAATCTGTTTTAATCTTCTGAGCTCAAAGAAATGATAACCAGAAATAAATAAAACAAATTTTCCACCCCTGTCATCAAATGCTTTATAGCTAAAGCTTTTCCCTTGAGCTATCACGCACACCCCTAGCAAACTTTGGTTAAGCCATCTCGTTGAGCTGAGCTCGTTACCCCTCCCACCCTCCTCCAATTACCCCACGCACCAACCCACCCGGTGGGGGTTGGAAAATTTATTCCAACTAGTTTGAGACATTCATTTTCATCGTCATACATTATGCATTAAAGTGTTTTCTCATTTTTCCGCCCGCGCGCCAAGAGCGATGAGAGCGCGCCCGCCAGTTGAAAGTTATTGCCAGGGAAAATAACAAGTTTTTCCGCCGAGAGCTGCCGGTGCTGCTGCATCCTTCCGAGAAGGAAGAGCTGCTGCTGCTTCTTGATGAAATGGCTCTGGCCAACCCTCTCGAGTTGGATGGAAGAGAGAAAAGTTTTGTTACTAAGTGAAGCTTGGAAGTTGGGAAATCAATTAGAAAATATTTGGAAATCTTTTTGAAGTTAGCGGACCTGGTCAGGCATCAAGTTTGGTATCCTTCTGATTGATCTTTTTTTTTTTTTTGAAGGAAAAAAATTGAGTTGATTTCATTAATATGAATCCCTTCACATTCATCGATTTCCGGGAGACTAAAGCTGGCAAATTTCGATAAAAAATCTAACTCAAAACAATCAACAACCAACATTCAAAAACCAACACATAAAAAGTAGCAAACATCAATGTTTTTAAATTTCTTGAATTTCTGAATTTCTGGAATTTCTTGAATTTCTTGAATTTCTTGAATTTCTTGAATTTCTTGATTTTCTTGAATTTCTAGAATTTCTTGAATTTCTTGAATTTCTTGAATTTCTTGAATTTCTTGAATTTCTTGAATTTCTTGAATTTCTTGAATTTCGTGAATTTCTTGAATTTCTTGAATTTCTGGAATTTCTTGAATTTCTTGAATTTCTTGAATTTCTTGAATTTCTTGAATTTCTTGAATTTCTTAATTTCTTGAATTTCTTGAATTTCTTGAATTTCTTGAAATTCTTGAATTTCTTGAATTTCTTGAATTTCTTGAATTTCTTGAATTTCTTGAATTTCTTGAATTTCTTGAATTTCTTGAATTTCTTGAATTTCTTGAATTTCTTGAATTTCTTGAATTTCTTGAATTTCTTGAATTTCTTGAATTTCTTGAATTTTTTGAATTTTTTGAATTTCTTGAATTTCTTAAATTTCTTAAATTTCTTGAATTTTTGAGTTTTTGAATTCCTTGAATTTCTTGAATTTCTTGAATTTCTTGAATTTCTTGAATTTCTTGAATTTCTTGAATTTCTTGAATTTCTTAAATTTCTTGAATTTCTTGAATTTCTTGAATTTCTTGAATAACTTGAATTTCTTGAATTTCTTGAATTTCTAGAACTTCTTGAATTTCTTGAATTTTTTGAATTTCTTGAATTTCTTGAATTTCTTGAATTTCTTGAATTTCTTGAATTTCTTGAATTTTTTGAATTTCTTGAATTTCTTGAATTTCTTGAATTTCTTGAATTTCTTGAATTTCTTGAATTTCTTGAATTTCGTGAATTTCTTGAATTTCTTGAATTTCTTGAATTTTTTGAATTTTTTGAATTTCTTGAATTGCTTGAATTTCTTGAGTTTTTGAATTTCTTGAATTTCTTGAATTTCTTGAATTTCTTGAATTTTTTGAATTTCTTGAATTTCTTAAATTTCTTGAATTTCTTGAATTTTTGAGTTTTTGAATTCCTTGAATTTCTTGAATTTCTTGAACTTCTTGAATTTCTTGAATTTCTTGAATTTCTTGAATTTCTTGAATTTCTTGAATTTCTTGAATTTCTTGAATTTCTTGAATTTCTTAAATTTCTTAAATTTCTTAAATTTCTTGAATTTCTTGAATTTCTTGAATTACTTGAATTTCTTGAATTTCTTGAATTTCTTGAATTTCTGAAATTTCTTAAATTTCTTGAATTTCTTGTATTTCTTGAGTCTCTTGATTTTCTTGAATTTCTTAAATTTCTTGAATATTGTGAAAAAAATATTAAAATTTCTCACTTAAATTTTTTTTTTAAGTTATCTTTATTTTTTTTTCTCAAAAATTCTTTAAAAATCCTAAAAATTCTCAATTTTTTTTTCTTAAAAATCAAAACACATTTGCTACCAGTTTTCTCAAGTTCTATCACCAACCTACACAACAAACCTTTCAAATATTTCATAAAAGAATAAAGCATGAAGCAAAAAAAACATGTTTTAATAAATATTAATGTAACCCACAAAATGGGTGAATGTCAGTGCATATGGGACAAGTCATTTAAATAAAGCGATATACACAATGTTGGAGTTAGCTCTTCTCTGGAGCTTTGCCAGAGTCTCAATCATGTCAAAATTCTTTCTTTTTTTTTAGTTTAAGGTACATTTGCGTTCCCAAACATTCTTCCAGTTGATACAACAAGAGCCAAACACACAAACTCACATACTGTCAGCAATTTTGCAGTGTCAAGTGGGATTAGTTAGAGCGCCCCAAAAATGTTAGTGGCATGCTCTTCAGGAACGTTTAAAGAATTTTCTTGTATGCAAATTTTTCACCCCGTGGACAATAACGAGTTTGGAAACAAACTGGGAAAGTCCATCTTTATGCATATTTTTTTATTACAATTTTGTTGTCTCACCATTCCACAACATGAAAATTCACTCTCCTGAGAGGGATCAAAGGGGGTGGGATTTTATGCAGACCTTGAAAGCTCAAGGTTTAAAAAGAATTAAATTATATTTCTCGCTCATGCAGTTTGCTTTTTTCCTCTCTATTTAGCATTAATTCAGCATGCTACAGGCCCTTATTATGTCAACCGCGGCAACATCATAATAAGATTTCAGTGTCAACCGAGAAGCTTATGCCAACAATGCAAGTCGTCTCCATTGAAGCGGCAACAACGAGCTCAACCGCGCAGCTAACAGCTAATGGGGAAATTTAATTTTCCCTCCCTAATGACGAAGCTTGCAGCGGGAGCTGCTGCATTTCGGGTCTCTGTCTCAAAATGGAGCGTTTTCGTTTAATTTTTCCATTATTCAAAAAATAGCTTGTTCTTGCATCATGTAGGGTAGATCGCTGGCTGCAATGTTGTTTCGTTTCGAGAAGCAAGAGTAGCGACATGTAATTTTGACCTATTTTTAAATGAAAAATTCAATGTTTTGGCAAGTCATCGTCATCGTTCTAAAAAAATATTAACAATTTTGATTCGCTGTAGCAGTCCCAAAAATGATCCTACCCTTGGCGGCAACCAAGTCACATTTCTGAAGCCAAGCAGGATTTTGAAGAACACCAAGAACTTGTTTTGCATGCAGGCAGCTACCAGTTCCGGAGCGCTCGTTCGTTGTCAACAGTTGTTTTTTCGGGGGACGTTCTCGAAATGAAATTTAATTCAACAATTAAATTTGGTGGCAGAACCAAGGCAGAACAGAACATTGCTAGCGGAGTCGTCGTCATCGTGGTACAAGGCGTTAAATTGCTCTAAATGACTAAACGGGTACCAGTTTACTCTAACGCTAGCTCATTTGAATAATTAAGAGCTGACTTTCTGGTAGAAGCATATGTTGCAGTTTGGCTTTCTGTGGGTTTCGTTTCTCCATTTATTTGAAGTTTACCATCAAATTGGGTGTCCAATTTCACACAAAAGTTACTTTGAACCTAAGTTTCTATCTCTTCATGGTTTCGAGCTACAAATCACTGAAAAACGTGTATTAGAAAAATCTAGAAAAATGAAGGGTCGTACCACCTCACTGTCACGAGATATCGAATAAAGAAATATGAATTCGTGATCAGAGACCAAAATTACCCCATTTAGCAAAGTTTCACGAAAATCGAAGAGGGATCGGGACAACTGCTGTGTGAGTTTACCCATTTTTTTCTTCAAAAATCTAAATTTTTGGAACAATAAAATTTTAAAATTTAAAAAAATTTAAAACATGTACTTAGGCCGTTGCAAATATTTTTCAAAATTTATGTCACCCCCCCCCCTCCCTTCAAAACTGGTCCAAAAAAATCAAAGGGCAAAAAAATTTCAAGAATCTTCAAAATTTTAATGAAAATAGAAGTCAAATCAACTTAAAACAACCTAAAACGCATTTTTCTGCATTTATAATCATATTTAGCATGTTTGGGCTGGATTAAAAGTATTTTGATTTTTTTTAAATTCCATTGTACAGCAACGCAAAAACTTTTGTTTTTTTTTTTTTTTTGCAAAAAAATAAATTTTCGTCAATACTCAGGTATTTTGGAAACTAATGATTGTTTTGGGCAGGTGTAAATGTATTTTTTAACACTTTGTTCATTCAAATGTTGAAACCATGGCTCGTAAATTCAATGTTTAAACTTTTTTAACAAGGTTTCCTAACAGTACCTTTTGAAGTTGCTGCATAATCAAAACCCCCGGCAGGACAACCTGCATCATTCCGTCATAAATTGATCAGAACCGTTTTGCTGCTTCCAATTTCCTGTCCATACCCCTACCTGTAAGTCCAACGCAATTTCGGCTCATCAAGATTTTGAGCATAAAATGCCGAACCTTTCGGAAAATGCCGTCATCTCTGCCGTCCCTGCCATTATTCCGTCAATATCTTTTCAATAAACGCACAAATTCGGTCGAGAAAGATGGTCCCTTCGGAGAATACACGTCGAGAACCTTCTGCGCTGCAGCAGGTATTCTCGGACGTAATTGAGTTGGCGGTGGACCGGCCGAAACCAATTTTCACCGTTGCTGTCACAGTTTTCTTCGGTGCTGGGGTCGCTCTAATGTCCAGCCAAAAATTGGACACATTCTCACGTATTTGTGGGTGTGTGTGCGTCCGTGTCCGTATGTGACGCATAATCCAGAGATAATTTGCCGCAGATAAGCCAAATCTCGCCGAACCGATGAGGATAAATGGGGAAATAAGTGGCAACTTGTACCAATGGCAGACTTCAGACGACTGCAGGAACTGGGGAAATGGAACGGAGCGGAAGTTCCGGTAACGAAATCCGGACCCAAACCAATTCTGTCGTCGATTCTGGCCCTCGGCATGGTCGGGTTTTTTGAAGAGGAGATACATTTATTCGAAGAATTAGGGGAGAGATGCCAGTTTTTTTTTTGGAAAACCTAATTTTTGTGTGGACTTTTTCTTCTTAAAATTGTCAAATTTGGTCACCCTCCCCTACAAAACGCACACAAACTTTGCTAATGCTGCTGAAAGGACAACCCCCGAAGGCTATGTATGTTTCCAGTTTTGATCCTATCTCGGTTGAATATTTGCTTTTCCATTTTATACGACAGCGGGGGGCTGAGAAAGGTCCTTTGGCTGCCACATTCCGGAGAAGGTCGTCGCACATACTCACACGAAATCGGAATGATTATTTAGGCAAATGGGAATCGTCCTTTCGATATTGTTGGTCCTCGTCTTCGTGTTGACGATCTATCTTGGTTCCCGCAGGATACATCTTCTCAAATACCTGGCGCAAAAGGAGGGGCCGTCCTGAATCGAATTTTTCCTTGGAGTAGCAACGGTAGAAGCACTGGTTTCCGGTTTCGATAACGAGAAAATGAAGCTACCCGGTTCGGGATATCCAACCCCGGAGAGCCGTTCCTGTTTATCTAAGGCCACTGCTGGGGTTCCGGACGATTTGGAGAAGCTCACTTTTTTTTTTTTTTTTTTTGCTAGAGCTTTGCTGGAGGTAACGAGATCTTGCTAGGAGTAGTGATTGTATGTCATCAAGGATGCTGCAATCATAATAATAAAATGTTGACCGTATATCGGAGGACGAAAAGTACGGGAGTAATTTGATGTAAGTTGAACCATATTTGAAAGGTTCAGTATTAAATGTGTTCGTACAGTAAGTTAGTTAAAAGCTAGTTTTAAATGTCAAAAGTACATGTTTACGAAAATTGTCTCACTCTGTTACCGACACGTTTTTCAGCCACTTTGAATGTTTTATCTAGAGAATTCTACATTTAATTTTTTTTTATTCTGACATTATGCACACAGACAAATTTAAAAAAATCAGAGAAAACAGAAAATGCAATTATCGGCAACCTTGTTTTTTTTTCTTTGAAAAAAAAATCATATCTTAAAATTAAAACCGGAAAATTTACCAATATGTTCAGGAAATCAATTCTTCAATAGCTATTAATTTCAGATTGCACGATGTAAATAATCATTTTTGATAAGATTTCTATTTTTTGATTTATAATTTCCTAAAAAAATCATAGCTCGGCGGAATAAATGCAGCCCATACTTATGCATGACTCAATGCCAAAAGACAATGCCTGAGTCATTCTATGTTTACTGAGTACATCTTCGGACTCGAACTTTACTGAATCCGCCAGAACACCAAGATAAAAAAATGGCAGGGTTGACATTTATGATTTTCTCTTCTCTCTTCTCTTTTTTTAAAGGTTGTTATAAAAAATTTCCATAAATTTCGTCGAAATTTTGTGTAATTTTCATGTTTCGCAAAACATAAGCCGGGAATCGAACCCACGCCCCATAGCAACTTAGGGATCGGCAGCCGAAGCCGCTAACCACCGCGCCACGAAGCCCTTCAATTGAAAGTGAATTGAATCCAGAAATTATGGGAAAAGCGACTTTTTACTTGAGGAAATTGGGCATGTCTGTGCCCAATTTCAGAAAACTATTTGTGGACACATTTTTGAAATCTCAAGAAAAGCTAGTAATCTGGTAACTTATTTGAGGTCAAATATTGGTCAAACGTAGAGGGTGACGATTCTCGAGATTTTGCATTTCCCGGGAATTGAGAGTTGAATTTTGCAATTTCGCGGAAGTTCCCGGGACCCGGGAGTTAAATTTTGTTGGCAAAATCATCGATTTTTTACATAATTTAAAAAAAAAACTATCAAACAACTGTATGAACATTACATCATTAAGTCATAGTTATTCAACAAAATGTAAGTTAAATTTCAAAATTTCATTTTTTGTGGAATACGATCTTTTTGTTGAAAAAGCTTTCTAAATCGGCTGGAACAAGTTCAATGTAATGGTTTGTTTGGACCCAAAACTGTACCGAATTATTTTCCAAATTTTTTATAGTCGAGCAACGGAAAATGGGAGAATTTTTAAAACTTTTTTAATGTCTTTTTTCAATGAAAAATACGTTTTTTCGGAATTCTGAGTACGCTATCAAATCGGGCGTCTAATTTTACATAAAAGTCCGTTTGACACCAAATTTCTATCTCATCACCGTTTCAGGCTGCAAATTATTGAAAAACACCTCTTTTTTCGCATGTTCAAAAATGGAAGGGGTCGTACCACCCCTCCGTCACGAGATATCAAAAAACGGACCTCGGATTCGTGATCAGGGACAAAAGTTACCCCTTAGGACAAAGTTTCACGCAAATCGAAGAGGGGTCGGGGCAACTGCTGTATGAGTTGGCGGAGAATTACCCAGTTACAAGCAAAACTGAACTGATTATGAACAATAGGCTTTCCTTAACATTATAAAGAATGCCAGAGTTTTACTTAAATAATAATTGATTTTTGGTGCCTTTTAGAAAATCAAAATCACTTGCTTCAAATTTTGAAATAACCTTGAAGGATAGAAGTCTACTTATTTTAACTACCTTGGTTTTTAATTTCCGGGCTGTGACTACTTTTTTTTTAAAGGAAAAATTTGGGCTCACCAACTAAGTGGTCGTGGCATTCCCCGGAATACAAACCGTTTGACATAATTTTTGTAAACATTTTGCAACTACCTTTGATGAAAATACAAATTTGCAATCGAAAATGTCTTTAAACATGTTTTGATTAAATGCACCGTTAAGGCACTTTTAAATAAAATTTAAAAAAAAATGTTAGTGAGCAATGTATTTAAAAAAGCTCAAAAAGCTTGTAACCTATCGCTTGTATGTAGTACAATCTCTGGTCACAATGCTTCGCATCATCCTGTCAAACTGAACCGTAGGGACAAGTTAGGATATTGTAATCAACCATTACACTTAAACAACATACAAAACATGGTATCCCTATTCCTAAAACGGTTAGCACGACTCACATCTCTTTGAGCAATTTTTGAAATACGCAAGAACAAAGACTTAAAATTAATAAAAGGGACTTCGTCATTTTGAATCGTCCTCATTTGCCGCTACCGACCAGAGTCCGTTACACATACTCTGGTCAAACGAAGAATTTGTGATCGTTTTGTAATTTAAAGTGCTGTGAATATCTGTTATTTGTACCCAGCATTCCTGTAGCCGGCGAAATGGTAAAATTAGTTCTTGTAGTTTTGAGTCGTGTCTAATTGGTGTCTTAATTGTTAATTGTAGTGTCAGGGAGTTGGTCCCAACCCGCACCATCCAAACTAACCGTCAAGGACCGCGCTCTACGCTAAAAGTGGTCGTTTGGTTGGTGGTGCAAGGAGGTAACAAAAATGTGGTAAATATCAAAAATCAAAAACGTTAAAGCTAGAACAAGTTATTAGAGATGAACTCCTTTCTCAAAACCTCCAAGTTGGCAGAGCGCGCCAACCCGAGAATCTGTTAGAGCGCAATTGCGGAGGCTATCCGGTGAGTTCATTGTTACCACTGTTACACAAAGCACAAGTACTAAAACAAGCCTTAAACACTGTACAGGTTTTTTTTTCTACCAAAGACAAAGACACAAAATCAAAGACACCAAAACCGTTGCTGTGCCAGGCCTGGCCGGAGGAAGATTCTCCGACTTGACTCGACCACCGCGGGATACACTAGAACACACTAACACACACACACATGGTTAGGTTAGTTTTAAAACGACGAAAAACAATAAATTAGGACAGTTAAATGCAATAAACATGACTTTTTCCATAACCCAAAACGACGATCTTTTGTGATTCTTTTTGCCAGGACAGTGCGATTAGCTGAATCGAACCAGGATTGTGAAAGGGTAGGTACAATTCTCCTTCCCCACGTCAAATGTGAGCAGTTGCAGATCTTTACATCTCTCTCTCTCATCTCCAAGAGTCTCAAGTTCTGGTTTTTATTTAATTTTTAATTAATGAACTAGTGGTGGTAATTGCCCCCTAGTTCGTTATTACAAGCTTCAAAAATTAACCTTCTTTGATTTTGTTGATCGGACCGCTGGTTGCCAAGAAACAGCTTCCTAAAGATTAGATTTTGTGAAAAATTAGATAAACTCAATGTCATCTAATCAGCCCTCACTTATCAACTTGCAATATCTTGGAATCCAATGGTTCGATTTCCAATGTTCAACTTCAATTTTCTGCCCTTCTCTGTAAAGATTATCTTGATTTGAAAATGTAGTCAAACATATGAAAATGTTATATATAATTGATTTTAGCACTTTCGGAAAATTAATCTCGATTTCGAATTTTTTTTATCGAAACAAGCAGTTGATTCCATAATAGTTTAAAATTAAAAATCTAGCAATTGGTTTCCATGTCATCGCAAGCAAGTTAGTTGAAATTAAGAAAAACTCGTTTTTCTCCTAATATTAGGCTGTATTTCAGTAGCTAGCAGTCCGATCAACAAAATCAAAAAAGCAAAATTATTGGAAATTTTCAAAAAATCTGCCGGGGTGCTTTTTCTTCTCAAAGTACTGTTAGGAAAAAATCGATTTCAAATTAGATTTTGCATCTAATCATGATATTTGGACTTTAGTTTTTAAGTTAATTTTTATTTTTTCTTTTCTTAAAACCGTAGTTTTTTTTTATTACATATCCAGTACCAGATTTTACATCAATCAAAACTCTTAAGACCAGCTTGTGATGATACACTAACTTCCCTTTACTATGCAACCGAATCCAGAACGGAAAAGATCACGAGTTGTGTTGTTTCGAGCAGGGATTTGAACCTCGATCTACCGCTTACGAGGTGGAAGCGTTGCCACAAGGCTACGTGGCTTGGCTCTAGTCTAATACGTGATTATTAAAGTTTAGGCCAGTTTTGAACACTATGTATCTTTTTCCAAGAACAAGATTGGTCTATCTTTTCTTAGGGGAAAGTTTCAGTTTTTCAATTGGAAGAATATAGAATATAACAAAATCAAAAAAGAAAACAGCTGGGGTTTCTTCACAAATTGTCGCATAATATTGATACGCTTTATGGAATGCTGATTAATTTTTTTGTTAAACGAATGATTTTTTCTTTTAAAATGTTATATTTTAAAAATAATTTTTTTTATATTCAACTGTTTTTTACTGGATGTTTTTGAATTTGGTAAAAGAACTTTAAATTTCATACTTTTTACAGTTCAGAAAAAGAGCTTTTTAGTGACAATGGGAAGTATTTTTCACCTCTAAATAAACCTCGTAACTTAGTTATCAAACGGCGATCGTCGCCTGAGGCATCGTTCACCCTTTCCCAGGCAATTCACCGCACAAGAGATAAATAAAAACAGAAAAATCCCAACACCCAAACGCATAAATCACATTTTGCAAGATGACGCAAGTGGGCGACCGGATCCATCCATCCATCCTGTCTCAAACAATTTTTTACTGCTCCACTCGGTGGTGCTTCTCAATCAAAATCCCATCAATCGATCGAAACTGTCCCCGACGGCCAGACAAGACAAAAAAAAACGAAGGATGGGAAAGCTCAAGAAAAATCCTTTCGTTAATGTGCTTTTATATTTCATTTTGCATATCATTCCTACACATGGGGCGAAAGCTGCTCGTTTGAGAAGACGACATATTGTGATTTACTTTTTTGTGATTTACTTTTTTTTTATATGATTTTCTGGGAAGCAATTTGTTTTTGGCTGGTTTGCCGGTGGCAGGCTGGTTCTAATGACGATTTTTACTTTATTTCTGTTACTTTGGCTTGTCCAGAATCTCTAGAAGTATTTTCTCTATTTTGTTTCAGAACTCCATCGAAATCGTCCTCTTCCGCAATTTATGTGTCACGAACAGTGTCGCTGACATTAGTCCGTGCGAGTTTAAATCAAGCTCCGAGATTATCATAAAAGCTTAGAGAGATAAAGCGTCGCCTATGTCTGTGCGAGCAAGAATGTCTGCCAGAGTGGAGTGTGAACATAGGCTGCGAACTGAATAATGATGATCTGAGTGCCACAAATCCTGCCACTGTAGGACAAAGCTTGGTAAGTGTTTAGTACTCTTTTCGATTTTTAAAATTGTTGTGATTAAATTAATTTGTTATTAAGCTCTTATTGAAATAAATTGTGTTTCTGAAAAAAAAACTGATGCCCTAAGGTTTCAAATAATAAAATTAATTTAACACAAATGTAATTCCGACACAAGATAAGCTGAAGATTCGCTGGAATCCGAATCCGATTCCCGCTCACAATTCAGGTCAATCTCAAACCCAAATGAAAGATTGCAATTTGCCAGGGAAATTCCCCGCTGTCTTATCAACAAGGGGCACCTGCTGCCGCCTCTTCAAGTTCACTCAAGGACCATCACACTGAGCATTACATCCTCTCTCGAGAGGGCACTTCACCTTTAGATTTGCTTTTTGCTTTACTCAAAAGGAACAACCATTTCAGAACGCCATTATCTCGAAACACTCATCTGCATCCTCTTTGCTCGTTTCAAAGTCTTACTCATAATTGCCCTTCAAGAACATGAACTTGAAACCATTTCCACGAAAGAGCAGCAAAAAAGGCTCAACCAAGAATGGAGGATAAAATGTTGGGGAAAATCTCGAAAAGAAAACACAACCCCCGACAAACATCCTTCCAGGGAAATGGTTTCCCACAAAACAATTGCGCTTTTCATGCAAACAAATGTAAATAAATTTGAATGAATCCCCACCGGAAAAATGTGCGGGCGGAGGGCGGAGAAGTGCCTCTTATTTCGTAAATAAAAGATTATTTTTTCGTCGTAGGTTTGCTGCCGACTTTTCAACCCTCCTCGCCGCCCCCCCCTTTTTTGTTGGTTGTCTCGTCGAGAGTTGTTTTTCCATGCTCCCAACTTTGCACCTTTTTTTCTTTTTTGGTGGATACTGCTCGGTGTCAGCCTGATTATCTCCCCCAGAGGCTCGAAAATGATAATCTGGCTACAGATTGAGTGGGGCCAGAACAACATATGCTAACTGTTGTTTTGACTGGGTCTCGTTCCATTTTCGACTTAAATCTGGTGGATTTTTTTTTGGTTTGGAAATCGAGGTTTGGTTTTTGATTGATGAAACCTGAAATGTGTTTTTGATTTCAATGAAACAGATTCATTATATGAAATTGTGACTAAATTCCTGAACTTTTAAATAATATTATCTGAACACACCTCAGACATCATATAGCAATGAATTGAAATGTTATAGTTGCAAGTTATAAGTTTAGAATTTGTTCATATCGACGTCGTCGTGCTATCATGTCGCACCCGCCATTTCGACGTTCCGAGAAAAACGCGTTTTAATGTTTGACCTTGAATATACAAAAACGAGAGCACGCAATGTAAACAATAACAAACACGTTTTGTTTGGCTCACCATTCTGTGCATTGTCCCAAAGTTTGGTTGAAGTTGGTTGCTGGAGTCCCGAGTTATAATTACAAATGTTTACGGTAGTCTAGCTTGTACGTGCGACAAACGCATCCTGGCCTGAAATCCCTTTGGCTTTTTGTCGCACTTACATCAATTTTCATGGAGTGACAAGATAGCACAACAAGATTGAAACTACTTTCATATATAAAGTGACAAAAATGCACGGAGTTTTTTCGGTTTTTGTTGAATATCTCAGGATTGAAATCGAATTTTGGGGATCTGTGACGGTCAAAAGGTGAGGCATTGTGAGCTGCACAATATGGCGTTCTTAACTCAATTTGGCCCAAAATGCACGTACGACAAGTTAGCACGATAGCGACTATATGTTGATTAAATTTTCCTATTCATTCATATTGCAATATTTTGGATAGCAATTTTTTCTCACGTAATTTTATACCTTCCACCCTCTTCACTAAGGGACACTTACAACCTCACTCAAAAAATGAACTGTTTAACATTCCAACGCCCGAGGCTCCAAAAAAATATTCATTATTGGTCCAACAATCAATCGAAGTTGGATTTACAATTGGAAATGTTTATAATAACTTAAACATAACTGATTAATTTGTATGAAACAAAAAGAGTCAAAATTTTACTATTTCTCACTCCGTTGCAACTTCACGGAGTAATTGATATGGCATATAAAAAAATATAGCGAAATTTTGTAGAAAATTCAATTGATAAGTTTATTTGAGTTGTACAATAATTTTGAAAAAAAACTTTTTTGATTTATTTAAAATTTGTTGATTATCAGATAATCTCAACCGGCTTGACTTTAGTCATCTGGACATTTGCTTTATAAAAAAACCACAATTTAAAAAATGCTGCATGAGTTATATTTTGGTGTCAGAAATTGTTTGGAAATAATATACCATCGATGAAAAGTGCTTTTCTGCATATCCTATCTATTGTGATTAAAACTAAAATAGAAACCACTCATTAAACTACATCGAATTATTGCTAAATAATTTTCAATTCTATTTGAGATATTTTTTACAAAATAATATTTGATCTGTCGCAATAAAAAAAATCTTTAAGACCTGGTCAAAAAGTTAAAATTAAAAAAAATCATTTCTATCATTACTTAAAATAAGCAAATATATGTTATCCAGTGACGTTTTTTGAGTTTAATAAAAATTCATAATACATAAACATCACAATCACAATTTCTAAACAGAAAACTTTTTTTTTTTGCTTCGTTTACAAACAACTAAGATAGGCTGCCATAAACAAAGCAAAATGGCACACAGTAAAAAAATGTGTAAATTTTAATGCTGCAATTTTGGAAGGTTGAAAATTACCTCTTTTCAGATTCAAAAAATTGAAATTGAGGTAAAATTTCGACAAAAAAATTGACATTAAGACATGATTTTTTTTTACTGTGCAGCAATGAGAGGTACACATAAAATATAAATCGAAAAATACACCCCCCCCCCCTTGACCGAGGGCAGAGTTTGGAGACTAAAACATTGAGAAATATTTGCAAAGAGATTCAAACAAAAAAAAATCAAGATTTCGGCCAGACACCGTTTCAGAAAATAAAAATTTGGCAAGGCCAAGTGGAGGTACGCCTGTCTATATATATATATATTATTTTTTTTTCAAATGCTGTTGAATCATTCCATTTTTTAAGTAGTTTATACTCAACGATAAGCCTATTACTGGATGAAAAAGAAGTAACAGAACGATATTTTTTTTTATAATTCCAATAAAGTTCTTTTGCGATAGAATTGTTTTCTTATCATGCATTATTTCGTCATTTTATATTTTCCATAACCTACGAAACGTTTTTTATGCATTTCCCTAAAAACACGGTAGAATTCATTTAAAACATATTGCTTCAAATCGTAAAACGTTTCATTTTTGTAATTTCAATCTCAAAGGTTTATTTTAGCTTTAACGTTCAATAAAATAGTGTGCATCAAATCATTTATTTATTGTTTATTTTTCACAGTAACATAACTGTAATAATGTTTAAAACATTTTTGATACTTTTTTTACAACTGTACGGATTTTAGTTTTACCGTACGGATTTTCAAACTCCTTCCTTACTTTTTATTTATCCAATAAAAGATCCAAATCCTGCCTCTTAAGCTTAGTAGATAGGAAACAAGCAAGCTTAGTACTGGAGAGATCATATAGGTATCGATATATTCTCGTGAAAACTTTCAAGGGTTTTTATTATTTCCCAGTGCAGATTGTCATTTCGCGCAACTTTTGTTTTACAAAAACATAACTTTTTTTATTTTATTTTTTTCTTGATCCATTTTTTGTATTTTTATTTGCATTTCCTTTGATTCTGACCAAAATGAAGAAGAGGGGTAGGGGGAGGCAAAGGAAAATTTAAAAAAAATATGTATAAATACATGAAATTACAAGCCATGTATTAAAAAACTGGTTTTAAATGTATTTTACATCTGCGCTGTTGTTGTGCAATCATAAGTTTTCAAAATATCCAAAACTTTGGAATTACACACACGGTGCACTTCATTAGAATTACACACAAATTGAGAATATTTTTTATCGATCCCAGACAAGCTAAATATAATTTCAAACTCAGGAAAAGGCGTTTCAAGCTATTTTCAGCTGGTAAGACTTCTATTTTCAATGAAATTTTGAAGCTCTTTGAAAAAAATCTCTCCCAGATGTTTAAAGACCCCCCGTCCTCCCACCTTCAAGGGAGGAGGGGGCACGGCGTGTTTTCTGGGCAACCTTAAGAAGAAAAAATAGGCATCACTACTTTCAGAAGTGTCTTATAGGAAATTTTCTCAGCTTTCCAATGCTTCTACTGCCGTTCTACGCATAATTGTCCCATGTTCAAAAAAGTGCAACTGTGAAAAACGCGATTGAAATTTTTCGGCCGATTTCTGTGTTTCTACGCATAATTGTCCCGTGGGTTCCTATTCGCACAATGTGTCCCTAATCGCCCCAGTTAGCAGTTTATCACCCTTATTTGTGATTATCTTGCTATACAACTGGTAAACATGACATAATGCTTAGTAAAACAGATGATTCCGTGTAAGAAAATACTCGGTGGGACAATTATGCGTAGAAGTTCAACGATGGGACAAACAGACTTGGTGTTGTTTTTGATGAGTTTCCGAACAAAGTACCAGATTTTATGTGTTTTTCTTAAAGTACGCATCAGACTAAACTTAAAAATGGCATAAAGTAAAAATCGTCAAAAACTGACATGGGACAATTATGCGTAGAACGGCAGTCTAAGAGCGAAATGTTTCATCGGGAAATTTCTGAGATATCTCTATTTTAAGTTTTTTTTCTTTTAAAATCCTTGATCATTTATTGGAAACTTTTAAATAACAGTCCAGGAAACTTTTCAAATGATGTGTTTCATGTGTATTTTACTAACCAAAATGTGCAAAATAAGACAAGAAATTAAGTTTTTACCGAATTTTTGAATATGTGGGATTTATTCAAATAATAAAACAATAAAACCGTATTGAAATATTATTTTTGCAATTTCGTCGTGAAACTACTTACTTTTCCTGTCATTCTTGAACGACGAAATAGCCTACTTTTCTGTACCAAAAATAACAGAATCGAATAGCAACACTTTTCAAAATAAATGCTGAAAAGTTCTACTTTTCAGCACTCAAATGGGTGCTGAAAAGTTTAACTTTAGCAACATTTTAGAAGTTTATAAGACTCTCATCTTCAATCTCATTTAAAAAAATATAAATGTCTTGATTTTTGTTCAAATAGTTTGGAAAGAATGTTTCTGTTACATTTTTTTGTTAAAATACTATTTAATTTTTGTTCAAGCAAAAATAAACGTTTGTGACGGTGTTTTCAGAATTCTGAATTGAAAAACTCAAGTTTTATTGCTAATTTTAAGTGCATTTTCTACAGAAAACATTTTATAAAATTTTATCTTTATTTTATACTCATGAAAACAGGACTTTTGAAGCTTGCTACAGTAATATGTAGTACATTTTCGATTTCAAATCAAAATTGTATTTATGTTCCTGGTAAATGTTTGCTTAAGAATATATCAAATTTATTCATTTAAATTCAATAATACCATTAACAATCACAAACCTGCCAAAGTTTCGGTTGAACAAGCTAAATCAGAGTGATATTTATACACAAAAAATATGTAATAATCAAATAATTCTTGTAAAAAATACATTTTTACACTGTTTTATGATTTTGATTTCTGAATAAATCCCATGTATTCAAAAACAAAACAAAATTTTCAAAATGTTAAGCGGTTTGCAAACTTCCACCAAGTCATTTGATAAGTTTTCTGAACTGTTAGTATAAAGTTTCCTATAAATAATAAAGGAATTTAAAACCAAATGCCGATGAAACATTTCGCTTTTAGAAGTATTGGAAAGCTGAGAAAATTTTCTATAAGACACATTTGAAAGTGGCGATGACTATTTTTTCCTGAAAAGGTTGTTCTAGAAAACACGCCGTGTGGGGGGGGGGGGGGGGGTGTTCGACATAAACTTTACAAATATTTGCAACGGCCGTATCTGGTTTAGTTTATGTTCACGTTTGTTTAATTGTCTCTTTTTATTTTTATTTTGCTTATTTTTCACATTTTTTACTTAAGATTTATACAGTTATCATTTAAAACGTACGAAAATATTGTCTTGGACAGTACAAAAGTGTAGTCTTGGACTGTACAAAAATTACTGCATACTTATTTTCACTAATGTTAGTGGAAAATACAGAAAAATACATTTTTGAAAACATTGGCAATGTCAAATAAAGCAAGTCATTCCTCTAAACTCTTTATTTTATTAAATCTCAAGAGTTTTTCTTTATGTTAGTTGTTTGTCAACTTAAGATTTAGAAACTTTCAATTGAAAAATTTAACATTTTCAAGCGAAAATAGTGTTGAAAATTGATTTATGTTTTAAATCATGTTATTATTCCTGAATAATCCAAGATTGACGTATTAACGATCAATTGCAATAATAAAAAAAAATAGTAAGAGAAAAGTCGACAACATATTCGTGACAAAATCATTACCATCAAAGCTTCATTTCGGACACCTCATTCACTGGGCGCTTTGGGGCTCGAAAAGTTGAACGCCAACGAGCGAAATGAATGTCAAATTTAAATCATGTAGGATTTCACAGTTTGGCCTGGCCTCCGGGATCCTTTCGCACATGATGTAAATGTGCGGTTAGTGCCACGATGACAGATTCGAGATACCGTCAGGCGGCTTCAGAGTGTAAAACGTCAACGCGTCAGGAACGACGATTAACATCCGCCATTCGAAAGTTTTCAAAGGGGTGTGTGGTGGGGGATGGTGGCAGTTGGTTTCTGTGATTGAAATGACACTGATAAAAATTTCAAGATTGAATTGTTGGAGGTTTGCACAGTTTTAATTTTTTGATAGGATTATGGTAATGGAAAACAAAATAAAATTTTTGCTGTGAAAATCAATATAGTTTCAACTTTTTTGAACACAGTTTGCTTCAGTGCACAGCGAACCAGCCCCCCTAGATATCAAATAAATCGTGACCCTCTCACGTACTGCAAGTTCATCGCCCGAGTCCCAACCCTCGGTCACGGAGACCACCCTCCCTAACCCCCTTACAAGTGACTCCATCAAGTCCATAAATTAGTTTTTCGCACTCGTAGGTGGAAATCCGTTTGAAGGCCCCGTGCAGATCCGTACTCTCGGTGGTGGTGGTGGTGGTGACCACGGTCGGTCGAAAATGACGCATGGGTTGACGCGGTAACGTGGCCTGGATTTACGCGGTGGCACGTTCCGGGGGCCACGATTTGTGACCCTGGGCGCCGAACCGAACCCGCTTGACCAGAGTGAAAATATTTACTGTTTGGCTGATGTGGGGGGTGAGTGCTTCGATTCAGAGTGCAAATTTGGTGGAGTGCACTTAACGGGTGAAACATTGCATTTTATTTGTCACTCTATGATTTCAAGTATTTTTACTAAATGAAATTTTTCAGTTATTGTAAAGTTGATGTGGTTTGATTGATCAAGATGAGAGGCTCAGCAAAAAAAAAATAATTAAAAACCTTTGATTGGATTTCAATCATCTTCCTTCTCTCCTTAAGATAGAATAAAATTTCAACATGATACTTGTTTTATTGAAAACTGGACATGTTTCAAATTAATCATACGCTTCTGAGGATTTTTTCCAAGAAACTAAAGTCTTGATCTTTTATAAAAGCAATCAAAACTTGATAAACATCACCAAGAAGCGCATTGATGTTGGCACAAGAAAGAAACAAATGAAATCCTTCGACGAAAAAACAATTCAAACGAAAATATGAAACATTCTCGGTATTCAAAGATACATTCGTGTCCAAAAAAAACCTCCAACCACACAGCGAATCCAATATCACCCACTTGACCCCTCCCTGTGTGTGTGTCACCCCACTGCTGCTGCTCAAGTGCCCTCTCGAGCACGTGCTCTGCCACGTGGCAGCTGAG
The DNA here is from genome assembly GCF_016801865.2 of Culex pipiens pallens. Lineage (NCBI taxonomy): Eukaryota > Metazoa > Arthropoda > Insecta > Diptera > Culicidae > Culex > Culex pipiens. The sequence continues at coordinate 178,211,397 of NC_068939.1, forward strand.
TCAGTCCACGTTTGAATTCGACGGGTTTGGCCTCATTTTGTCGTTGTTGTTGCCTTACTTTCGCTTATGAATCCAATATGCCATAAATCTGCGTACGCCAGCTATCACTCTTTTTGACACCCCGGCGGAATCACTTTGTTCCATTGTTGGTGTTTTTTTTTGCTCACCTCCTCTGTCACTTTTGCCTTCCCAAACGTCAGCAGAAGTCGTTATCGAGGGGCGAGAATCGAGAATATTTCCAGTGGATTGTTATGTTATGCTCAAAGAGCTTTGGTAGTGGTTACCCTTTTTTGTGCGCTTTTTCATGTTGCATACACAAACAAACACAGAGTTTTGCCACTTTTGGTTTGATTTTATGCCCACGATAACAAAGCTTTCGCAGTTTTGGTGCGGAAAAATTTCGCTGGCGCGAAAAAAGTACTCGATATCAAAGCACATAATTTATATGTAAATGATGATGGCACACACTAACGCGTGTTCAGAAGCTTGTTTTTGCTCATTTTTTGTCTCCTTGTATGGTGTGAAGCTTAATAGGATGAATGGTGCTAGTGTCAAATCCATAAAAATTTAGGTGGTTTTTGCTTTACATACACATGTCTTTTATGAATTAGTAAAAGTTTGATTTTTCGAAAAGCTTGTATAGTACAACATATATAATTGAAAAATATCACGACCTTGATAAACATAAGATTGCAAAAACCATACCACTTAGCTGATTGTCCAATATTTCAAAAAAAATATATATACACCATATTCTTTTTTTAAGTCACCTTTTTTTAAACGATTCTCGATTTACGCAACTTTTTTTAAGTCATGACTTAAAAGAAGAATGTCCATGACTTAAATCGAGAATATGACTTAAATTAAGAATCTTTGAGAATTCGTAATTTTTCGGAGAGTTTTCAAAATGTATGAATGGTATGTTATTTAGTTATGATATTGAAACATGTAAGCATAGTTTTGGAACATCTGGGATGTTCTAGTCCATCCGAAACTTCCGGAAATGTTGTGCAACAGGCTTATCAAAGAAACAAGTCGAACTTCAAGATATTGACTACGGATCCTACCCAGACTACTTTAGTCAGTGTGGTAGGCTACAGTGCATTGTTGTAAGAACTTATTGGGATGTCCTGGGTCATCCAAGGACTCCTTGGAGTTAAGATCTGTGAATCTACCGCCGTAACAAGCAAGAGGTTGACGGTTTTTGAACCCGTAACATACCCGCATAGCTTCAGTGAGTACGGTAGGCTACTTTGCTGAGGTGTTGGGATGTGTTTGGATGTTCTGGGTCATCCAAGGACTCCCTAGAGTTAAGATCTGTGACTCTACCGCCGTAACAAGCAAGAGGTCAACGGTTTTTGAAGCCGGAACATACCCGCATAACTTCAGTGAGTATGGTAGACTAGTTTGCTGGGGTGTTGGGATGTGTTTGAATGTCCTGAGTCATCCAAGGACTCTTTAGAGTTAAGATCTGTGAATCTACCACCGTAACAAGCAAGAAGTCGACGGTTTTTGACCCCGGAACATATCCGCATAGCTTCAGTGAGTATGGTAGACTAGTTTGCTGATGTGTTGGGATGTTCTGGGACATCCAAGGACTCCCTGGAGTTAAGATCTATGAGTCTACCGCCGTAACAAGTAAGAGGTCAACGGTTTTTGACCTTGGGGCAGACCCGCATAGCTTTAGTGAGTATGGTAGACTACTATGATGAAGTGTTGGGATATTCTGCGACATCCAAGGACTCCCTGAAGTTAAGATCTATGAGTCTACCGCCGTAACAAGTAAGAGGTCAACGGTTTTTGACCTTGGGACAGACCCGCATAGCTTTAGTGAGTACGGTTGACTACTTTGCTAATGTATTGGACTGTCTTGGGTCATCCAAGAACTCCATTGAGTTATAATACGAGGGGCTACGGCTGTAACAAGGACTTTCTGGGACGGAACATAACAGCAAAGAAGTCTATCATACTCACTGAAGCTCTGCGGATATTTCTCAAGGTCAAATACGTCGACCTCTTGCGTTTTACGTCAGTTGACCCACAGATCTTAACTCCAGGAAGTCCTTGAATGTCCCAGAACATCCCATCATATCAGCAAAGTAGTCTACCATACTCACTGAAGCTATGCGGATGTGTTGCGGGGTCAAAACCTGTTGACCTCTGGTTTGTTACATCGGTAGACCCACAGATCTTAACTCCAAGGAGTTCTTAGATGTCTTAGAACATCTCAAAACATCAGAAAACTAGTCTACCGTATCCACTTAAGCTATGCGGATATGTTCCGGGGTCAAAAACTGTCGACCTCGGGCTTGTTACGGTGGTAGACCAACAGATCTTAACTTCAGGTAGTCCTTGGATGTCCCATAACATCTCAACACATCAGCAAACTAGTCTACCGTACCCACTGAAGCTATGCGGATTTGTTCCGGGGTCAAAAACCGTCGACCTCGGGCTTGTTACGGTGGTAGACCAACAGATCTTAACTCCAGGTAGTCCTTGGATGTCCCATAACATCACAACACATCAGCAAACTAGTCTACAATAATCACTGAAGCTATGCGGATATGTTTCGGGGTCAAAAACCGTCGAACTCTTGCTTGTTACGGCGGTAGACCCACAGATCTTAACTCCAGAGTCCTTGGATGTCCCAGAATATCCCTACACATCAGCAAAGTAGTCCATCATACTCACTGAAGCTATGCGGATATGTTCCGGGGTCAAAAACCGTCGACCTTTTGCTTGTTACGGCGGTAGATTCACAGATCTTAACTCCAGGGAGTCCTTGGATGACCCAGAACATCCAAACACATCCCAACACCCCAGCAAAGTAGTCCCCCATACTCACTGAAGCTATGCGGATATGTTCCGGGGTCAAAAACCGTCGATCTCGTGCTTGTTACGGCGGTAGATTCGCAGATCTTAACTCCAGGGAGTCCTTGGATGTCCCAGAATATCCCTACACATCAGCAAAGTAGTTCATCATACTCACTGAAGCTATGCGGATATGTTCCGGGGTCAAAAACCGTCGACCTCTTGCTTGTTACGGCGGTAGATTCACAGATCTTAACTACAGGGAGTCCTTGGATGACTCAGAACATCCAAACACATCCCAACACCCCAGCAAAGTAGTCCCCCATACTCACTGAAGCTATGCGGATATGTTCCGGGGTCAAAAACCGTCGACCTCTTGCTTGTTACGGCGGTAGACCCAAAGATCTTAACTCCAGGGAGTTCTTGGATGACCCAGATCATCCCAATAAGTTGTTACAATAATGATCTGTGGCTTACTACACTCACTGAAGCAGTCTGGGTAGGATCCGTTGTCAAAATCTTGAAGTTCGACTTGTTTCTTTGATAAGCCTGTTGCACAACATTTCCGGAAGTTTCGGATGGACTAGAACATCGCAGGTGTTCCAAAACCATGATAAAATGTTTCAATAACATTTCTCAATAAAATACAATTGTCACATTTAGAAAATTTTCCGAAAAATTACGTAATCCCATATATTCTTAATTTAAGTCATATTCTCAATTTAAGTCATGGACATTCTTTTTTAAAACGATTCTCGATTTAAACACCCCCATTTCGTTGTGTAAATCAAGAATATGGTATATATTTATATATATATTAGGGTGCCCAGAATATGGGACTTTTTTTCAAAACCTCACTCCACAAGCTGAATATTGTTCCTTGACCTATTTTAGGACTCTGGGCCAAATATGAGCATAATCGGTCATCGTTTACCCATTGATACTCGGAGGTGAAGTTTGTATGGATAAAACCGAAAAAATGTATGGAAAACCCAAGTTTCTTACGGTTTGGTCTGCACGGTGCGCTATTACCATCCAAATATTCCCAAAAGTGAGATTCTTATTGAAAATTTAATGCTCTACAACTTTGTAGAACATACCAAAGCTGTGAAACTCGATTCTGAAAAGTTATTAGCGATTTAAAAAAGTCATTTTTGTATGAAAAACATTTTTTTCACCGAGTTTAGAATCGGGTATCAATGGGTTAATCTCATCCAATTTCGCTCAAAATTTACACAGATGCTTAAAATAACCCAAAAAACCGTTTTCCGCTTGTGGAGCAGGGGGTCATTTTTTCTGGGCACCCTAATATATATATATATATATATATGTATGTTTTTCACATTTTTGAAAGGTATCTATTGATTACAAAATGTTTGAATTATGTTCGTTGAAAATCGAACCAATAGTATTTGAGATATCGTGAAAGGAAAAATGAGGGCTAGTTAGACGACACTGAGAAAAATTCATTTAAATTTTGTAGGGGTGCTTTTCTCTTCCTTTTTTTAATAGAAGTTTTGCAGCACTTTTAGCTTTGCTGTCATGTCGCCTATGAACAAGTAGCGTAAACCTATAATTTTTTGAAAAAAAAATGTGTTTTTACCCTCAAAATCAACAATTTTATAATACTTATGCCGGATTCGGATAAGAAAAAATATTTCCAACATTTTGGTGTACAACTTTCTAATATTTTTTTTATTTTTCTATGAGAAAACTGTAAATTTAGAAAAAGAGAGTAATTAAGTCTACTTGACAAGAAAGTCTGTCAAAAATCAATAAAAAATATTGAATATATGTAAACACATCTGTTATCAACGATATAACTGTTTGTTTAATTGATATACACGGGGAAGCTATTTTTTCGTGATAATTTTGAAAGAAAAAGTTCACATTTTTTTTGCGCGCTTCAAACTTGATGTTCATTATCTTAAAGCAAAAAAAAATCTCGTCCTTTGCAACCAGTTTCACTTAGATTGATGCAGGGTATCATGAGAAATAATCGATTTTGTACTTCAACCCGGCAAAAGGCATACGAATTTTGGCAAGTAACCTCATCACTAGTGGCGCCACCTACATTTGAAACACAGTCGTGCTGCAAAACCTCAATCGCAAAATTGAAAAATTTTCGAAATAAAAAAAGGGGTTTAATTTAAAAATTGTTCACGTTATTGATTTCATTTTTGATTGAAATTTTTCGGCGTACTAAAAAAGAAAAAGAAAATTGATTTTCAAAAAAAAATTTTTTTTGGTTAAAAAATTTTTGCACGACAAATATTTTTTTTTTCAGTCTGTACAATGGAATCTTACAAAAAATTAAATAGTTTTGATGGAACCCTATCACGCTAAATATGATTTATAATGCAGTAAAATGCATTTAAAAGTGTTTCCAGTTGATTTGGCTTCAATTTCCATTGAAATTTATATCAATTGAAAAACAAATTTCCCCTGATTTTTCGGGTTGATTTTGAAGGGGGGCGGTTAGGGCGACATTAACTTTGAAAAATATTTGAAACATCTTTACAAAAAAAAAAAATAAAAAAAATATATAAAATAATATGAACAGTATAACCAAATTTTCCGTGTTTCTATTTTTTATCATAACCTGAATCATTGCAAAAAAAACCTTCTTAAGGTACAGATTTTCGATTTCCTGCCTATTTTGCATGACTACAAAACGAAACAAAATGACTTCTTTGGACAAAACAAACGATTTTTTTTTTCAAAAATAAAAAAAAACAACGGTAACTCGATAAAATTTCTCAGTTGATCATAATCAAAGAAAAAAACCATTTATGTAACCAGATTGATATTTTACAAATGGTTAAACATATTTCAAAAGTTTGATCACAAATGATGAATTATTAACATGTCCTTATATCTTGAGTTTGATTGTTTTAATATTTGATGATTTGAACACTAACTTTGTTTGATCAAAAATAAGTATGTAAACTTACCCGGGTCAAAATAAAAAAAAATGCTTCGATCAAAAAGTATGTAAAATTGCACGAAAGAGTACTAAAAATTGAGCCTCCAGTCCAAATTTTAGCCCATCTGGTTGAAATCTAACTTGCCGGTAGCAGGATTAGATAGATAAACAGAATGTATTTTTCCAAAAAACAAAAATCATTTGACTAAAAATATGGGAAAATTTAAAATCGACTATCATTAAATGTTTTTGACTGTTCCAAAGTAAGCACCATCTACAAAAATGTGATAAAAATAGGTTTATTTACCCTAACTATGATTCTTGTGATTTTTTAAAAGATTTTAAATTTAAACGCATTTTATGTTCTTATAAGTATATGGGTAATTCTCTACCAACACACACGAAATCAGGAAAAGTTGCCCCGACCCCCCTTTAATTTGCGTGAAACTTTATCCTAAGGGGTAGCTTTTGTCCCTGATTACGAATCCGAGGTCCGTTTTTTGATATCTCGTGACGGAGGGGCGGTACGACCCCTTCCATTTTTGAACATGCGAAAAAAGAGGTGTTTTTCAATAATTTGCAGCCTGAAACGGTGATGAGATAGAAATTTGGTGTCAAAGGGACTTTTATGTAAAATTAGACGCCCGATTTGATGGAGTACTCAGAATTCCGAATAAACGTGTTTTTCATCGAAAAAAAAAACACTAAAAAAGTTTTAAAAATTCTCCCATTTTCCGTTACTCGACTGTAAAAAATTTTGGAACATGTCATTTTATGGGAAATTTAATGTACTTTTCGAATCTTCATTGTCCCAGAAGGGTCATTTTTTCATTTAGGACAAAATTTTTCATTTTAAAATTTTGTGTTTTTTTTCTAACTTTTCAGGATTATTTTTTACAGTGTAACAATGTTCTACAAAGTTGTAGAGCAGACAATTACAAAAATTTTGATATATAGGCATAAGGGGTTTGCTTATAAACATCACGAGTTATCGCGATTTTACGAAAAAAAGTCTATATATCAAAATTTTTGCAATTGTCTGCTCTACAACTTTGTAGAACATTGTTACACTCTAAAAAATAACCCTGCAAAGTTATAAAAAACACGAAATTCAAAAATGGAAATTTTTTTTTCTAAATGACTAAATAACCCTTCTGGGTCAATGTAGATTCAAAAAGTACATTAAATTTCCCATAAAATGACATGTTCCAAATTTTTTTACAGTCTAGTAACGGAAAATGGGAGAGTTTTTAAAACTTTTTAAGTGTTTTTTGCGATGAAAAATACGTTTCTTCGTTATCCTGAATACGCCATCAAATCGAGCGTCTAATTTTACATAAAAGTCCCTTTGACACCAAATTTCTATCTCATCACCGTTTCAGGCTGCAAATTATTGAAAAACACCTCTTTTTTCGCATGTTCAAAAATGGAAGGGGTCGTACCGCCCCTCCGTCACGAGATATCAAAAAACGGACCTCGGATTCGTGATCAGGGACAAAATTTAACCCTTAGGACAAAGTTTCACGCAAATCGAAGAGGGGTCGGGGCAACTGTTGTGTGAGTTGGCGGAGAATTATATGGATTTTTTATGTGTTTCTTTTTACAAAAAAGGAATCGTACAAAAAAATTACATTTATATTCAAATAGGACACTTAAATTTTTTATTGTTCTCTGATTGTGTTCAAGCCATAGAGTTGTCTACTTGCGCATGTATTGCGTATACGTACACGAAAAAGATTGAGGTTAAATTTTGTACCGGCCAGCAAAACAAATGGAGTGCTAGTGTGCGTGAGATCGGCCTAAGATAGCTCTATTGCAACTATTTTAAAAGTTTATGTCTATCCCCCTTCCTACACTCGAAATCTATCCAAAAATCGTGGGCAATTTTTTCAAAGAACCATCATCAGGGGTGACATTGGGTTTAGGGGATGGGATTGAGTCATCAGAAAAGCATAAGTTTGTATGACCTAATCTCACAGCAGTTTTTCTTTTGTCGGTTACTTTTCTCGATTTTTTCAAAATAGTTCATTCTGTAAAAAATACTCACACGCCCTGTACTCATACATTTCAAATTATGCACCAGATATGTGAATTCCAGGCCAAGGACGGCGATTGATTCCCATCGTTCCATCGAACCAATCACGATTACAATCACTCGTAAGTTTCAACTCGCTGGCTTCGAGCTATCCCGTCAGTCTATCGAGACCATAAAGGCAGCTTGAAAAGCACAACTAGGAGACCTTCTCCCCCTTTCCCAGAAGTAACGTCATGATTCGAATTCCCGGACGCTTCGAAACCCGGACACTTCAACTTGTTTTATAAATTATTTGGATATAAGTTCGCATTATGAATGTAAAAACTGTGTTATTTGATGCATTCTAACATTACCTTTCATTTAAAGTTTGTCTGAACGCTGTAGTTAATGCCAAAACAATTGAATAAAATAAAATTATAAGTTTACCAAAAATGCGAAACATTTCACGTGAAATATTTCATAGGCGTCCGAAGCACCGGAAAGGCAATGCAGAAATTTATGGTTTTGATTTCCTTAAATTCTAGCAAATTTTTATATAAACTATCGATTGTTTTGATGTTAACAGCTTATTTGAGACCTAAAGAATGCCATTCACTAACATTTCCGTCAAAATTTGTGCGATTGATAAGCAAAATCGAGTGTCCGGAATTCGAAGCAATAGTGTCCGGATTTCGAATCAGCTTCGTGTTCAGTGTCCGGGATTCGAAGCACAACAAGTCATTTTAATTTTCAAATTCTAATGAAAAATTGCTAGAAAAGACATATTTTGCATGCATTCTCTTAAAACTGACTGTTTATACTAAATTCTGATGATATTTCTACTTTTCCAACTTATTACATGATTTTTTGCCAGCTATAACAAAAATAATATGGTACTAAGTGTCCGGATTTCGAATCATGACGTTACTCATAAAGTTTTGAAGGGGGAAAAAGCTCCCAAACTTTTACGGCAGCTCGGCGGGCATGAAACCCCCGACAAGCAGTCGTAAAATTACCGAAAACAAATCACGTTCCGCTGCTGCTTTATTTTATGGTGCATTTCAGCAGAAATAACAGTGAAAAGAAACGACGACGACGCCGACAAGTACGGGTACCTGGCTCCGGGATGGCAAAGTTAAAGGTCATCACGCGCACGGGGTTTCTCTCCCCTTTGGGGGAACTAATTTGGGATACACAAACTCCTAAAACCTTTCCGGTGTGGGGTTTGATGGTCGCTCCCATCGCTTTCAGAATGACCAGGAATGTATTTTGATGGTGTAATGTTGACGAAATTGAGACATTTAGATACTTTTCAACAGTTTGGTTACAACAAAATTTCAATTATTTCTGTGGAGTTTCAAGAGTAATTAAGAGAGAAATCAATAAGTTAGATTGACATCCCCACACGGGATCAAAGAAATTCGTTTCCCACGATGCAAAATCGGGGACATAGCAACGGTTAAATTGCTGAATAATTCATTGATTGACGTCATTTTGTGCAGTGCAAGTATTTCCAGATTAAATCTAGAACGTTTCAGTTGTTCTAGAACAGCCGAGCCCAAACGAAGTATCGAAAATGTTCTCAGCTTTGAACCATTTTCGTCAACGAGTTCATGGCCAATTGGCAAAAATCCGCAGAAATCTCCGCGAGTTCCACTGCGACAAGGAGTACTTCGTGCACCACGATCTACTGGCGGCCATTGGAGGACTCCATCTGATGGGTGACGATGGTGAGACTCCAGTTTGGTGGAGCATTTACCGTGGCTTCACGGCGTTGATGTACGTCCTGATGACCTGGAGGGCGTATCAAACCGTAACCACTTGCCATGAACTCGTTCAGCTGGTGTACAATATGCTGGTGTACACCGAGACGGTTGTGGTCCTGGTCCGACTGGTGCTGATTGGTAGTAACTACACACACCTGGGAAAAGTGCGTGAATACATCAACGCGCGAAACTTCGATCGACATGGACCATGTGCGTTGGAGACCCGCAAACGGTCCTACTTCGTTGTGCGCAACGTGTCCCTGGTTTCCCTGATCAATCTGATGATGGTTGCTGTACCAGCGCTCGTCTTCGACATCGATGCTCTGCAGCTACCAGTCCAAGTCTCGAGCCACACCGTGCTGAACACTGCCATTCAAAAGATCTACATTGTGCTGATCTTCTCAGCGACCGTCAACGCCGTCAACAACTTTGTCACCATCTTCATGGTCCTCAAAGGTCTCCTCACGGAAGCCGAGGTAGTTGCCAACAGTTTCAACCGGATCTTCGACCAGGCTTCCGTTATCCCATTGACGCAGGAAGCATCCTCTTCAAACTACGACGAGTCCACTTTCTGGGACCAACTCAACCAGCAGTTCGCCGAGCACATCAACCAGCACTGCATTCTTCTGGGTCACATTCAAACCATCAGACCGCTACTCGAGGGCACCTTCCTGGTGATCTACTACGTGACCGCGTTCAACATTGCTTGCGGATGTTTCTTCGTGATGGCCCAAGACAAACCCTTCAATATCTACACCATCCAAGTGGTCAACCTGATCATCCTGCAAACGTTCGAATGCTTCGTGTACACCTACCTAACCACCAAATTGAAGGACGTGCACAGCTCCATCGGACAAGTCGTGTACTGCCTCAGCTGGCCCCAGGACCTGAAGTTTTCGGAACGATTCGGTCCCCAGTATCGGGCGGTGCGTGCCAAGCTGACGCTGATTCAGGAACGCTGCAACCAGGACGTTCGCTTCAGCACCGGCGGGCACTTTGAGTTCACCCAGGAGCGGTTCACCGAACTCATGAACATGACGTACACGCTCGTTACGTTTTTGTGGGAGATGAAGAAGGGCGGCTAGATTTGAGAAGCTGTGGCGGTGTTGATCTGCGGTTAGAATGCAGTGTTTTCCCGAACAGACGCTAATAACTAAATTCATGCCATTTCAATAACAAATACTGTTAAAATAACAGAAAGTGTTATGGAATAATCTTGAAAAATCCATTTTTGCATAAGAGTTCAATAACAGTTTATGTTATCATAACAAAAAATGTTATTGGTCTGATATTGATTGACAGCAAAAACAACTTGAGAATAACATTTTTTGTTATGGAAGAATAACTCCAAACGTTATTGGGATGATCGGATTAGTTGTTAAAATAACAAAAAATAATAACAAAGATTTGTTCGAAAAATAACGTAAAATGTTATTAGTCTGTTATTACAATAACAATCCAATAACAAAAAAATCATAACGGCGAATAACAAATCTTGTTATAAATAACATAAAATGTTATTGGCCTAGTATTTTCAAATAACAAAGAATGTTATTCCCAAGTTATTTCCGTCTGCTCGGGTTTGGAAAGATTGTAACTGCTGAAGAGTTTTTCACAATAGATGCACTGTAAAAAAGTAGCATCATGCACAAATATATAACTGATCACCTTATTTGTTTAAAAAATCCTGATTAAAATAAGACATGAATCTAATCTAATCTAATCAAACACAAACGCAGCCAGTCCGATGAAAGCATGCTGGAAAGTCTTGTGTATAGATTACGCCCCAAGCACTTTTCTTTTCAATATTAATAATTGCAGTACATCCGAAAATACCCGAAAATTTAACACAAAAATCAAAACGGCCAGCCCTACTGCGTTGTGTTTACCGCAGAGAGGATTCTGTGAACGGATCACATTTCACAAAACCTGCAGGGGAGGAAGGATGCGTGGCTTACCGTACCATACGCTCCGAAATGATTAAAATTAGACATGAATCGTTCAACAAAGTGGATTTATTTATAAGTTTATGAGCAAGCGGCAAGTAGATGAAAATAAGATGAAAATGGAATAAAATATCGACCAAATATCATCGATTTTGTTTTTTGTTATGAACTAGAACGATGATTATTACAGAATTTCTGATAAGTCTTGGAAGTTTTCAGTTTTTCAGTTACCAACTGAACTCTGTGATATGATTCAAAAACATAGAAAACTTTGATTAAAGTACATTATTCAATGTTTGGATTGCCACACATCAGACGCAAAGAGCTCTATGCAAGATCATATTTTTTATTTAGTTACTTTTGAATCCTTTTTATGGCTATTAAAATCTTTGAATATGCCAATTTTCTGTAGATCTAGACAAGATCTAGAAAGTTTTATGTGTGTACAATTAGTCGTAGGTAGCTTAAAACCAATTTGATAATATATCAAATTTGCTTGCAAAAGCATCGAAACTGTTTTATTTCAATAATTCACATAACAAAAGGAAATTATTTACATTGAAATATTCATATTCATTTCAAATTTTGTCCGTTTTTGATTAATGAACTTTGTGAATAAATAACAGTTCAGCTTATTCAGGAACTATTTTTAAAATACACGACTTTTCCAAGCATTTTTGCTTGTCAAAAATCACTGTCACTTTTTAAACTGTTTATTTTTATGTGAAGTTTTAGATTTGTTTTCGATCAACCATTGAGAAGAAAAATTAAGTATGTCTCCTAGACATAGTTTAAACTTGAGAAAGATGCATTTTATCAAAAATATATCAAGATATTTTTGATTTCAAATTCAATTTTACTTCATTTTTTTATTTTATTCAAAGGAAATTGGTTAATACATTCTAAGAGTCAATATTAAAAATAATCCTAACTTTCTGAAAAAAACGCCTCTCATACCCTATACTTCAAAGGCTGGCACTTTAAGATATAAAAAAATAAAATAAAAACAAAATGGGTAAACCAGTGGTGTCCAAAGTATGGCCCTCAGGCCAAGTATAATCCACGAGCTGATTGTGTGTGGTTACTTTATGTTAAATGACTGTTCAACAAATTTTTTAGTGAAAATTTCCTTGTTTGAAAATGATCACTTAAAATATGCAAAATGTTTAAAAAATATAAGAGTTTAAAAGTGGCCTCCAGTAAAAAGATTGTTGTAAATTTTCCTGAAAATTAACACTCTTGAAGTTATTTTCCCAGAAATATCTGGTACTTTTCAAAAAAATTGAGCAAAAAGTTTTAAAATGAAAAAAAATGTTGAATTTGTGATTAAAAGATCAGAACTTGGTTCAAGAAATATGCAGTGGAAAGCTAATTACCTTTTTAAAGTTTAAAATTCAAAAATAAAAAAAGCTTTAAAGTCAAAATTCACCCAGAAGACATCGATCCTGGCAGTCTAGAAGAGTGCAATTATACTCAAATTTGTAAATATGGAGAAATGATGATTGAAAAATCTGTTAAGAATTATTGAGTATAATTAAAAAAAATGCCATAAAAATTCGTTTGAAGTATGTAGATGGCAACAACAAAAAAATATTAACAATTTTGATAATTTTTGAGTTGTTCGTTAGTATAAATTTCAATAAAAAAAATAACCAGTGCAGTCCAAACTGGATTAGCCGAAGTTTAGATTATCCGAAGGTGTGTATGGGACTTCGGATAATCAAATCATGATAAAAAAAATGTTTCGTTTTTTTATTTTCTTATTTTTAACATTAAAATTCGAGATTTTGGTGATTTAAAAAAAAAAATTGGTGATTTTTTATTTAACTTTTTGTCACTAAAACTTGATTTGCAAAAAAACACTATTTTTAATTTTTTTTTATTTTTGATATGTTTTAGAGGACATAAAATGCCAACTTTTCAGAAATTTCCAGAATGGGCAAAAAATCTTTGACCGAGTTATGATTTATTGAATCAATACTGATTTTTTCAAAAAATCGAAATATCGAACGCAAAAATTTTTCAACTTCATTTTTCGATGTAAAATCGAATTTGCAATCAAAAAGTACTTTAGTGAATTTTTGATAAAGTGCACCGTTTTCAAGTTATAGCCATTTTTAGGTAACTTTTTTGAAAATAGTCGCAGTTTTTCATTTTTTAAAATTAGTGCCCATGTTTGCCCACCTTTGAAAAAAATATTTTTGAAAAGCTGAGAAAATTCTCTATATTTTGCTTAATTGAACTTTGTTGATGCGACCCATAGTTGCTGAGATATTGCTATGCAAAGGCTAAAAAACAGGAAAATTGATGTTTTCTAAGTCTCACCCAAACAACCCACCATTTTCTAATGTCGATATCTCAGCAACTATAGGTCCGATTTACAATCATCTTTTTTGGTAATCTTCTTAGTAACTATTTATTGTTCTTATTTATCTCACATGCCCATAGCTAGCTCAAAATAAGGCCCGCAAAATCTTACGACTAAAGCATAATTTGTAAAAATTGAATTTTTGTGATGAAACTTTTTTTTTTTTTTTGAAAAGTGCAAATCTTTGTCGAATCAGAAATTATGTTTTCAAAATATTGACTTTTGAATATTTGCAAAGAACTTTTTTATGGACAGCTCAAAATTTGAATGGCTTATATGCACCTATGGAAACGAAAGACAAAGTTTTATCTACATAAAAATACTATGAAAAGTTGTTTTTCGAATTTCTCCATAATAATGACCCAAGAAAGAGGTAAATTGCATGATTACTACCTGCCCGCCATAAATTGCCCAGCCCAAATTACCTCGTAATTTATAAATTTAAACTTAACAACGCGTCCCCCGGTGTCGTTCGAGCTCCAAAAAAAAAGACCCAGCAAGGTGTGATTTATCACACCGATTATTGTAATTGTGCCCGCCGGAGAAAGTAGGTGGTGCGCTAAATAGTTGAGATTGGCCGCAGGTGGTGGCCCTTGCCATAGCATCGCGAAGCAAGTTCTGGATGGAGCCCATGAAAATGTTGTTCAACCTTCTCGTCGTCGGCGACCTCGAGGGCTCAATTAAAGGACATCCAATTAGTGAGGGGGTATAGTAACATTTGCATACTTTTGCACGCTCGCTATCGATTATTTTTTATATGATTATGTGGCCTTGGGACAAGTACCAAAATAGTTCCTTCAGTCTCTTAAAAAAAAGTTCTCAAGTTGGTCCCATATTAATTGTGCCATTTTACACTCACTTTTCAAACTGACAAGTTACGTTTCACTCGATTCGGCCTCCGAAGAAATCACAGCGCCATAAAACCGCACGCCAAAGCACAAACGAATGTTTCTTGCCCCGAAAAAAAAAAGAAATCTCAAATTTATCCCATAAAACTTCGAAATTGCATTCGCCACAGCTCGAGGCCAAACTTGGCCCATAAAAAAAAACGCTGTTGAAATGACACACTTCAATATCTTGGCGAAATAAAACTACACTTTTCAGCGCCATTAAGGGCTAGAGAGCTAGAGTTTCCGGTTTTTATGACGACGACTGGGAAAAAGATTTCGTGGCGGCACGGAAAAGTGGGACAATTAATTCGAATTTCACGCTCGAATTTTATGTCCCGTCATCCGGGATGGAATGATTTCTCGGGGATACATTAGTTGGCAGGAAAAGTCGTTTCCCTTTCTTGTTAAGGGAGCTCGAGATGAAATCTTAAAACTTGATTGAATTAATATGCAAAACTATTAATTTAAAAATCTTTAACATCGTAGACCCAGTTTGTGCAAAATCATTATTTTTTTTCAAATTTCTCCGGCAATATAGGCAACAAATTCATATTTTTTGATAATTCGATCAGGAATCAGTATTTGTTAAGTTTGTAATTTATCCCTGGGGTAATTCTCCGCCAATTCACACAGCAGTTGCCACACGAATCCGAGGTCCGGTTTTTTATTTCTCGTGACGGAGGGGCGGTACGACCCCTTCCATTTTTGAACATGCGAAAGAAGAGGAGCAATTCTCTACGAAATCGGTCTTTTTTCTTCAATTTTAATTTTTGTATTTTTTAATCCGGCTGAAACTTTTTTGGTGCCTTCGGTATGCCCAAAGAAGCCATTTTGCATCATTAGTTTGTCCATATAATTTTCCATACAAATTCGGCAGCTGTCCATACAAAAATGATGTATGAAAATTCAAAAATCTGTATCTTTTGAAGGAATTTTTTGATCGATTTGGTGTCTTCGGCAAAGTTGTAGGTATGGATACGGACTACACTGGAAAAAATAATACACGGTAAAAAAAAATTTGGTGATTTTTTTATTTAACTTTTTATCACTAAAACTTGATTTACAAAAAAACACTATTTTTAATTTTTTTTATTTTTTGATATGTTTTAGAAGACATAAAATGCCAACTTTTCAGAAATTTCCAGGTTGTGCAAAAAATCACTGACCGAGTTATGAATTTTTTAATCAATACTGATTTTTTCAAAAAATCGAAATTTTGGTCGTAAAAATTTTTCAACTTCATTTTTCGATGTAAAATCAAATTTGCAATCAAAAAGCACTTTACTAAAATTTTGATAAAGTGCACCGTTTTCAAGTTATAGCCATATTTAAGTGACTTTTTTGAAAATAGTCGCAGTTTTTCATTTTTTTAAATTAGTGCACATGTTTGCCCAGTTTTGAAAAAAATATTTTTGAAAAGCTGAGAAAATTCTCTATATTTTGCTTATTCGGACTATGTTGATACGACCTTTAGTTGCTGAGATATTGCAATGCAAAGGTTTAAAAACAGGAAAATTGATGTTTTCTAAGTTTCACCCAAACAACCCACCATTTTCTATCGTCAATATCTCAGCAACTTATGGTCCGATTTTCAATGTTAATATATGAAACAATTGTGAAATTTTCCGATCTTTTCGAAAAAAATATTTTTGGAATTTTCAAATCAAGACAAACATTTTAAAAGGGCGTAATATTGAATGTTTGGCCTTTGTGAAATGTTAGTCTTGATTTGAAAATTCCAAAAATATTTTTTTCGAAGAGATCGGAAAATTTCATAAATGTTTCATATATTAACATTGAAAATCGGACCATTAGTTGCTGAGATATTGACGATAGAAAATGGTGGGTTGTTTGGGTGAAACTTAGAAAACATCAATTTTCCTGTTTTTAAACCTTTGCATTGCAATATCTCAGCAACTAAAGGTCGTATCAACAAAGTCCAAATAAGCAAAATATAGAGAATTTTCTCAGCTTTTCAAAAATATTTTTTTCAAAACTGGGCAAACATGTGCACTAATTTAAAAAAATGAAAAACTGCGACTATTTTCAAAAAAGTCACTTAAATATGGCTATAACTTGAAAACGGTGCACTTTATCAAAATTTCAGTAAAGTACTTTTTGATTGCAAATTTGATTTTACATCGAAAAATGAAGTTGAAAAATTTTTACGACCAAAATTTCGATTTTTTGAAAAAATCAGTATTGATTAAAAAATTCATAACTCGGTCAGTGATTTTTTGCACAACCTGGAAATTTCTGAAAAGTTGGCATTTTATGCCTTCTAAAACATATCAAAAAATAAAAAAAATTAAAAATAGTTTTTTTTTGTAAATCAAGTTTTAGTGATAAAAAGTTAAATAAAAAAATCACCAAATTTTTTTTACCGTGTATTATTTTTTTCCAGTGTAGTCCGTATCCATACCTACAACTTTGCCGAAGACACCAAATCGATCAAAAAATTCCTTCAAAAGATACAGATTTTTGAATTTTCATACATAATTTTTGTATGGACAGCTGCCGAATTTGTATGGAAAATTATATGGACAAACTAATGATGCAAAATGGCTTCTTTGGGCATACCGAAGGCACCAAAAAAGTTTCAGTCGGATTAAAAAATACAAAAAAAATCGAATGACCGAAATCCTAGAGAACTGCTCAGAGGTGTTTTTCAATAATTTGCAGCCAGAAACGGTGATGAGAAAGAAATTTGGTGTCAAAGGACTTTTATGTAAAATTAGACGCCCGATTTGATGGCGTACTCAGAATTTCGAAAAAAAAAACGTATTTTTCATCGAAAAAACTACTAAAAAACTTTTAAAAATTCTCCCATTTTCCGTTATTCGACTTTAAAAAACTTTGGAACATGTCATTTTATGGGAAATTTAATGTACTTTTCGAATCCACATTGACCCAGAAGGGTCATTTTTTCATTTAGAACGAAAAATTTCATTTTAAAATTTCGTGTTTTTTCTAACTTTGCAGGGTTACTTTTTAGAGTGTAATAATGTTCTATAAAGTTGTTGAGCAGACAATTACAAAATATTTAATATACAGACATAAGGGGTTTGCTCATAAACATCACGAGTTATTGCGATTTTGCGAAAACAGTTTTGAAATATAGGTATAGGTAATTATTTGAAAATCTATAAATTTTTAAGGAATTCTTTGATCGATTTAGTGTCTTGGGTAAAGTTAAAAGTATTGATGAGGACTATTCAGAGAAAAAGATACACTATTTTTTTTGTCGTTTTATCATTTTTTTTTCCAAAATTCTCAAAGTTAAAAACAATTACATGAAAGATATCGATTGCAGATTTAATTTTACATTAAAAACCGTAGTCAATTTTTTTTTTAATTCTTAATTTTCCGAAAAAATATGTTGGGACGTTTTCAAGAATATATTTTAATTTAGTTTTTATATCACAGATCGATATATTTTATATATTTATTCATTTTCAACAGTTGCATTACTGCTGTTTCTGTTGCATTTTGGTTTTTTTTTGTTTTGGTTTTTTATTTTGATATTATAAGTATATAATTTGAAATTTATTTTTCGTTAACCATTTCCGCCTCGAAGGCTGAAAGACTTTATAGTTGTTTAAAACACATTTTTGAAAATTTTCTCATTCACAAAGTAATTTTATTTTTTTTTCATAATTGATTGAAAATTTTGAAAATGTGTGGCATTCAGATATCTTTAGCCTTTTTAAAGGATTCTTTTCTAAAATTTTTCATCAAAAATAAAAAAATAACAGTTTGAAATATATAAATTGGTCTTCAGTAGTCAAAAAAGACTAACTTCTATACTTTAAAAAATATCACTGGTTTGTTAAAATTGAATTATTTCGTTATAAATAACTAGGGTTAGTGGAATTTCACGATTTCGCGAACAGCGTAAAATCTAAGAAATTTATCTTTCGCCGCAATTTTATGTTTTTTTGTGAAAATGTAACGATTTTTTTCAAATTATTTTATCGAACTCAAATAGGAATAAAAATAATCCTAAGGACAACTATAGAATTAAGCGAGTGAATACCCTTGTTCGATCACTAATCAAGGGTTAGTGAGTTTTGACGATTTCGCAGACGGTGTAAATTTCTTGAAATTTATCAGTTTTCTCAATTTTTTTTTTTTCAAATATTATCATAGTAAATATTTTAACCATAAACACTATTAAAGTGAATTTTATTTATTTTCAATTAAAAAGCTTAATATGAATCATTTGAATAATTGTTCAGATTATTTTGTATTTTTTAGAAACTAATTAAATTAAGTAATATTTTAACTCACTGTAAACTTCAACCACTTTTTTTGAAAGGTAAATTTTCAAAAGAAATTAAAGGAATTAAGCTTTGTTTTATTCAAAATTAAATAAAAAAAACGAAGTTGAAACTTTATAGCTGTCGGCCACCATTGCTAGTACCAACCACTAGCGTCTTCCTTTTAACTACAAGGACTTCGCCGCCCTGAGCTCCTAAGTGTTTGAGTACGGCACGGAGCGACGGCGCTGGATACCCATATTTACACTTAGAATTTTAGAGCGCCCGCCACGGGACTCGAACCAGCAACCTCTGGATTGAGAGTCCAGTGCGCGGTCCGATTGATCCACACGGGCGGGACAAATAAAATAAAGTAAAGAGTATTTTAAATTTCTGAAATCATCTTTTAAAAACATTTATTTTTTTCTAAGCCCTGTTTAATTTTAACGATTTTTGATTATTTGGAAGGATGATTCCCGTGAATGTTAAAAATATCCCCCTTTTTTGTCCCTGTTCTTATTTTGAATAACAATTTCGATTTCGTTACAAAGAATATTATTATTGCTTATTGATTTTAAATTAAATTCTTGAAAATAGAGATGAAAGCCTTAAAGAATATTATGAACAGGCTAAATGTCGCAAATATTTCGAACTATTTTGCTCATTTTGGCAGGAAAAGATGGTTGAATCTAGCTTTGAAATGTAATGCAATAAAATGTGAACTGATAAAACAGAAGCAAATCAGCCTCCATTTTTTAGCTTCATTAGTCGAATATGTTCAATAAATGATAATACGCATGCCCTACATTTTGTTTTAAAATATAAATAGAGCCCATTCTTAAACCACGTGGAAACTTTTTTGAAAATTAGGAGATTTTTTTTGTTTCACGTTCATTTTTAGTGAGGATTTTTCTAGTTTATTGAAGAATAATATAGAATCAAGCATAAAAAGTAGTTTCTGTGATTTAAACATAATATTTTCAGAGTTTTAACATTTTTCACATTTCGTGAAATTTGCGTAAAATTTTGCGTTTTGAAATTGATGTCCCCGTGAGCGTGAAAAATCACTAAGCCTATAATAACATAAAAAAGTTGTCTATGTTAAAAAAAAAACATTTTGAAAGAACTTATGGAATATTTCAAAATCATGATTTAATTTTTTTTTTCAAATACAAATGAAACAAATTATGGAAGAATACAACAACAAAACAAGGAAACTACTCAAACATGATTTCAAGTGGGAACATGATAATTTCCGAAGTTTTAGTTCGAACAGTAGGGCATAAAGGTCAAACATGGCAGCAACGAATTATCTGATGACGTAAAAATATCATTTTATGATTACTACCCTGCACAGGAAACATTCCTCCGCCGGAATATATCTCAAACGATGAATCAAGCCCGCTTTCTCGGAGGTTAATTTATTCCGGAAAAGCTGTCCTACGCAAAACTCGTTCAATTACAATTAGTCGCGTCATTTGAAGCCAAAACCCGAAGGGGTGGGGAGGGGTAACTATCATAACCGTTATCGTAAAAAGTCGCCCCCCGCGTCGAAATCTGACCTTACTTCTTCAGAATCAGTTTCGGGGCGCGCGCATTGTACATTCTTGTCTAAAAGTTAATGATAAATTTTATTGCGCATTTTATGATTTGGGAGGGGGAGGGGGGAGGGGACAAACTTTCGCGACGATGGCCAACACAACAGACGTCGATTCGCTTGGAATGTGAGGGAGAGAGAGAGAGTCAGGTTAAGACATTATTATGCTAAACTGAAACGAGAATTTAATGGCCGCCGAATGGTGTTTTGATTCGGTGGTAGGAAGAAATTAGGGAGGGGGGGGGGGGGGGGGGTTGGGGTGAAACCATAACCGTCAGCAGGGAGGCTGGTAATTAACACTGTGCATAATTAATTCGACATAACGATGTGTAGGAGACTAGACGAAATGTTGAGTGAAAGTTGTTGCTGCTGCCTGATGTTTGCTAAACAACGCGTAGATAATTATAATTTGAAATGGCATTGTTAAGGATTAAACGTTGCTATTCGACAAGATGTTGTCTAAACTTGTTCCAGATTATCTGGCATGTTTTATTGAACTTTCAGATGACATAAAATATGGTGATCTAGCAACGCTGTCGTTTAAATTAGTTATGAATCTATGGAATGTTTAAAATTTTATTTGAAATTTCCTGAAAACAAAAAAATAACAGGTAGAAGCCCTAAATGATTTGTTGTTAAAAATGTATCACTTTCCAAGTATCGCGTCAATTTACCGACTCCTCGAAGCAAATTAAATTCCAAAGATCATCGAAGACAAGCGCCAATAAACTCCAGACTGAGCTTCTCACATTTTAATGATGCTGTAAGCATTGGTTTGCGTAACGGCTCAAATTTTATGATTATTTGAAATGGAAACTGCCAGCCAGCATTAGCCAGCTGGAAGTGGAAATCGCCATAAAATCCACCAACAACGGCCATAAATGGAAGCGGTGGATGCTGCACTTTCCTAGCCAATTGAAAAGCCATTCATCTCCATCCTTTATCCTTGTTTTCGCCCGTCCGTCCAGCAAAACTCTCAACGATGAAGAGGACGTCGTGTTGCGCCGGAGAAGGGCGGCTTCGTAGAAAGTGTCGTCGCGGCCCGTCATTCGAGCGGCAAATTGACATCACGACATGTGGCACTCGTCTTAATGCGAACCTAGTTTGTCCCGCTTCCAGCCCCGGCATCGACGTTCCGGGGGGGGGGGATGTAGCGACTTGCTGGAAACAATATTGACAGTAATTAGTTATTCTGTTCGAGCACTGCTCCGAAGAAGAGGTTTGCCTTCTGACGGAGGACATCCAACGCGAGCGATAGTTTGATGGTGGAGGTGATGTCGGTGAGGCTGATAGGGTTGATTCTTGGGAATCGTGATCGGGAGAATGTTCTGGCTTTTGGTTTTGTCCTACTAGTGGTAACGTTGCTAAAATGATAGTTATAAAGACAATATCGAAACAAATTTCTAGCGGAAGGAAATAGGGGTAATTCAGCAGTTGCCCAAACCACTCTTCGACTTGCGTGAAACTTTGTCTTAAGGGGTAACTTTTGTACCTGATCCTGAATCCGAGGTCCGTTTTTTGATATCTCGTGACGGAGGGGCGGTACAATCCCTTCAATTTTTGAACATGCGAAAAAAGAGGTATTTTTCAGTAATTTGCAGCCTGAAACGGTGATGAGATAGATATTTGGTGTCAAAGGGACTTTAATGTAAAATTAGACGCCCGATTTGATGGCGTACTCAGAACTCCGAAAAAATCGTATTTTTCATCGTGAAAAACACTATTTTTTTTTAAACTTTCCCATATTCCGTTACTTGACTGTAACAAATTTTGGAAATTGTCATTTTATGGAAACTTTAATGTACTTTTCAAATCAACATTAACCCAGAAGGGTCATTTTTTCAATTAGGACATTTTTTTTAATTTTTGAATTTTGTGTTTTTTCTAACTTTGCAAGGTTATTTTTTAGAGTAAACAATGTTCTACAAAGTTGTAGAGCAGACAATTGCAAAATTTTTGATATATGAACATAAGAGGTTTGCTCATAAACATCACGAGTTATCGCGATTCTACGAAAAAAAAGTTTTAAAAAATTGGTCGTCGTCGATCATGGCCGTTCATCGTCACCCGCGACAGACACGTTGACGAAACAAGGATTTTTTTCAAAACTTTTTTTTCGTGGAATCGTGACAACTCGTGATGTTTATATGCAAACCCGTTATGTTTGTATATCGATATTTTTGTAATTGTCTGCTCTACTACTTTGTACAACATTATAACACTCTAAAAAATAACCCTGCAAAGTAAGAAAAAAAAACACGAAATTTTAAAATGAAAAATTTTATTCTAAAAAAAAAATGACTCTTCTAGGTCAATGTTAATTTGAAAAGTACTTTAAATATCTATTAAAATGACATGTTAAAAGTTTCTTTACAGTCATGTAACGGGAAATGGGAGAATTTTTAAAACTTTTTTAGTATTTTTTTCGATTAAAAATACCTTTTTTCTGAATTCTGAGTACGCCATCAAATCGGGCGTCTAATTTTACATAAAAGTCCCTTTGACACCAAATTTTCTATCTCATCACCGTTTCAGGCTGCAAATTATTGAAAACACCTCTTTTTCGCATGTTCAAAAATGGAAGGGGTCGTACCGCCCCTCCGTCACGAGATATCAAAAAATTTACCTCGGATTCGTGATCAGTCGGGGCAACTATCCCCGATTTCGTGTGAGTTGGTAGAGAATTTTCCATTGGAAAGTTTATTTAAATATTTTTTTTGCATTTTTGTATTTTTGTATTTTTGTATTTTTGTATTTTTGTATTTTTGTATTTTTGTATTTTTGTATTTTTGTATTTTTGTATTTTTGTATTTTTGTATTTTTGTATTTTTGTATTTTTGTATTTTTGTATTTTTGTATTTTTGTATTTTTGTATTTTTGTATTTTTGTATTTTTGTATTTTTGTATTTTTGTATTTTTGTATTTTTGTATTTTTGTATTTTTGTATTTTTGTATTTTTGTATTTTTGTATTTTTGTATTTTTGTATTTTTGTATTTTTGTATTTTAGTATTTTTGTATTTTTGTATTTTTGTATTTTTGTATTTTTGTATTTTTGTATTTTTGTATTTTGTATTTTTGTATTTTTGTATTTTTGTATTTTTGTATTTTTGTATTTTTGTATTTTTGTATTTTTGTATTTTTGTATTTTTGTATTTTTGTATTTTTGTATTTTTGTATTTTTGTATTTTTGTATTTTTGTATTTTTGTATTTTTGTATTTTTGTATTTTTGTATTTTTGTATTTTTGTATTTTTGTATTTTTGTATTTTTGTATTTTTGTATTTTTGTATTTTTGTATTTTTGTATTTTTGTATTTTTGTATTTTTGTATTTTTGTATTTTTGTATTTTTGTATTTTTGTATTTTTGTATTTTTGTATTTTTGTATTTTTGTATTTTTGTATTTTTGTATTTTTGAATTTTGATATTTTTGTATTTTTGTATTTTTGTATTTTTGTATTTTTGTATTTTTGTATTTTTGTATTTTTGTATTTTTGTATTTTTGTATTTTTGTATTTTTGTATTTTTGTATTTTTGTATTTTTGTATTTTTGTATTTTTGTATTTTTGTATTTTTGTATTTTTGTATTTTTGTATTTTTGTATTTTTGTATTTTTGTATTTTTGTATTTTTGTATTTTTGTATTTTTGTATTTTTGTATTTTTGTATTTTTGTATTTTTGTATTTTTGTATTTTTGTATTTTTGTATTTTTGTATTTTTGTATTTTTGTATTTTTGTATTTTTGTATTTTTGTATTTTTGTATTTTTGTATTTTTGTATTTTTGTATTTTTGTATTTTTGTATTTTTGTATTTTTGTATTTTTGTATTTTTGTATTTTTGTATTTTTGTATTTTTGTATTTTTGTATTTTTGTATTTTTGTATTTTTGTATTTTTGTATTTTTGTATTTTTGTATTTTTGTATTTTTGTATTTTTGTATTTTTGTATTTTTGTATTTTTGTATTTTTGTATTTTTGTATTTTTGTATTTTTGTATTTTTGTATTTTTGTATTTTTGTATTTTTGTATTTTTGTATTTTTGTATTTTCGTATTTTTGTATTTTTGTATTTTTGTATTTTTGTATTTTTGTATTTTTGTATTTTTGTATTTTTGTATTTTTGTATTTTTGTATTTTTGTATTTTTGTATTTTTGTATTTTTGTATTTTTGTATTTTTGTATTTTTGTATTTTTGTATTTTTGTATTTTTGTATTTTTGTATTTTTGTATTTTTGTATTTTTGTATTTTTGTATTTTTGTATTTTTGTATTTTTGTATTTTTGTATTTTTGTATTTTTGTATTTTTGTATTTTTGTATTTTTGTATTTTTGTATTTTTGTATTTTTGTATTTTTGTATTTTTGTATTTTTGTATTTTTGTATTTTTGTATTTTTGTATTTTTGTATTTTTGTATTTTTGTATTTTTGTATTTTTGTATTTTTGAATTTTGATATTTTTGTATTTTTGTATTTTTGTATTTTTGTATTTTTGTAGTTTTGTATTTTTTTTTTTTGTATTCCTGAACAGATGTTACCGATCAGTCCCAATAATATCGTACATGACGTTCGCAATTTTCTCAACTTAGTCTCACTTACTCGTCAAACGCACCAAGTTTGCCTTGTATCGACAAATGTTTCTTTTAGTCGCCTGGTTAAACTCTCTCCAGTTAGTTCATCCCGCATGGGGAGAAACGTACGCTGAAAGATGAAGGAGTTTGATCTTCTTTCTTTTTTTCATGCTGTCTTATTGTTGGTAAGAAAAGTCAAAGGCCTGCTTTCGAACAAGATTTCGTGAACAAGGTTGCAACATTATGGAAAAAAAATCATTTAAAAATAGTTTAATCTTTTAATTAGAGGAGAGATTTTTTTTCTCTTGATTCATGCTTAATTTAAGGCTCTGGGTAATTCTCTACCAACTCACACGAAATCGTGAAAAGTTGCCCCGACCCCTCTTCGATTTGCGTGAAACTTTGTCCTAAGGGGTAACTTTTGTCCCTGATCACGAATCCGAGGTCCGTTTTTTGATATCTCGTGACGGAGGGGCGGTACGACCCCTTCCATTTTTGAACATGCGAAAAAAGAGGTGTTTTTCAATAATTTGCAGCCTGAAACGGTGATGAGATAGAAATTTGGTGTCAAAGGGACTTTTATGTAAAATTAGACGCCCGATTTGATGGCGTACTCAGAATTCCGAAAAAACGTATTTTTCATCGAAAAAAACACTAAAAAAGTTTTAAAAATTCTCCCATTTTTCGTTACTCGACTGTAAAAAATTTTGGAACATGTCATTTTATGGGAAATTTAATGTACTTTTCGAATCTACATTGTCCCAGAAGGGTCATTTTTTCATTTAGAACAAAATTTTTCATTTTAAAATTTCGTGTTTTTTCTAACTTTGCAGGGTTATTTTTTAGAGTGTAACAATGTTCTACAAAGTTGTAGAGCAGACAATTACAAAATGGTATATAGACATCAGGGGTTTGCTTATAAACATCACGAGTTATCGCGATTTTACGAAAAAAAGTTTTGAAAAAGTTACTTTTTGTGTTTCTCTTTGTTTCGTCGTCCGTGTCTGTCGCGGGTGACCATGAATGGCCATGATCGATGACGACCAACTTTTTCAAAACTTTTTTTCGTAAAATCGCGATAACTCGTGATGTTTATAAGCAAACCCCTTATGTCTATATATCAAAATTTTTGTAATTGTCTGCTCTACAACTTTGTAGAACATTGTTACACTCTAAAAAATAACCCTGCAAAGTTAGAAAAAACACGAAATTTTAAAATGAAAAATTTTGTTCTAAATGAAAAAATGACCCTTCTGGGACAATGTAGATTCGAAAAGTACATTAAATTTCCCATAAAATGACATGTTCCAAAATTTTTTACAGTCGAGTAACGAAAAATGGGAGAATTTTTAAAACTTTTTTAGTGTTTTTTTCGATGAAAAATACGTTTTTTCGGAATTCTGAGTACGCCATCAAATCGGGCGTCTAATTTTACATAAAAGTCCCTTTGACACCAAATTTCTATCTCATCACCGTTTCAGGCTGCAAATTATTGAAAAACACCTCTTTTTTCGCATGTTCAAAAATGGAAGGGGTCGTACCGCCCCTCCGTCACGAGATATCAAAAAACGGACCTCGGATTCGTGATCAGGGACAAAAGTTACCCCTTAGAACAAAGTTTCACGCAAATCGAAGAGGGGTCGGGGCAACTGCTGTGTGAGTTGGCGGAGAATTACCCCTCTATATTTTGGGTTTGTACTTTTGTCGTTTCAACCTTGGTGCCACTATCTTGACGGTTGAGTGATGGTGCTAAATCTAATCATACGTAGCGAAAACTTTGTCTTTGCCCTTTTGAAGAAGAGCACGTGCTCCCACACACACACACTCGCTCAGATGTTGCGCGTTTTTGCTCAACTTTTCCCGTCTGTTCCTCACAACCAACAACAAAAAAAAAAGAGTGAACAACAACAAAAGACGGGCCTAAACAATGCCAGCCTTGACGAAATTTCATTAATCATCCCTGCGAGCGTGCCTCTGTCTGTGTGTGTGTGTGAGTGTGTGTGAGTGTGTGTGTGTGTGTGAGTCCGGGAGGATGTGATTATGCGACAAAGTATGATAGTGCCAACAAAGGGCTGGCGCGTGATATGAGAAACAATTCGTGAGACTATTTGTGAAACTCTGTGTCTGTGTGTGTGTGTGTCTACACGCTCTTGAGCGAGTGTCTCACAGATGATTGGCTTTGTTTGAAGAGTGACACGCGAGTGTGTGTGTGTGTTTGTGTGCTAGGGTGATGATATTGTTTTTGCGCACGATGTGTGGAATGTGAATGCGCAGCATAAAAGTTTTAATTAATTTGCCATTATGCTGTGGCACACGTACCGTGCTATCAGGACAGTGGGCGTGCGAGGATGCTGCAACAGCTGAATCAATGAAAAGTTTATCGGCGGCGTAGCGATTGTTGGTGGTGAGAAAGGGATGATTAAAGTATTATGCTAAATTACCGGCTAGGAAAACTTGTACAATTTTCATACATATTTTTGCCTTCCTCACCTCACTGAGGCAAGGCTATAAAATCACTCGAAAAATGAACTTCTTAAATACGACTCCTAGATATACCTTCACGTATACCTATCGACTCAGAATCAAATTCTGAACAAATGTCTGTGGGGATGTGTGTAGACATGATTTTTTTCCACACGATTATCTCAGAACTGGCTGTACCGATTTTAGCCGGACCCACCTTGTTTTGTTCGTTTTGGGGTCCCCTAAGACCCTATTAAATTTTATTCTGTTTAGTGAGGTACTTTTAAAGTTATGCCAAGAAAAAGTTTTTTTGTAGCTACAAAAAGGGTGATTTTTGCATAACCTCAAAGGCCGGGTCTTTTTGCTTTTTTGACTTTTTGACCACGCGGGGGATTGGCAGCCACACCCCCTTGCATGCGTATCGCCCGGTTGCCACATCGCTTAAGCAGTGTCTGCATCTCTTCTGGAAAAAATCTGTATTAATTATGTTGCTGCATCATTTTGTATCGACAAAGATTTACACGAACTTTTTACTGAAATATATAACTCATGAGACTTTTCACCTTTATTTTGAAGAGTTGGTAAAAAAAAATTGAAAATTGCTGTTCATGTAAAATCAATAATTTAAAAAAAAAACAAATGAAAAAAAAAATAAAAAAAAATTAAAAAAAAACTCTTAAATTAATTTATAAATGGGTCTAGCTCATTTCCCCGAATGACATTTCCCCGAATGCCATTTCCCCGAAAATCATATCCCCTAATTGACCACATTCCCGAATACCACTTCCCCTAATCAGCCACATCCCCGAATGCCATTTCCCCGAATATCATTTCCCCTAATCGGCTATATCCCCGAATGCCATTTCCCCTAATCGGCCATTTCCCCGAATGCCGTTTCCCCGAAGTGAAACTTACGCCAGTTGCTGTTTATTTAAATTTAAATTTTGCCGATTTTTCATATCATCCTAATCCTAATCATCATTTTCGCTCAAGCCTTTTTCCATGACTAACAGTTATTTTCTTTCTCGATTTTACCGAACAAACAGCTTTTTCGGGTATGCTGTTGATTAAATGTTGTAAATTGGGTAGTAAAGCCCTTTGTAATTTTTTATGAACAACGGTAAACACGATTAAAAACCATTTGTGATAACGTTTTTTTTTTATTTTTATGAAAAAAAAGTTATTGACAAGACAACATTTTTTCGATGGATCAACTATGGTCCCCTTGGAACGAGCTGTCAAGTAGGAGCTTTTCTACCAAGAAGGGCCGTGAAGTGATTTTTTTAAAATTGAATTAAAAATCCATTTTAAATCCTTTGCGGTCGTTCAAAGGGTCATTGTACTTAGAAAAAAAGCTTTATCGTTGTGAACAATAATATCACAAATTTAATTTTCATTTTAGGACCCAATTACAGTCCAGATTCGATTATCCGAAGTTTCGAATATCCGAAGTTCGATTATCCGAAGGTTTGTATGGGACTTCGGCTAATCGAATTACGAACAACATTTTTTTGTTTTTTTTTTTCTTTTTCTTGTTTTAAACATCAAATTTGAGTTCTGCAACCCCATTTTAGTAAAATTTGAATAGTTGATTGCCTATTAAATAATAAAATGCATTTTTTCAATATTTCAACACCGCCATATTGGCCGCCATCTTGGATTTAAAAGTTTTAATCCGAAGTTTCGATTATCCTTAGTGATTTTTTTCCGAGGCCTTCGGATAATCGAGTCTGGACTGTACTAGATTTTTTTTTTGTTCAATTAACATTTGTATTCAACCGCATAATTAGGTAGATGTTGTTTTTGAGAAATTTGTCTTTTTTTCGAATTTTGTTCAAGAACCCAAAAATCGAACAAATAGGTACATAAGGCTGGTACAAATTTTATTTAGAGTTTATGATGATTATACTCTTCGCCAAATCCCAAACCAGCAATGTGAATAAAATGATCAGTGTGAACGGGGTTCTGTACTACGAAAATCGCACGGTATGTTTTTTGAATCATAAAAGAAAACAAAACTTCTATTGCATTGTTATTATCATGTCTATAAGAAAAAAACTATTTGTTTTGAGAATATATAAAAAAAAAGTCTGTAACAATATTCATTGTATTTGAATGAATATTATCAAACCTTTCAACACCCCTTCCCCCTAAAATGCTACGTCTGTTCTGAATGAAGCCAAAAAGAAAGTTGATCATTCAAGGCCAATACGAACCTTTCAAGAAATATTATAAGTAGTTTGATGTGTTAAAAATTGCCATCAATTTTTTTTTTCTTAAAAATGCTATTTCCGCTTGACCGCGTTCGGGGAAATGGCATTCAGGGAAATGACTATTCAGGGATACGACTAATCGGGTAAGTGGCATTCGGGATTGTGGCCCATTCGGGAAAATGGCATTCGGGGATGTGGACGATTAGGGGAAATGGAAAATTCGGGTAAATGGAATTCGGGGAAATGACTATTAGGTGAAGTGTCTTTTCGGGGAAGTGGCATTCGGGGAAATGTCCCTTCGGTAATATGGGTTTCGGGGAAATGTCATAGATTCAAAATTTGGTGCTCTTCAATTTGCCATACAAACTCCCATACAAAATACTGACACTCACGTCAGTTTACACATGCCACCATTTTGTATTTTTTTGGGGTCAACATTTAGGGAAAAATTAGTGCTATTTAGTGCTTAAAGTGTAGATTTAGTGCTCTTGAATTTGCCATACAAACTCCTATACAAAACACAGACACTTTTTCTAAATATAAGTGCTATTTAGTGCTCCAAGGGTAGATTTAGTGCTCTTCAATTTTCTATATAAAATATTGACACTCACGCCAGGTTACATATGCCGCCATTTTGGATTTTTTGTGTAGTCAAAATTTCGAAAAAAATAGTGCTATTGAGTGTTTCAAGGGCAAAATTAGAGCCATTCAAATTTCCATACAACATTTTTTTGAAGTCAAAATTTAGAAAAAATAGTACTACATATTTAGTGCTCCAAGAGCAAAATTAGTGCTTTTCAAATTTCCGGTTCAGCCAGTGCTGAGATAATCGAGTGCAAGTTGATCAACTTTCCACAACAGACATTTGCTCAGAATTTGATTATATATCTACATGTATACGTGAAGGTGGGTTTTGGAAGCTGAATTTAAAAGAATTTGATTTAAATTGAAATTTTGAATTAAGATAAATATTAAGTTAAAAAAATCAATGCATTCACTAGTATCATTTCCAATTAAATTAAGGTATGTAAATATAATAAATAAAAACGTTACTTAATCCACCTTAAGGTGGTTGGTGCCTTCCTTGCATTCATGTTGTATTTTAGGTGGTACATATTTATAAAGAATCTATGACATTTCCCCGAAACCCATATTACCGAAGGGACATTTCCCCGAATGCCACTTCCCCGAAAAGACACTTCACCTAATAGTCATTTCCCCGAATTCCATTTACCCGAATTTTCCATTTCCCCTAATCGTCCACATCCCCGAATGCCATTTTCCCGAATGGGCCACTGGGCACCGGGCATTTCCGCTTGACCGCATTCGGGGAAATAGCATTTTTAAGAAAAAAAAATTGATGGCAATTTTTAACACATCAAACTACTTATAATATTTCTTGAAAGGTTCGTATTGGCCTTGAATGATCAACTTTCTTTTTGGCTTCATTCAGAACAGACGTAGCATTTTAGGGGGAAGGGGTGTTGAAAGGTTTGATAATATTCATTCAAATACAATGAATATTGTTACAGACTTTTTTTTTATATATTCTCAAAACAAATAGTTTTTTTCTTATAGACATGATAATAACAATGCAATAGAAGTTTTGTTTTCTTTTATGATTCAAAAAACATACCGTGCGATTTTCGTAGTACAGAACCCCGTTCACACTGATCATTTTATTCACATTGCTGGTTTGGGATTTGGCGAAGAGTATAATCATCATAAACTCTAAATAAAATTTGTACCAGCCTTATGTACCTATTTGTTCGATTTTTGGGTTCTTGAACAAAATTCGAAAAAAAGACAAATTTCTCAAAAACAACATCTACCTAATTATGCGGTTGAATACAAATGTTAATTGAACAAAAAAAAATCTAGTACAGTCCAGACTCGATTATCCGAAGGCCTCGGAAAAAAATCACTAAGGATAATCGAAACTTCGGATTAAAACTTTTAAATCCAAGATGGCGGCCAATATGGCGGTGTTGAAATATTGAAAAAATGCATTTTATTATTTAATAGGCAATCAACTATTCAAATTTGACTAAAATGGGGTTGCAGAACTCAAATTTGATGTTTAAAACAAGAAAAAGAAAAAAAAAACAAAAAAATGTTGTTCGTAATTCGATTATCCGAAGTCCCATACAAACCTTCGGATAATCGAACTTCGGATATTCGAAACTTCGGATAATCGAATCTGGACTGTAATTGGGTCCTAAAATGAAAATTAAATTTGTGATATTATTGTTCACAACGATAAAGCTTTTTTTCTAAGTACAATGACCCTTTGAACGACCGCAAAGGATTTAAAATGGATTTTTAATTCAATTTTAAAAAAATCACTTCACGGCCCTTCTTGGTAGAAAAGCTCCTACTTGACAGCTCGTTCCAAGGGGACCATAGTTGATCCATCGAAAAAATGTTGTCTTGTCAATAACTTTTTTTTCATAAAAATAAAAAAAAAACGTTATCACAAATGGTTTTTAATCGTGTTTACCGTTGTTCATAAAAAATTACAAAGGGCTTTACTACCCAATTTACAACATTTAATCAACAGCATACCCGAAAAAGCTGTTTGTTCGGTAAAATCGAGAAAGAAAATAACTGTTAGTCATGGAAAAAGGCTTGAGCGAAAATGATGATTAGGATTAGGATGATATGAAAAATCGGCAAAATTTAAATTTAAATAAACAGCAACTGGCGTAAGTTTCACTTCGGGGAAACGGCATTCGGGGAAATGGCCGATTAGGGGAAATGGCATTCGGGGATATAGCCGATTAGGGGAAATGATATTCGGGGAAATGGCATTCGGGGATGTGGCTGATTAGGGGAAGTGGTATTCGGGAATGTGGTCAATTAGGGGATATGATTTTCGGGGAAATGGCATTCGGGGAAATGTCATTCGGGGAAATGAGCTAGACCCCCAAATTTTCCCCTTAAGCACTAATTAGCACTATTTTTTTTCTAAATATTGGCACCAGAAAAATCCAAAATTGTGTCATGTACCTGGCATGAGTGTACCGGAGTTTGTATGAAAAATTGAAGAGCACTTAATCTGCCCTTGGAGCACTAAAGCTCTTATTTTTCTTTTAGTTTTGACTCCCAAAAAATCCATAATGGCGTCATATCGTCGCCATCGTGCTAACTTGTCGTACGTGCATTTTGGGCCAAATTGAGTTAAGAACGCCATATTGTGCAGCTCACAATGCCTCACCTTTTGACCGTCACAGATCCCCAAAATTCAATTTCAATCCTGAGATATTCAACAAAAACCGAAAAAACTCCGTGCATTTTTGTCACTTTATATATGAAAGTAGTTTCAATCTTGTCGTGCTATCTTGTCACTCCATGAAGATTGATGTAAGTGCGACAAAAGGCCAAAGGGATTTCAGGCCAGGAAAGTCAGGATGCGTTTGTCGCACGTACAAGCTAGACTACCGTAAACATTTGTAATTATAACTCGGGACTCCAGCAACCAACTTCAACCAAACTTCGGGACAATGCACAGAATGGTCAGCCAAACAAAACGTGTTTGTTATTGTTTACATTGCGTGCTCTCGTTTTTGTATATTCAAGGTCAAACATTAAAACGCGTTTTTCTCGGAACGTCAAAATGGCGGGTGCGACAAGATAGCACGACGACGTCGATATGTAACCTGGTGGGTGTGTCAATATTTTATATAGAAAATTGAAGAGCAATAAATCTACCCTTGGAGCACTAAATAGCACTTATATTTAGAAAAAAAAAATGGCGCCGGAAAATCCAAAATGGCGCAATGTGTAACCTTGCGTGAATAGACTGTTGAAAACAAGTATTTTTAAAATAAAAATCAGAAACTTTCATAACTTTTGCGCTGCGGGGTTTATTGGCAATTTTTTGAGCACAATATCATCACATTTAATTCACTTTTACAACAAAAAATCGACGAGAAATCGAGAGCGTGTTGACGGACGAACTAGCTGCTAATTCACAGACAATCGGCCTCTCTTGAATTTTGTGTTTCATAGTTGAGCATTTTTTTTTTTTGTATTAATTTCAAATACTGTGTAAAAAATCAACATAAACTTCCAGTTTTGCAAAATTTTTTTTTTTTTTTGACAAATCCTGGTGTTATATTTTTTTGTCTGCTTTAAAAACTGCTCATTATGTTGAAATGAAATCGAATCGATTTTTTGTTGTTTTGTTGTGTTTGAAACTCATTTTAATAAATATGCATGATTATCATGAAACCAACATCAACATTTTGATCATTCAAAGAGTGGGTATGAGTTATGCAATTTTCCATTAAAATAAGTAAGCAAAAGCTATAAAAAACTAGATAAGCCTAACATATTTTTACTTTTCTGCTGATTTAAACTGAAGCTTTTCTCGGATCAAACTAGCAAGAAAGGATTAAAAACAGGTCATCATCCAAAGTGCACTCCACATAATTCCGGTGCGTTCCTCTGTGGAACGGCAATCACTTATTCTAATAAGCAGTCGGATAATACCTGCATCTCTGCAAGCTAGCAATTAAAATTGACGATAGCAAAACTTTCCGACAGCTTCATTGTGAAAGCAAGCAAAGGTGATCTTTTCTCTGAAAACGAAATCCGTCTCTATTGCCACACGACTTTCAAAATGAAAATTCTCCACTTTTCATCTTACCTGTCTACCAGGAAGTGCCTCCCCCTCCCCAAAAGAAGCTCTTCCACACACACACACACGTGCGCTGTGTGCGAACGATGTCGGATGTTCCCTGCGGAAATTTCCCAAATAGCAGCAGCCAAGGACAAATGAATTCCATCATTCTTTCATCTTAAAACAGCAGCACGAGGACTTGCAGCATGTGGGCTGTAAACTTTACGGCACCAAAGTGACGTCGGCGGGGGAAGCTTTTATGATCAACGTTTGACGCGGTTCTGCCCGGGGTGGGAACGCCGCGCTCCTTCCGGCGTAGACACTGTGAAGGTATGCGCGAAAGTTGGGCCGTTTCCGCTTCCGCGCTGAAGTTTACGGTGGCAAACAACTTTGAAGGTGCTGTGCTCAAGAAATTAGAATTTGTGATCATTTAAGAATTAAGGTTTCAAAAATATGGTTTGAATACCACCCAAACAAATAACTTCACTTCAACTCTATGAAAAAACATACTTTTCACACAAAAAGTAGTGACATTGTACATAAGAGGCCAGGAGGAAAGATGAGTTTGTCGAGTCACCATTTGTAATGGATGAATGCTTTCATGCTTTTGGTATTTTGGAGGTGCAAACAGAACCGAGTCGTTTTCCGTTCGCTAACGATACCGATTGTAGTACGTGGGGGAGCAAAGTGCTGCTGCTGCAAATCATGAAAGTGTTATTGGACGATTTTCTTTTTCCCTCAATCGAAGTGCTTGGAGTGCTACAATGTTGACAGGTGTGACAACGAGTATTTTGCTGGATGTGATGGGCACTTTGTGGAAAAAGATGGGCATGTTCAGAAAACTTGTAAAAAATATAATTTTATGATATACAGTCCAGACTCAATTACCCGAAACCTCGATTAGCCGAAATTTTGATAATCCGAAGATGTGTAATTGAATCATGAATATTTTTTAATTTCTTCATTTTCCTAATTTAAACATCAAATTCAAGTTTTGCGACTCCATTTTAGTCAAAATAGAATGGTTTTCTCAATATTTCATCATCACCATTTTGGCCACCATCTTGGATTTAAAAATTCCAAACCCCTATAAAATAGATATAAACTAAATAACATTAGGGTCAAACTTGATTATCAGAAGATTGGAATATGCGGAGAGAAAATTTACCGAAGGCCTTCGTATAATCGGATTTGGATTTTGGTTTGAATGATTTTTAAATTGAGCTAATGTAAAATATGATTCAAACTTCGTGGGGGCCTTCCCTACCACCAAAAAAGCCATTTTTTGTCATTGGTTCACCCGTACAAATCTCCATACAATTTTGGCAGCTGTTTATACAAATCAAAATCAAATTCTTCGCTCTACAGCATTGCCTTGGCGTTCTCGATTATGATATTCCTACTCGAAACTAGGTGTTCGAAGGCTTGATTGTTGAGGCAATTGCAAACCTCTTTTTACACCTTAGCTTCCATCCACCCCGGGATTCGAACTGACGACCTTTGGATTGTTAGTCCAACTGCCTACCAGCGACTCCACCGAGACAGGACCCAGGGAGACGACTCCTACACCTGGACTGAGCTATCGACCTAACCTCTAGGTTTGACCGGGGCCAACATTTACTTCCCTGTCCGACGGAAGGCGTGATCAGACAAATCTCGTCTCAAAATTTGGGACCGTCTGGGACGCTTACCTCTACACCACGGTTTTATACAAAAATGGTACGTAAATATTCGAAAACTGTCACTTTCAAGGGATTTTTTGATTGGTTTGGTGTTTGTAGGAATTGAAGAGGGCCATTCAAGAAAAATAGCTACGCGAAAAATTTTTTTTCACGAAAACTCAATTTCTCAAAATCTGATTTTTTTAGTTTTCGATTTTTTTTTTATGTTTAATGAGACAAAGTCCTGCATCTTTTAGACCATTCAGAAGCATAAACCAAAATTTTGCTGACGAAATTATGAAAAAAAAATCTGAACTTTTCGATTTTTTTTCAGAAATGGACAATCATGAACACTATTTAAAAAAAAAACATAAAACCGTAATTTTTGGGCAAAATTAAAAATTGAATGGATATATTTTGAAAACGGTGCACTTAATAAGAAAAATGTGAAGTACTTTTCGATTGAAAATTCGATTTTATAAAAAAAAAATCAAAAAAAAATAAACACGAGATTTCAATTTTTACAAAAAAAAATTGGTCCATACTTCTGAATGGCTTTAAAAATGCTGGTTTTGCCCCTTCAACCCTCTACAACCCAACCCTTCCTTTAGACAGGCTTCGAAAAATCGCGAAATTTCTATTTTTCTTTTTTTTATAATTTAAATTATAATAGTGCAATTTTTTATAAGAAAATGTGGAAAAAAGTAAACAATTGAAAAAGTGACTGTAAAAACATGAAAAAGTCAGATAGGCAAAATGTAATGATTAGAGGTGGTAGAATAGGCCAAATGCTACCAAAAACAAACATAATCTTAATAAGATTAATGCAAATTGAAATACTAAAAATGAAACAAGAAAACATAAAACAAGAAAAGTAATTTATTTTGTAAAACAAAAATTGCTCATAATGACCTCCTCAACACGGGAAAAAAATTAAAAAAAAATTGGGTAGTAGAGGGTTGTGGCAGCTGGTTTGGCCAAATAGTTAAGTTGTCCGCTTAGTTAGCAGAAGATCATGTGTTCGATTCCCATCTGCTCCAACCTTCCATCGGATGAGGAAGTAAAACGTTGGTCCCGTCCCGTCCCGATGATGTTAGGCCGTTAGGTCATTTCAAGTGTAAGAGTCGTCTCCACCAAAACTGCTCCGGTGGAATCGCTGGCGGTGGTTGGACTCGCAATCCAAAGGTCGTCAGTTCGAACCCTATAGTAGAAGGTTCCTTGGAGTAAAAATAGGTTTGGGTGCTCTCCACATTCAAGACTCTTTGAACTCCTAGGTTTGAGCAGAAACTTGCAATAAAGACTACAAAAAACTCGGGGGTTTAGATAATGGATGGCTTGATTTGATTCTTGAGGGTTGAAAAAATAAACAAATGAAGTTTTGAGAAATTGATTTTCTGAAAAAACAAAAATTAATAAAAATAATCACCATATTTTCTTTTTCCCTTTGCCAAAGACACTAAATCAATATAAATTCCTTGAAAATCTACTGATTTTCAAATATTTACGTACCAATTTTTGTATAAACAGCTGCCAAAATTGTATGGAAATATGTATGAGGTAACCAATGACACAAAATGGCTTCTTCGGTGATAGCCAAAGTAGCCAATCAAAAAATATAAAAAATATAAGTAAAATCCATTTCCGGTTATTTGCAGAGTTGCTCATAGGGTCATTCTCCATCAACGCACACCAATTTGCGTGAAACTTTGTCCAAAGGGGTTATTTTAGTCCAAGGTTTATTTAACGATATCTTGTTACAGATTATTAAATTTAAATCCTGATTTGATGGCGTACTAAAAATTCCGGAAATACGTATTTTCATGAAAAAAAACATGAAAAATTACAAAACCTCTGCCTTTTTCGAAACTAAATTGTTAAAAAAAATTTGGACATGTCATTTTAGGGGAAATTTTATGTTCTTTTCGAATCATTTTCTCATTATGAACAATGAAAATCATTTCAAAATTTCGTTTGTTCTTGTAACTTTGTGGGTTGCTTCCAAGAGTATAACAATGTTCTTAAAAGTTGTAGAGTGGATAACTTCAAAAAAAAAAAATTTGGGTTGGGTTGACGAAACAAGTTATCGCGATATCATAAAAAAAACTTTTTTTTAGACCACAGTTACCCCTTAAACCATAACTTCACACACATCAAAGAGGAGTCGGGCAATTTTCAAATTTCGCGGGAGAAAGCAGAGAATTACCCATTTTAAAAATAAGCAGCATTCTAAAGTTTGACAATTTTTCACATAAATCCTAAACGGAAAACTTTTTAATTAATTTTTTAATGCAAAATAGAATTTGCAAAAAAGTTCTTTAAGTAAAATTTAACAATTAAAGTTGAAATTTATTTTTGTTGCAAACGTAACTAGAAAAACAACCATAGTTGGTCTATAGGGTGGCAACAAATATGAATTTTAGGACCTTCCTCTGGCTTGATTTCTTTGGTAAAATAAGGTATCTGTGCCATTTTTAGCCAATTCGTTTAAGTTTTAGTGATTGTTAAAATGGTAAAAGAATATATTTCCCTACAAAACATCTTTTTCAAATCGTTTATAACATTTCAGGTACAACTCGGATCGTTTTGCACACATAAAAAATGTAAAAGATTTGCTCATGCTTATTTTTTGTTAAAAGGTGACTTTTTTTATTCTACAAACGTCGTGAATAGTGCCGCGAATTTCAAAATAATTAATTACCAAATTGCTGCTCTGTGAATTTAAATATTGATTTTTAAATTCATACAATCAAGAAGATCATTTTATTCATCATTGTTGAAGTTATTGTTTATAACAATGTTTTACAAAATTTAGATGATTGAAAACCCAAACGAAAAATATATCTCAAAATCTGCAACAGTGGATTTGCTGCAGAAAATGTTATATTTTATTACATTTTTTGCAGCAAGCCCATAGATCATTTTTGCCCGCGTGTAAACACGTCAGCGATCTGCAGTTCTCACCAACACATAGAATGCTGGCGCGTCCCCGAGCAACACTCTAGAGAGAACATTATGTTCGCGCTCTGTCCCTCACCATTCATCAAGCGTCCATGGCGCGGTGGTAGCGTGTCGGATCAGCAACCTAGAAGTTGATGGTTCAATCCTCGTTCTCTTAAGATTTTTTTTCTGCAATACAATCAATCTGCCGTCGGTAATGTCGATAATTGTCGGTAACGGGCAAAAATGTCATACCCCTATATCGCAAAAAATGCATGAGGACAGTTTTCATGCAGATTCTGATATACTTTCATGCTGCCATGCATCAAAATCATGCGACCGCCGGTTGGGTGAATGAAAATGTTCATGAAATTATTGATAACGAATGTTAAAAGCTTTTTTGGAATACTCGAATTTTTGTTTTGCAAAAAAAAAAATGTTTCTAATTTTACTGATTTTATTTTTGCCATCCTCACCTGAGGTAAGACTATAACCCTGTTCAGAAAATGGACTTCTTTCAAAAACGTCGTAGACCCACCTTCATGTAAACCTATTGACTCAGAAACTAAAACTGAACAATGGTCCAAGCTGGACCATTCCAGACTTTTTTTATGGAAATTAAAGATATTTTAAGGTTATTGATACGGTCGAATAAACAACAAGAACTTAAAGATATTAAAGATTAAATCAGTGATTCTGGGATGCAGACTCTTAAAAAGCAAACAGAACAGAAGAAATTTTGTTTTTTTATACATCACCAAAATAGCGCCGATTTTTAAACATAGGAATTATGCAACTAATTTTCAAAATCAAATATTCTTAAGTATCGCAAACTTTTCTGTTCAATCCAAACAAAAATATTTAAAAATATTAAAAACAGAAGCATGATGATAAATTCTGGAGCAACATTTGAAAGGATCGGTACGACATTGCTCTTACGGCCTTCCATTACACGCGTTTAAAGGGACGAAAGAACAATGTCGTACCGCTCCTTTCAAATGATGCTCCAGAATTCACGTGTTTAACAAAAAAAATACATTTTCAATGATATGATTTTTTGAAAAAATTGGCAACACTTCCATACATTTCTTACTAACTTATGCCAATGCTCACTAGATGCCATTTTTCATCCAAAACATATCCAAATAATAGATTTTTCGAAAATGTTTGTTTTGCGCAATGATTTTTCTTCTTCACTAAATCATTCAGAAAATCCGTTCAATAGATAACTAATTGCATAATATTTATTAGTCTTATAGTAAGGGCAGCTGCCAAAATTGTATGAAGACTTGTAAGGATGAACTAAATTTCAATGTCTTTGGTCACCTAAAATCTTGCACCAGAATCCAGAATCGGACCGTGCAATCCCAGAAGGTAACACATTTGTAACAATGTAGCAATGTTCTGGAGGGGAAACCCGGCTGCCTTGCGATTGCCTTGAGTTTGAATGAAGCAATCCAGTGTAAATTTTATGACCCCTCGGTCGGTCCGAGGGCACCACCGCCATCGCCATCAACGACCTACACCAAAAACAACAACAATGTCCGGGGCGAGTGAGATTGGCCCCAACCACCGAATGCCGAAGCTGCTGCTGCTGCTGCTGTGACGGAAATTTTCCCGGTGGCGACAAACACACACATTCACAATCAGGAGAAAAAGGAGAAAAAAAAATGGACGAACGGGAAAAATCGCATCCAGCGCAACCATAACCATAAAAATGAATAAAAAAAAGGGGCGGTTAAACCAGCAATGTTGCCCAGCGAAAAGTAAAAGGATACAAAAGGCACAAACACATGCACACAAACAAACCGTCCCCCGTCCCCCCTCCCCCCACAACCCTCTCACGTTTCCCCGTTCGTATAAATAGACATTGGAAAACAATTCGTGATAAATTACCATTTGTTATCATTGTCGTGAGAGGAGAGAAAATTTATTTGTTTGTTTGGCATGGCCACTTTGGATGGCACTGCCGGAAGGTGGGACGAAAAGTAAAAAAAAAAGGCAAATCTGCTACATGCACCGAGCATTTGGAGGAGGAGGAGGAGGAGGTTGCATTGTTTTGGTTTTTCGCTGGTTGACAGTTAAGGCAGTATGGGAAAACAAGGGGCGTGAATCTTTAAGCTTTAGCTGTCAAGCTCAAACTAAATGCTTCTGGAAGGAGAATTAATGCTAATGTTTGCATAAAAGCTTAGCTGCTACATATTTCAGAAGGCGGCCAAACAAACGAAAAATGGCATAGAAAAAAAAATGCTCCGAAGCAACTTTTGACACCTTGGACGTTAGATATTTAAAAGCATATTACGGAATGTAACATGCCAGGTTTTATATCGAAATTAATAGCATGTTTGAGCTTTGACACTAACTTTGAAACTGTTGCTGATAGCTTTCAAATAGCCAAGTGGCGTGTATAGTTGAAAAAAGTGTCAAATTATAAAAGAAACCTGCCAGAGTAGATGATACCAAGCACATTTCGTTCACACCTCCTGTTTGGAAGTCAACGTCAGATCCTGTACCTTAAATGCACATATTTTTAATTGAACATATCATTAATCACCATGTTTTAATGTCCATACAGACCTCCGTACAATTTTGAGAAATGTATGACGAATGGTCTCAACACAAAAGTGTCTTTTACACATAAAACGAGGACTTATAAGGGCTAGAACAATTCTTACTTGAATTTTTTGTCCCTCGGCTCTGGTTAAGGTTACGGAGAGGCAAAAAAATCAATTTATAAGCAAAAAGTATAACTAAATACTTCAAACAGTATTACTGTAATTCTACTGTCATCTATTTGCAAAATAAAATTGATTATATGGAAAAAATACTTTCCGGAAGTCCTTGATCCATTTCTTATCTGTGGTCCTAAAACTAAACATTTGTTAAAGGTTGAAAAGCCTTTATTTGGTTAAAAATGCATCATACAATGTATTCGAAATAGTTTACACTAAATAAAACAAGCTTTTTCCACAACATTTTAGATTTTTAAGCGGGCACTAAGATTGATGTGGGGAAATTTTTAATAGGATTTTTAATTTTAAAAATCTCATTGACACTTTTCAAATAACAGTTCATGTTGACAACAAATTTACTGAGATTATAATAAATTATTTGTGAAAAAATATTAATTATTTACTAAAGCTTTAAGTTTAGTGTTTTTCTCATACATCGTTTCATGGAACTGTTTATGCTTGAAAAAAGTAAGTGTCTGTTAACTATTGAGCTACAAAGCGCGATGGTGCAAAATCGGGATAGAAGAGTGTTTTTTTATGAAAATTTCGAAAACCTGGATAAAAAAACATGAATAATCATTTTTGATTATAGCTACTTTTAAGTATAAATTCTATTTATTTCCTTTTTTTATTTTTGAGATATTTTTTGAAGAAATAGCAACATTTTTGAATAAGACTGATATAAATTTCCAACAAATTTCGCTCTGAGTCTTTGAAAATCAGACAATCAGTTTCTTGTGTAAGTGTTGCCTAATATGCCTGTAGTTTTCATCTGACGATACCTCGGAAACTATTGGTCGAATTTTCAATGCTTTTAATGAAAGTTTTGCGAATTCATCTGATCTGTTAGAAATACCGTCA
Organism: Culex pipiens pallens; assembly: GCF_016801865.2. Classification (NCBI taxonomy): domain Eukaryota; kingdom Metazoa; phylum Arthropoda; class Insecta; order Diptera; family Culicidae; genus Culex; species Culex pipiens. Next base: position 178,254,028 of record NC_068939.1, read on the forward strand.
GTGGGGGTGACATTGGGTCTGGGGGGTGAGATCGGGTCAAAGTGATTTTTTACGGATTTTACCATTTCTCAGGTTCTTCTCAATGAAACTAAATTCTGTTAAAAGAGTTGTGTAGGGGACATCTTAAGATGACTTCGCAGAACAAATCCAATTATTTTGACAACTGTCTAATGTTGAGGTACGTTTTTGGCCAAAAGTGACCTCTTGAAAAATCATTTTTCTAATATTTTTGTTGGAATTGCTTGAAAACAACACAAATGTTTGAAAATATCTACTTCAAACATTGTAGCATGTCAATACGATTCCCTCGAACAAGATACACTGTTGGATGACTTGATTTTACCATATCGATGTATTTGAGCATCATTTCAGTTTCATTTGACCCAATGTCACCCCCTATAAGGGGTGAGATTGGGTCAATTTTAAAACTATTGGGAATTTTGGGTAGAGAAAAGTAGGCTAAATTTCAAAATTTGATTTGGTCTGAGCTATGAAATCAGGAAACTTATCCATTTGTTGACCATTTCTAAAGTTTAGCTCGATTTAAAAATTCTGAAATTATCGTGTGTATTTTTTTACAAGATCAAACGATTCACAAAAGTTTTATTTATTACCATTTAAAATCGGGCTTATAGTTTCCGAAATATTTTTTTTATTATAAACATTTTACCACTTTTGTTGCATTCTTGATCTTGATTTTTATTTTATGAAGATAAAGTTATGTCTAAAAAACTCATTACCAGAAACGATTTTCAAAGTCTAAAAGTAAAATTTGTGGGATAGATTTGATCGAAGGAAATTGCGAAGTAATTTTCGATTGCAAATTTGATTTTGCATCAAAAATTTTTTTTTTTGAAAATTGTTTTGTTCAGGTTTTTTTTATTTTTCAAAAATAAGTCATTTTTCAAACATTCATATCTCCTTAACAAAATTTTGCACCATCACACAGTTTTACTAAAAAGATGTCTTTCTAAGACCCCTAAACCAAAAATTTAGAAAATACGAAAAATACGTATTTTGGGATCTAAACCATCAGTGATAAAAAGTTAACTTATTTTTTTTTCTAAAAGCGCTGATCATACCTACAACTTTACAGAAGACACCAAATCGATCAAAACATCCCTTCTCTATATGGAGACTTGTATGGAAAAACGAAAGGGGCAAAATTACTTCTCTTGACATAGAAAAAGTTTCATCCAAATAAAAAAAAATACAAAAAAAGTCAATTTGTGCAATTGTCGAGAAATACTCATCTGGAGAAGGAATTTTGGAATCGATTCGGTGTCTTCGGCAAATTTGTAGTTGCATACAAAATCTAAGTTAACGTTCTACATTTATTGTTTTGTGTTTTGATCTTCAAAAATCATTGGAATAAACAACTCATAAAATCAAAGAAAATTAAAAGGTTGGAAATGTGACTTTTTTTGAAATTAAATATGTCTTTATTGAACTTTCTTATAATAATTACATTTCATCAACATTCTAAGTGGTATGGCTAAATGCTCTTCATCTTTGTTGTATTTTTCGTTTTATTATTACTGTTCACATTCATTCATTTATTTGCACCCACGCAGTGTTGTTGTCATCTCGATGAAAATGTTCAGAAGTTCTTGTGGTAAAAACAGGTCACTACTGCCTTCATCCGTTGATGTTAGTTGGTTTTCCCTCGGTTGCTGTCTGAAGCCATGAGGTGTTGTGTTCTCTGCAACTTTTTGTCGCTGATTCAACGGCAATGGCTGCAGATTTGGAACCACTCGAACAGATCCTGCTCCTGGCGACGCCAAAGCAGGAAAATCCACGTCCGTGGAAGTTGATGGTGTTTTGCGACGATTTGGTTGGTGCATCGTCGTCGCTTGCTGCCGAATTACAAACTCAGCACGTTTTGGGCAGCTTCGATTCTTGGTAGAATGGTCGCCGCCGCAATTGAAGCATTTTGCTTCGATGTTCTCGTTGATTGTGTTGCAAGCTTGTGTTTTGTGCTCACCTCCGCAGGTTGCACAACGACTCTTGATGAAACAGTTCCTTCCACCATGTCCAAACTGCAAGCAATTCGAACATTGTGTCACGTCACGGTGCACTGGACGATAACGTTCCCAAGTCACGATGATGTTGAAAATTGCCCGAACTGCCTTCAGCTCAGACGGCGTTGTCGATCCTTTCTCGAGATGAACCAGGTACAGTTGATCACGATACTTGATGTCCTTGTTGTGTCTCGTCATCTTGAAGACTTCGATCACGTTCAACTTAAAAGTTTTGAGCTCTTCTTACAGCACACTTACATCCATGTCATACAGGCCTCGGAGGACCTGTTTCATGGGGCGTTTACCTGGATCGTCATGGCTGTAGTATTCAATCTTTGTGTTGTTCAGGAAATCCCGAACGTAGTTGTAATCCTTTCTGGTAGGTAGCAGAATTTTGAGTCCATCAGCACACAAGCGAATGGAAGCTCGTAAAGCACCAGATTTGATAAACCCGGTCAGCCACTTTCGCACCGAATCCGATGACGATGTTTTCACAAAAATGGGTGGCAACTTTTCCCGTCGTTCAAATTCTTCCTTCTCGCTCACGTCCACAGGGAGGGTAGCAAACTGGTTTCCAGACGAATTTTGAGCGTCCTTGCCAAAACTGCCTGGCTTTGCAGGTAGCGCTTCGGCATTCTTTAGCTTCTTCAAATCTGCCGATCCTGCTGGTGAGGACCGCCTCTTTTTCTTGCCCTGAGGCATTTTTGCACTTTTTAGCACTTTTTTTGGTGTGTGAGGGACGCACGTCTGACTCGCTCTGTCAACCACAGACTCTCGGAAATGTGACTTGTTTTATGTAACTTTACCAATGTTTCGAAAAATGATATTTTTCTGGTGTCAACTTTGGCTGTGTTTCTTACTAACACTAACTCTACATTATGTGAAATTAGTTATGCAGTTTATTTTGTAGTTTACCACACTTTGCCCTTTAGCATTTTTTTTTATTTTTTTTTATTTAAATGATAATACTATCAGAAACAAACATAAACCAAACATGATAAATGCAAATTTAAATGCTAAAAAAAAGAGAAGTAAAGTTTTCGAAGAACAAGAGTTGGTCAAAATGACCTCCTAATCACGGGAAAAATAAAGAAAAATCGAAAAAATGGGCAACATCAATATTTTATTAGAAATATAAGTCTTATAATTTTGAACAATAAATTTTTTCTGCGTTGATAATAATGTTGAAAGTTTTGATCAATGCTAAGACATCCTGTATGTATGTATGTATGTATGTATGATCCCCATACCCGCAGGCAACTTGGTCCCGAAACACATGTGAGCGCTAGGTGAACAATTCGATCATCTTTTACTCCGTAATCTGTACACCCACGTGCATAAGTTTTTTTGCACGAATTTTAGTGCTACAAATACCGGCGCATAAAATAAAATGGTTTCCCCCATCCCTCCCCAAGCGCCGAAAATTTGTAGCGGGTGTAGGGACACTTTGCATAGACGCCCTTGTTCCCATCACGTCACTGAGGGTATGGAGCGACGAGAAATTAATAAGCATGCCCCCTCAGCCGAACCTTCATTAGAGAAGCAGGCAATCCACAACTCACAGCGAACGACTAAGGGGACACCCTACCGCGTATATAGTCAAATTGGCGTGGTTTGTCTTTATTGATCTGAATGAATGTCAGTATAAGTGAAAGAGTATTTTGATTTTTATATAGGAAAGATCTCACCAAATAAGAAAAACTTCAGGGGTTGGTCCTTTCCGACCGATTCACCACGCGTCTTTCAGCTTCCAGCATAGATACAAATCTCGTCTGAACAGATACTGCTGGGGTGTTGATGTGCTGCTGCAAGCCATGATGAATTTCTTCAGCAATCGGTCCTTGGTCCAAATCTAACAGCTCACTGGTAATGATGAGATCTCGCAGTTTCGGGCACCTTCTGGGATAGCAATCACCCCGACGAATCGCGGAAACCGTATTTTCAATTGCACTGTTGCTGGTATTCATGGCCATCCCGTAATTTGTCTTCGAATTCCACTACATTGCACTTTTTTTCAAATTCTAGAATTTTCACAAAATGACAGCGCGAAAAATTTAAAACGTCCAAACAAGCGCACAGTTTGCTTCGATCTCGGGGTTAGGGGGATTTCTTGATCAATGCTAAGACATCCTGAAATGAAAAAAAAAAAAAAAAAAAAAATGCATAACCACAAGTCTGTTGTAGCCCGGGCAGACGGTAGTAACAAAATAACAAATATTGTTAAAATAACAGAAAGTGTTATGGAATTTTCTAAAAAAATCCATTGTTGCATAAGGCTTTGATAACAGTTGATGTTATCATAACAAAATTTGTTATTAATCTGATATTGGTTGAAAGCCAAAACAACTTTGGAATAACATTTTTTGTTATGGAAGAATACCTTCAACTGTTATTGGAATGATCGCATTAGTTGTTAAAATAACAAAAAATAATAACAAAGATTTGTTCGAAGAATAACTTAAAATGTTATTAGTCTGTTATTACAATAACAATCCAATAACAAAAATTTCATAGCGATGAATAACAAATCTTGTTATAAATAACAAAAAATGTTATTGGCCTAGTATTTTCAAATATAAAAAAAAAAATATTCTCATGTTATTTCCGTCTGCTCGGGTGGATCGTTTTTTTATTACTCTTACTAATTAAATTAGCTAAGGGTTTAAACTTAAATTCAAATTTAACTGGTAACTTCGATTTTCTGTTAACAAAATGGCAAAAATGGCTGCAGCACCTTATTCGATTATGAACAAGTTCCTCGACCGGTTATAGAAATATGCTTTCGCAGCCGTTATCGAGTGTCTCCACATTCCCATTTTGCTGTATTTTCTCTCCCCCTCCCTCCCCCCCCCCCCCTTGGAACCCCACCCCACCCATCGATCGAACCAGCAGGACCAACTTTCCGAAGCTCCGTTCCCTTTCGGGGGGCCTTATCTATAAACCACTCTCTTTTGCTAGTTTCCTTCGTCTCGCACCCCGCTCTTTTCCGCGCGATGATGGAAAGCTCGAGCCGGAAAACTTTTCCGACTTTTCCCCCTCCCTAGAAAGCACAAGAGAAAACTTGTCCGGTAATTGCATCTCGCGAACGCGCTTTCGGTAACTAAATCAATGGGAAGGCGACTGTGTTTTTCCTGACTTTGTTCAGGGTGGAGATGGGCAGGGATGGGAAAGTGCATAAATTTAAAAAAAAAAACAAATTGAAGGGTTTTAAAACCACAAAATTAGCGTGAAATAAAATAATCGATTTTCACATTTTCAGTTTGGGTCAACATCCTACAACCCTTACATCCCTGCCCTGAAAGGGCACATTGCGTGAACCCAAAATGAGAAACTTTCTTCGCTCCACCGACGACGAAGACGCTCCACCGATTGCATTGTATCCAATTGGTCGAGCATCGACAAAAGCTAGGGAAAAAGCTCGGAAGTGTGCCACCTCTCCTCGAAAGAAGGGGCGGGGGGGGGGAGGGAAAGAAGAATGCCAAAGAGCTTCTGTTCCGCCGGATGCGTGGAACTTGTTGGGAACTTGCAGTGGGGCAGAGATAAGAAAAAAGAAATGGCAACTTGCTCAAGTGGTGACAGGCAGGAAAACGGAAGCGGCGCCCATTGTTCGGAGTAAGTGTTTCTTTCTTTATTTTATGTTCAATTTGTTGAGATAAGTGAATTTTACTTTTTCGGTTTAATCAGCAACATTTAAGTTAAAAATGACAAATATGGGTGTCTGTCACATCCCGAGCAGACGGAAATAACTTGGGAATAACATTTTTTGATATTTGAAAATACTAGTCCAATAACATTTTATGTTATTTATAACAAAATTTGTTATTCGTCGTTATGATTTTTTTGTCATTGGATCGTTATTGTAATAGAGCAATTCCAGCCCAAAACAGGAATTTTTCAGGTACGTTTTTCTCGACCCTCTCCGATTTCAATGAAACTTTGTAGACATGTTATCCTACGCTTATATAAGCCATTTTTGTGTATATGGAGCCAGTTCCACTCGATAATGACATTTGAGAAGGGCGTAAGTGTTTTAAATATTTTTGTAATTCGGAATTTAAATATTTCTGTATCTCGAAGCCGTTGCATCGTATCAAAAAGTGGTCAAAGACAAACTTGTAGGAAATTTGACGGGCTTTTCGATAAAAATACACTGAAAGAAAAAAACACCCAACTTTTATGAGATTTATTGATTTTTAAGTTTAAAAGTCAAATTTGAGGGGGAGCCCACGATTTTTTTTCGTTCAAAATTTTTGTGAAGATAGCCTAAGATGTTACAAAAAGACTCACGAAAAATGCAGGATGGAGCAACTCACCTAAAAAAATACAAAAATCATTTACTGAAACTGTTTTTTTGAAAAGTGCTCTAAACGTCAAAATTTTCAAAAACCGAATACGGGAATCGATTCTCCAGACAATTTTACATAAAAGTCTCCATATTGACCATTGTCCTAAGTCCAATCCTTGTAAAGTTACAGCGGTTTTAAAAATAAAAATGTTGAAAAAATAGGTTTTTTGATGGTTTTTGGCAATTTCTATATGACAGACTTAATTTTTCAGTCTCGTAAATATTTTTACCGGAAAGCTCGTCAAATTTCCCAAAAGTTTGTCTTTGACAACATTTAAATTGGATGTATGAGCTTGCAGATATAAGCTAATTACATTGCTCATAATTGAAAACATCATATTTTTTCAGTGTAGTATAGTAACCTGGATAGTAAATTAGCTTATATCTGTAAGCCCATACATCCAATTGAAATGTGGTCAAAGACAAACTTATGGGAAATTGGACGAGCTTTCTGGTAAAAATATTTACGAGACTGAAAAATCAAGTCTGTCATATAGAAATTGCCAAAAACCATCAAAAAACCTATTTTTTCTACCATTTTATTTTTAAAACCGCTGTAACTTCACAAGGATTGGACTTAGGACAATGGTCAATATGGAGACTTTTAAGTAAAATTGTCTGGAGAATCGATTCCCGTATTCGGTTTTTGAAAATTTTGACGTTTAGAGCACTATTCAAAAAAACAGTTTCAGTAAATGATTTTTGTATTTTTTTAGGTGAGTTGCTCCATCCTGCATTTTTCGTGAGTCTTTTTGTAACATCTTAGGCTATCTTCACAAAAATTTTGAACGAAAAAAAATCGTGGGCTCCCCCTCAAATTTGACTTTTAAACTTAAAAATCAAAAAATCTTATAAAAGTTGGGTGTTTTTTTCTTTCAGTGTATTTTTATCGAGAAGCCCGTCAAATTTCCTACAAGTTTGTCTTTGACCACTTTTTGATACGATGCAACGGCTTCGAGATACAGAAATATTTAAATTCCGAATTACAAAAATATTTAAAACACTTACGCCCTTCTCAAATGTCATTATCGTGTGGAACTGGCTCCATATACACAAAAATGGCTTATATAAGCGAAGGATAACATGTCTACAAAGTTTCATTGAAATCGGAGAGGGTCGGGTACAACCGATTCCCTATTTGGCATGGAATTGCTCAATAGCAGATCAATAACATTTTGGGTTATTCTTCGAACAAATTTTTGTTATTATTTTTTGTTATTTTAACAACTAATCCGATCATGCCAATAACGGTTGGAGATATTCTTCCATAACAAAAAATGTTATTCCAAAGTTTTTTTGGCCTTTAGTCAATATCAGACCAATAACAAATTTTGTTATGATAACATAAACTGTTATTCAACTCTTATGCAAAAATTTAATTTCAAGAAGAATCCATAACAATTTCTGTTATTTTAATAGTATTTGTTATTGAAATGGCATGAATTTAGTTATTACCGTCTGTTCGGGATGGATTCATTTACCAGACTTTTTTTAATGATAGCTTATAGTATAATTTTAAAATATTTTATATCTATTTTTAGACAAATTTTAATTGCAACTCACAGCAGTGTTACCAATTGTCATACAAAATTTGCCCCTTTTTTTAGTTACAAGCTTTTAAATGTAAAATTTAAATTGTAAAATTTCTGAATGATTTCTTTTAAAAACTTGAAATTTAGAAATTGCCGTTAAACGTGTGTTTCAATATTTTGTAACCGGTATTCGGGTGGCATTGATAGAATTTAAACTAAATAGTGTGTAAAAGGTAAGGCTTCGGAAACATGTGCTGGGTAGGCCACACCATGTCCATATATTTTTTCTAATTTAATTCAAGGAGATTTAAACCCTCTGCAAGCCAACCCCGCCTTTAGACGGCTTTTGATTTAAAAAATCGCCAAAAATCCATTTTTCAATCAATTTTTAATCTTTAAAAAGTATTGAAAAGAAAAACTCCTAAAATTTTAGAAAATCTATGGGTTGGAAGTTGTACTTGTTTTATGCGACTTTGTGAATGTTTTTAAAAATGTAATTTTTCAGGTGTTAACCTTGGTTGTGTTTTTTTTTTACTAATAAATCCTATATTTTAAATAACTAATAAATACCATATTTTAAAAAAACAATGTCCCAGACCATGCTTCTACGCATTTTTTTTACAATTTAAATGGTTATGGTGCCTTGTGAAAAACAAGCAAAAAATTGAAAAAAGTGACTGTAAAAACATAAAAAAATTAAATAGGCAAAATGTAACAATAGGAGGTGGTAGAATACGCCAAATACTACCAAAAACAAAAATAATCTAAACAAGATAAATGCGAATTAAAGTACTAAAATTTAAACAAGAAAAACATAAAACAAGAGAAGTAAGTTTTTCGTAGAACAAAAGTTGATCCTAAAAACGGTAAAAATAAAAAAATTCGAAAAAAAATTGGGCTGTAGAGGGTTAAGATACAAACTGCGTTGAATTTTTAAACATTTGGGCTGAAAATGGGGTCACCGTGTATTTAACAAAATTTAAGATAAATTGTGTGCAAATTTTTATAATAACGTCAAATGAAACTTAAGCAACAATTTGTTTATTGAAGCATTTTTTTTTGAAAAATCAACCTAAAAATATGCATCAAATATAATTTCAAAAAAGGATTTTTCAAAAAAAAATATCTTTTCAAATATCCATTTAAATAAAACATGTTTTTTGAAACTTGTTTCATGAAAAAATGTGCTGAAAATCCCAGTATATTTGACTTTTCAATTAAATTTGCATTGTCTCATTGATTTATACATTCTTTTCACCCATCAATTTGTTTTCTTATATTTTACTGAAATTTATGCAAAATAATGAAAAGAGACCTACCACGTCAGTTGCTGTTTGCATTGGAAACGAGCAGGATACACTCTTTGTTTACATTTCGACTAAAGCCCATGCTAGAAAAAAAGAGCAAATTTTCGATTTTTAAAAAAATATTAAATAATGCTATCAAATCTTATTTTGACTTCTGATTTCAAATATCTATCAAAAAGAGTTAAAAAGTTATATGAAGTTAAAAATCGAATTTGTCAAAAATTCAAAACCACGCCACTATTTTGAATATTTAAATCCATTTTTCGTTGCTGAGATACAACCCAGGAGTAATATTTAAAAACAGAGTTTTATGAAAAACAATACGTACTCAAAATTGTTCACAAAATACCATATTTTTCGATTGTTTTCAAACTTTCTAAATATGTAATGTTGGTATCAAACGAAGCTAAATTTGGATTTTTTTTTCAATTTATTTGAGTTTTTTTTTTTTTGAAAATACAAACATTTTAACAAAACACCGTATTCGTTTAAAATTTTTCAAATTTTCAAAATTTTCAATATAATACCCAAACCCAAAATTCCGAGTCGAGAGAATCGTTCCCTCAAAATTTATTGAGGGCTCAGCGCCAAAATCGAGAGAATAGTTCTACCAACGTACACCACCATGAAAATGAGTTAATTCGTGGATTGATACAATAAATCTTCTACAAGAAGTGTCATACATCGACATCTGAACACTCCTTAGACACTAAGCTGGGACGGCCGAGGCAGTTAAGTCATTGGGTTAGTATGCCAAAGGTCAATGGTTCGATTCCCGTAGTTGTCACTTTTGGTTTTTTGTTTTGACGGATGAACTTTTTTTGCAAATGAACCTCGAAAGAATTATTCTTTCGCCCATCTCGAGCTGTGTTCTCTGTGTCCGTAAATGGTACCACTATTGTCTCGTCTCGAGGCCATTATTCTCTCGGACTAGCACTGCCCAGTTTTGGGTCCAGAAATTTTGTATGTCTTTTTTCAATTTATTAGAGATATGCAAATATGCAATATGAGTATCAAACGAATTGTTATTTTGTATTCCTTTTCATTTTATTAAAGTTTATGTTAAATACTAAAATTTTAAACAAATTGCATATTGCATATTGCAAATTTCAAATTTTTTTGAAGTTTTGAAACATTGCGATATTTTGTGAAAAAAATTTATCTACAAAAAAACTCTATGAATGTGAAAAAGCAAAAACAAAATTGCATCGTTTGATACCCACATTGCATTTATTTTTAAATTTGAGTATTTTTGAAAAAACACGGTATTTTGTGAAAATTATAGTATTTTCAAAAAATACTCTAATAAAATGAATAAGCATACAAAATTTGGCTTCGTTTAGTATTCATGCTGCAAATTTTAAAAATTTTAGAACTTTCTAAAAAATTCAATAATTTTTGGAATGTTTGACACTTTCAAAAAATAAACTATATTATTTTGAAAAACATGCAAAATTTAAATCCGTTCGACACCCATATTTCACATTTTGTTCATTTGAGTATTTTCGAAACAATACGGAATTTTGTGAAATTTTTTATATTTACAAAAAAAGCTCTTTAAATGTGAAAAATAAATCAAATTTCGCTTCGTTTAGTACCCATATTGCACATTTAAAAAATTTGAGTACTTTAGAAAAAATACTTTAAAATTTGATTTTTTATTACATTTTAAAAAAACTTTATTATTGTGAAAAAGCATGAAAAATTGAATTTCGTTTGATACCCAAATTACAAATTTAGAATATTAAAGTTCTTTCGAAAAATACGATAATGTTTTAACAATTTTGAGTAAGTATTTTACTTGGAACCTACTAGATTTTCAAAAAAAAATGTATTCTTGGGGAAAGCATTGAAAATTTAACATAATATGGTTAAATTAAACGATTTTATAAAGATTTAAAAAATAAGTTATCGTCCATAGAATTATACAAATGACGATAACGAAAGATTATTGTTATCGTTATCGATCCTCGATAATTTTATTGTTGACAGCCTTGCCAATTGGGTTCCAACGACAATTTCATTTTTTACTATGAAACTTTAGTAACTTTTACCAACTTTTTGAATTGTTTAAAGAGTCGATAATTTGCAAATTTCACTTAAAAAATGTAAACAAAATAAATTTAAAAAAATTAAAACCGTGGCCTAAATTTAAGCTTCACAACATTTCTTGATTGTTTTAAATGACACTTGTTGACACCATTAACTCACAAATATAAATTTAATAGTAGTTTATGCAACAAGCTGCAAAAAGAGGATTTTTTCAGCACGAGTCGTCCATTTATCCAATGAGGTTCACCGAGTTGGATAAATACGAAGAGTGCTGAAAAAATCAAGTTTTGCAACGAGTTCCATACAACATTTTTTGCAATTCCAAAAAACACACATTGAGTGAAATTTTATGTCAAATTTTCATGTATTTTGTCAATAAATCGTTTAAATAAAAAAAATGTTGAAAAGTGTTACTTTTCGAAACGAATGCTGAAAAGTTCAACTTTTCAGCACCCATTTGAGTGCTGAAAAAAAGAACTTTTCAGCATTTATTTGAAAAGTTTTGCTATTCGATTCTGTTATTTTTGGTACAGAAAAGTAGGCTATTTCGTCATTCAAGAATGACAGGAAAAGTAAGTAGTTTCACGAAGGAATTGCAAAACAAAAAATGTTTTGTTATCTAGTCAAACCTGAGGAGTCTTCAGTGAAGACCTGGACTTACACTTTTGATAAAGATGGGTGATCAGTAAATTATATCTTAGTGTTTAAAACTTCGAAAACATTTTTTTCTTGAAAAGATTTTTTTGAAAATATTGTTTCTCTCGTAATCACCAAATTGATCCCATTTTTTCATCATTAATCTTCTTAAAATACTTTCAACCCGATCATAGGTAAATTTTGTAGGATCTGAAGTTTTGAATTGTGAATTTTATTATTTTCTCAACGATGATCGTGAAATCACAATTTAACCTTATAAAAGTTTGATGTTTCAGGGATATCAGAAACCTTTTTCCTGAATTTTAGAGCAAACCGCCTAATAAGGGTTATAGAAAGGATTTTCATTAAAAATTATGTCAGTTTTCCTTTAGTTGTCGTTATTTTCCCAAAAATAACTATTGACCAGTTCAAATAAACTAGCGGAAAGTAACATTCTTGGCAACTGCAAACGAGCAGAAAAGTTCAAATCTGATTAAAAGTTTCTCTTCGAGCTCGGCAGTAGCGCCATTCCTTCCGGCGGGGCAAAAGTGTAAGATATTTTTTTCTTTCTCAGAGTGCTCCCTTTTCCTTGCAAGAAAGCAGAAGGAAATTGCAATTTTAGTCACTTCCTTTCAACGGCGTCCGTTATCAGCAATCGGCCGGCGGGGTGCATTATGGAAAGCTCATTGTTGCAAACGCCGAAGGATCTTGATTCTGCTGCTGTAAAACGACTATTTTTATTGCCTGTCTGGCGTGAAGCACTTTAGCAAATAAACATCCGGCCGGGGGTGGGCAACATTCAATTACCTGCGATGGGAAATTGATGTAACAACAGTGTTTGTTTCCCCCTTCTCCCGGAAATGCTTCTAAAGCTTTGCTCATAACTCGTAACAACCAAAAAAAAAAGTGAAAACGAGGCCAAACGCCCCACCTCCGCTAATAGTACCCATAAATTAAATATTGAACGAGATAAACAACCCCTCGGAACGGCAACCAGCAGCAGCAGCATCCTGACCGGTGGACATGTCCAAACTGTGAAAACATTCCTCAAAAAAAAAACGCTTTCCCAAAAGTGGCCACTTTTTTATCGACAAACTGGTCAGCGAGCTAGATCGACCAAAAACAGCCACATCAATCAAGCTCCCCTCTCCCCTCCTTCTCGTCGCGAACCTTTCAAAACTATATTCAACGATTTGATAAATTATTGCAGCGAATAAATCAAATTCGCGTGAAACGCAGGGCGTGTTAAAAAAAGAAGTGAAGCTGAGTGCTGCATTCTGAGAAAAATAAAATGAAACGATTGGAAAACAGGCAGAATAAAGTGTCAAGCTATCAGTCAAACTTTTAAAAATAACTGAGTGTTTCGTTTTTGATTTGTGTAAACATGAATTTGAGTTTTCGATCTGATTTGATTTATGATTTATGATTTATGATTTATGATTTATGATTTATGATTTATGATTTATGATTTATGATTTATGATTTATGATTTATGATTTATGATTTATGATTTATGATTTATGATTTATGATTTATGATTTATGATTTATGATTTATGATTTATGATTTATGATTTATGATTTATGATTTATGATTTATGATTTATGATTTATGATTTATGATTTATGATTTATGATTTATGATTTATGATTTATGATTTATGATTTATGATTTATGATTTATGATTTATGATTTATGATTTATGATTTATGATTTATGATTTATGATTTATGATTTATGATTTATGATTTATGATTTATGATTTATGATTTATGATTTATGATTTATGATTTATGATTTATGATTTATGATTTATGATTTATGATTTATGATTTATGATTTATGATTTATGATTTATGATTTATGATTTATGATTTATGATTTATGATTTATGATTTATGATTTATGATTTATGATTTATGATTTATGATTTATGATTTATGATTTATGATTTATGATTTATGATTTATGATTTATGATTTATGATTTATGATTTATGATTTATGATTTATGATTTATGATTTATGATTTATGATTTATGATTTATGATTTATGATTTATGATTTATGATTTATGATTTATGATTTATGATTTATGATTTGATTTTGATAGCTATTTGCTGATTGCTGATTGCTTATCCTTAAAAATATGCATTCATCGATCTGCGTTCTTCTTTCAGTTCCCTACTTTTTGAATTAAGAAGCACCTTCAACAGAGGCAACAATTTGCATTCATCGTTTCACTCGAACGATCCACCAAAAATGTCCAAAATTGTGAAAAATGCTCTGACTTATTTTTTTATTCCTCGCGAACAAACGCAACGCTGATTGTTTGTGCTCATGCAAAGGACGTTCGGCAAGATTGCTCCCAATCAAAACAAATTCATCATCATCGGCGTCAACATTGATGAGCGATGAGCGGGCGATTTGTTTGTGAAATCAGTGGTGTCCAGAGGAGAACTTTTATTATCGACCCTCAAGGGTATAGTAACCTTTCAAACTTTTTTTATTTATGGATTTGAATATTGGATGAAATAACTGAATAAATTTGATAAATTTGATAAATTTGATAAATTTGATAAATTTGATAAATTTGATAAATTTGATAAATTTGATAAATTTGATAAATTTGATAAATTTGATAAATTTGATAAATTTCATAAATTTGATAAATTTGATAAATTTGATAAATTTGATAAATTTGATAAATTTGATAAATTTGATAAATTTGATAAATTTGATAAATTTGATAAATTTGATAAATTTGATAAATTTGATAAATTTGATAAATTTGATAAATTTGATAAATTTGATAAATTTGATAAATTTGATAAATTTGATAAATTTGATAAATTTGATAAATTTGATAAATTTGATAAATTTAACTTATAATTAATTTTATTTATTAAAATTATTTTGCTGAAAAATTCATTAAACAGATTTGAAACACTTTTGCACTGAGACATCATTGCACGGCTAAATTAAAAAAAAATCACTCGATGATAACAAAAAAAAAACGCATCAAAAGATTGATTTTTCGGGGAAAAAAGCTTTCAACTGTTACGCGCCATTCAGGATGCATGATTACTTTGAATTTTTTTTTTTTTTGATGATGAAATTTCCTAGGAAATAAGTCTTATGCATGCCATGAAATCGCCTTTAGTTTTGAAACTGTTCAAATTTTTCCTTCGAATCCCCCCAACAATTGGGAAATTAATTCCACTGGAAACTCCCCCGATTTTTCCGCCATATTTTATAATGCTATTTACGCATCGATGGAACGTTCTTTTCATCCCCAAATCAATCATGGTTCACCGGAAACGTGCCAAAAATGGTGCCGCGATCGAGAACCCACGCCGAGGGGAAAACCAAAATGATACACTTTGATGAACCTTCCCCCTTTCACCTCGGTAGTAGCAAATAGAAGAAACATTGTGAGAAAAGAAAAAAAAGTGAAGCTCACCACCTAATGATCTCCAGGATTAGAGGGTGTCGGAGGATGGGGTGTAACAGGACCAATCGACCTTCGAGGACTGGAAGGGATAACAATGAGAGAGAAAGAGAATAGAAAATTGGCTTTTCAGATCACGAAATGGACGCTTTTCATCGCCCGACTGTGGGAGTTGTTGGATCCACAAGGGTAATGCCGAGCACGGTGGGAGGTTTTAGAAAATTCGTAAAACTTGTCAAAATTTCAATTTCAATCATTTTTACTGGCACGTCTTTGAAAAAAAAAATTGATGTTTTTCAAATTCAACCCCGCCGTGCATCCAGGGGTCGACCCACAGGAATATTCCGGGCTGAACGCCACATTCATCATTGTTATCACTGCGATGACTTGACCATGGTGTTGAGAATTTCCCCCTCCGGGAAACCAGTTCGAGGAGGGTCAACACACCCGTACGTGAGGACATCCCAAATCCGGAGCATCCATTTTTCTCAACCCCTGGCGGGGGATCACCAAGGGAACGAGCAGCAAATTATCGGAAAGAATTACGTACTCTATGGGTTTCGCAATATAAATCGTATCAACAACCCCCGCACAACCTGGTTGCTGGAGTGGAGGTGCGAAAAAAGCTCAATCAGTGTCCACATTCAGAGTGGCACAGTATGTTTCCGGGCAGGGGTCCGAAATTGGTGCCATCATCTTTAGCTTTAAAGTGAAAGTAATCTGCAGAGATAACAGATGGTGCGAGCCAATCACACGGAAAGGTCACACGCTCGGACAAGGAAAAACGAGTTTGGAACAGAAAAAAAATAATGTGAGAACCACATGGTCGCAGACACATGACACTCGACTTACATGACGTTCCGCAAATTTTGAAGCTGCAACAATGGCAGAGTCTGTTCGGTTGTTCAACTTCTGCAAATGTCACCTTTCAACAGTAAGGGATGGTGATAATATTTTGCAAAATGAAAAAAAAAACTATTTTACAGATTTGTTATTTTTTTGTTCCATATAGAATAGATTTCAAATAGATTTAGATCAATGGACCTTTCAAAAAGTTAAATTCACTGAAAAGAGGTACAAAACAGAAACCAAAAACATAAACAAATTTTTTACTATCTATTGATACTGCTTTACAACACAACCAGATCAAAATTGATATAAATCTGGAAAATTCTGGTAGATTAAAAATCTAACAATTTTGATTGGGGGGAGAGGAACGAGGATTTTAATTATTTTAAAACTATGATAAATTCTGATAGTTTAATAGATTTCTTGGAATTTATTAAAATAAAAAGCCACAGTTTCAACATTTGCATGAAAAAAGTGTTTTAAAATGCATTTTATATTAGTTTAGTTGTTTTGCAATCATGAGTTTAAAAAAATGTATGATTTGACTAAAATGAAAATTTGGCAAAAAAAAACTTTGTGTAACAGACATCGAAAATGTTCAGCCCTAATTCAACAAAATAACATTTGTTTTCGAGCATTGCTTTTCCTCTTTTTATTTAGGCCATTGCAAATATTTTTCAAAGTTTACATATGGGTAATTCTCCGCCAACTCACACAGCAGTTGCCCCGACCCCTCTTCGATTTGCGTGAAACTTTGTCCTAAGGGGTAACTTTTGTCCCTGATCACGAAACCGAGATCCGTTTTTTGATATCTCGTGACGGAGGGGCGGTACGACCCCTTCCATTTTTGAACATGCGAAAAAAGAGGTGTTTTTCAACAATTTGCAGCCTGAAACGGTGATGAGATAGAAATTTGGTGTCAAAGGGACTTTTATGTAAAATTAGACGCCCAATTTGATGGCGTACTCAGAATTCCGAATAAACGTATTTTTCATCGAAAAAAACACTAAAAAAGTTTTAAAAATTCTCCCATTTTCCGTTACTCGACTTTAAAAAATTTTGGAACATGTCATTTTATGGGAAATTTAATGAACTTTTCGAATCTGCATTGTCCCAGAAGAGTCATTTTTTCATTTAGAACAAAATTTTTCATTTTAAAATTTCGTGTTTTTCTAACTTTGCAGGGTTATTTTTTAGAGTGTAACAATGTTCTACAAAGTTGTAGAGCAGACAATTACAAAAATTTTGATATACAGACATAAGGGGTTTGCTTATAAACATCACGAGTTATCGCGATTTTACGAATAAAAGTTTTGAAAAAGTTACTTTTTGCGTTTCTCTTTGTTTCGTCGTCCGTGTCTGTCGCGGGTGACCATGAATGGCCATGATCGATGACGACCAACTTTTTCAAAACTTTTTTTCGTAAAATCGCGATAACTCGTAATGTTTACAAGCAAACCCCTTATGTCTGTATATCAAAATTTTTGTAATTGTCTGCTCTACAACTTTGTAGAACATTGTTACACTCTTAAAAATAACCCTGCAAAGTTAGAAAAACACGAAATTTTAAAATGAAAAATTTTGTTCTAAATGAAAAAATGACCCTTCTGGGACAATGTAGATTCGAAAAGTACATGAAATTTCCCATAAAATGACATGTTCCAAAATTTTTTACAGTCGAGTAACGGAAAATGGGAGATTTTTTAAAACTTTTTTAGTGTTTTTTTCGATGAAAAATACGTTTATTCGGAATTCTGAGTACGCCATCAAATCGGGCGTCTAATTTTACACAAAAAACCCTTTGACACAAAATTTCTATCTCATCACCGTTTCAAGCTGCAAATTATTGAAAAACACCTCTTTTTTCACATGTTCAAAAATGGAAGGGGTCGTACCGCCCCTCCGTCACGAGATATCAAAAAACGGACCTTGGATTCGTGATCAGGGACAAAAGTTACCCCTTAGAACAAAGTTTCACGCAAATCGAAGAGGGGTCGGGGCAACTTTTCCCGATTTCGTGTGAGTTGGTAGAGAATTACCCATATGTTAATGAAAATAGAAGTCAAATCAACTGAAAACAATCATAATAGTAGTTTATGCAACAAGTTGCAAAAAGAGGATTTTTTTCAGCACGAGTCGTACATTTATCCAACGAGGTTCACCGAGTTGGATAAATACGAAGAGTGCTGAAAAATCAAGTTTTGCAACGAGTTCCATACAACATTTTTTGCAATTCCAAAAAACACACACTGAGTGAAATTTTATGTCAAATTTTCATGTATTTTGTCAATAAATCGTTTAAATCAAAAAAAATGTTGAAAAGTGTTACTTTTCGAAAAAAGTGCTAAAAAGTTTAACTTTTCAGCACCCAGTAGAACTTTCTAGCATTTATTTTGAAAAGTATTTTTGGTACAGAAAAGTAGGCTATTTCGTCGTTCAAGAATGACAAGAAAAGTAAATAGTTTCACGGAATTGCAAAAAAGTATTTTTAAATGCAGTATACAATTGTCCAGTTGCTTTGCAATATTATTTTCCAAAATTTATAAGAATTTACGATTTTTCTGGTGTACTGATCATCGCATATTAATAAAAATCCATTTTTCTAACCGAGCCTAAACATGCCAAATAAATGCTTAAAACAACCAATGATTTGAATTCTATATTTAACAATTTTTTTGTAATTTGCTATACAATATTGGAAAATTATTTGGAATTTTTGTTACTTTTTTTTTAATATTATATACGTTTTTATCATAATTTTGATAACAATTTTGTGTTTTTTTTGCTGTATAATTCATTGTAAGACCTATTTAAAAAAAAACTTTTTAAAACATTTAAAAAAAAATAACATAAGATCAAAATTTCAGTATTCAATTAAAATTTCAACACACTGTGTTGAACGTAAATTTTAAATTAATTATGAATAAGCAAGGTATTAAAAATTCAAAAAATATTTTAGTTAGCTCTAGTTTGTGTAAAGTGCCCGAAAACATACGACGAATTATTGATTTTAAAATTTTGAAGAAAAAAGTTTTTAGAGGCTCGCAAAATTTCAATACTCTTGAATTTTTGATAATATTTTGACAATAAAGAAAAAACAAAAAAAAATAAACTTGTTTTTGAATGAAAGTCCTTCGGAAAAAACAGGTATATATTTTTTTTATTTAGGAAAAAAATTAATGTATTTTTTAACAAAACAAAAAAAAAACCTTTCCGAGTAAAATTCTCATCTTTGTTAAACCCACACATTCCTGGCCCCACCTCTAAAAGCTCTTCCTCTTTTTGTTTAGTTTTAAGACAACAAAAAAACGGTCCAAAATATGTTGCAACTCTTTATTGGCTTTGACTTTCCACAGTCAAGGGGTAGAAGCTTTTGCGGAGCCCCAATTTTGGAGCCATTTTCCGTCGTTTTATTGCACTCTCACTCGGTGGGTTTGGATTCCGGACCCGCGATGGGGCAAAAATGAAGACTCTTATTCTGTCACAGCAGTCGTAAATTGGGGGGAAAAATTGGAAATGAAAGAAGCTTTCCAGCTGCTGCTTTTAAGGGTTTGGCGTGCGCACACACGAACAAAAAAAAAATGGAGAGCTTTTTGTCCCGCAACCGTTGTTTGGGGTTAGTTTGACAAGCCTTTTTATAGTATCTTTAAAACTGGTCCCTTCAAAAGATTATAGATGAGAAATTTGCATTAAGATCCACGCTGTAAATTGGGCAATTTTATTGCAGGGTAAACAAGGAGAAACTTTTTACGTTCACTTTTTCTCAAAAAGGTCCCCTTCCAAAAATTAATTTATTGCTAATAGCATTGCCTGTCTCGACTCGACTCGACCACATTTTGGCACTTGTAAACTGAAGAAATTTGCATCACGGATAAAAGCTTTTTACTTTTTTTTGTTCAAGCACACTCTCCCAAAAAATTGAGCAACTTTGCATTCGAATTTATGACACTCTGCGTCACACACAAACACACAATTGCACTTACTCGTGGAAAATATGCTTCAGAAAAATCACAGTTTTCATTCCAAATCGGCGCACAAAAGCAAGTAGGAAAATGCTTTCCTGTGAGCCTTGGTGAAATGCTGGCTTTTCCTCGCACCTCGCACGTTGCACGAATATTTATGGCACAAAATTGATATTTTTATCGCCCCATCTCTATCAAAACTCCATTTGTTCGAGTGATGCTATTTCCTGTTCGTTTTTCCACTGCTGCTACTGCAGTGGGGGTGTAGCACCATGGTTGGCAGTTTTGTAGAAGCTGTTATCCACGCAAAAAAAAAAATAGCTTAGAAAATGTAAAATTGAAATGTGTCATACTAGGTACAAGTTTTTTAACAAAAACAAATAAAAACTAAAAACTTAAGCTAAAATGATTTTTTTTAAATTATATTGCATTCATTCAGAAGTTGTATAACATTCCTTTGTTAAAGAAATTTCAAAACAAGTCTATTTTTAAATTTTTCACATTGATTGTTTGGCTAATATCGAAAATCAAACTATTTTTTAAAGCTTCTAAGAATATTTCACACACTTTAAAAACATTTTTGCAATTCCGTCGTGAAACTACTTACATTTCCTGTCATTCTTGAACGACGAAATAGCCTACTTTACTGTACCAAAAATAACAGAATCGAATAGCAACACTTTTCAAAATAAATGCTTAAAAGTTCTACTTTTTAACACTCAAATGGGTGCTGAAAAGTTGAGCACTTGTTTCGAAAAGTAACACTTTTCAATTTTTTTTTTTATTTAAACGATTTATTGACAAAAAAAATGAAAATTTGATTTAAAATTTCACTCAGTGTGTGTTTTTTTGGAATTGCAAAAAAAATGTGTATGGAACTCGTTGCAAAACTTGATTTTTTTCAGCACTCTTCGTATTTATCCAACTCGATGAACCTCGTTGGATAAATGTACGACTCGTGCTGCAAAAATCCTCTTTTTGCAACTTGTTGCATAAACTACTATTGAAAAATTATTATAAATATTATAATTTTTATTTCAGAAATAAAAGTTTTTCACCACCTTATTTTTTATATTTTCTGCAATTTCGTAATGCAGTGTTTTTTCTGTTTAACTTATATAATCCATAACTGGTTATGTTACTTTCTCGCTTAAAATATTTTGAAAATAAATGTTAATTTCTTAATTTGATAATTTAATAATTTGAAAAGCAATGTTCATTTCTTTTTTCTTTCTTTTTAATTTTACATTTAAAGAGGACTAAAAATATTGCTGACAAAAACTGATAATTCAGGAATGTTTACCCTAGACATCGGAAGTTCATTATTTACTAATATTGAGTATTTGCATATATCACATACAGGAACAATTAAAAAGGTAAATAAATATTACAGGCAATAAATATATTCTTAATGAGGCTTTGCTTTCCATTTAATATGAGCAGGCAAGCAATATGATTTAAAAAATGTTAAAAATGTATTATGTATTCAAAAACTTAACGCAATGGAAAGGTTTTCAAATAGTGCGTCCATCCCGGGAATTCCCGGGATCTTCCCTAAACCGGGAATACCTTAATCCCGGGATTTTTTCAATATTTTGTCTCGGGGATTCCCGAAATTGAAAAAAAAAATACAATTTTTGGTCTGGAAACTCAAATTTGTTTGTTGAACAGTTGAATATTGAGTAATCGATAAGAATTTCAAAGCATAAGCAAATTTGTGTTCAGCATATATCAACATTTATTTGGCTTAGAAGAGATTTTTTTTTAAATTTTAGTATACGGATCCGCAAATGCCTAGCACTTTAAATATGTTCCATAAAATTTTATTTATTATTTAAATATTTACTACACACGGTATTTGAACTTGAGAAAATCATATTTAATTAATTTTAATCAAACATCGGCATCTGGAACAAATCAGGAAAATAGTAACGAACTAAGACAGCTGTTTAAGCCACTTTTTGTTTTTGCATAATGTTCTGATATATTTTAAACTAACAAAACTGTTACCGTTGCGGGTAATCGCTCGATTTTGCTATTTAACTTCGCCCATGGCAAATAGGAGCACGTCTATTAATTTGAAGTTTTAATTTAATTTTGTAGGGAATAAGGCTTTTGTTTTGTATTGTTTTCATTTATTGTATTAATGTTTAAATGTAACTGAGACAGAGCACAGTTAGGGAAATAAATAATAAACCACATTTAACGAACCGTAGGTCCAATATCTGTCCACACACTTTACCTACTAACCCAGCGGTTGTGGTGCTATAAAACCGTGACCATTGGGATCGTCACATGCAAACGAAACAGAGAACCACAAAAAGGAATAAAAGGGAATATGATCGATGGGTAAAGAGGGTTCGACTGATATGCAGAACGACGAAGAAGATCTTTCCCACTTTAGCAGCACACGAGCAAACAACTACCAGATTCTAGTGCGAGCACGTACACCAGTACATAGTACCCGGCACAGTTACAAAGTGTAGTCCAAGTGGGAGATTGAGATCTGCCCGCTACAGCGTCATATCAGGTATCATTTGGATAGTTTTGGTACCCAACAAGGCTTGAGCCACTTCGATATCCCTCTAATCCCTTAACCGTCATCTATTCACCTGGAAGGACCCGTAATTGCCAGCTAAGATCGCTACCGGACGATCGCCAGTCTGGTGGCCAAGATGTGTCCATCCTGGAGAGGACAACCCGCCCACCGGCACACTTCGGTGGTTTGGCACGTGGTTGGAGTCCACGAAGCTGGTTTTCTACCGCAGCTCCAGCAAGTTCGAGAAGCACGTGTGTCCAGGATCGCCGCACGAGTTTCGGAGGCGAATCCGAAATCGAGCACGCGCACGGGAGCCCCGCCCCCCCCCCCCCCATGAGTAGGCCGAGAACGGCCACGTCTGGCCCGGTGGCCCCCTGTGCCTCACCGGCCAACCAGCACCACGTAGCAGCGCAAGCAGCGAGTACAACTCCTAGCAGCAGCACCAGCAGCAAGGCCGGCCCACCGCACTAACCACACACACACTCACACACCGTAAGTTTAAATACAAAAAGTTAAAAAGTAATTCCTAGGTCTTGTGTCTTTGATTCGGCTTTGAGCCGACCTTGATGATAAGGCTCTTTGCTTTAGCTAGTCCCGCCAGCGCGCAAAAGAGGCCCAGAGCCCACCCCAGTCGGCCGTGGCTCTAAGACCAACCGGCTGGGGCGTCTTAAGGCCTCCTGGCCCAGAGGGTACGATGTCCCGACCAGTAACAAATGGCGCCCAACTTAAAGTGTAATTAACAAAGCTAATCAAGGATACAAGTTCTGTTTGATTAAGTGTGGTTTTGGTAGTTAGGGAAGTTTTGCGAAGTCTCTGTACGAGTTTATTAGCCAAGACAGTGCACAACTCTCATTTTTTCTAAAAAGGCAAAAATCAATTGAACGCTCGCTTGGTGCGCGAACGTATTTGAAGACTAGCATTCTGCTTTGATGAAAAAGCAAATGGCGGGAGAAATTAACAGAAGCAAGATGGCGAATTTTCAATTACTGGGTCTTGATGTGACTAACCATTCCGAACAATTCAATTGTTCAGGATTTTACTGAATTTTAATGATATTTGTGATTAAATGTTTTCAAATTTTTAGATTTCAAGCACTTTACTAATGAGAAGTTTCTTTCCTTTTTTCTAGGTAAAAATTTAATCAAATATGATGAATAATCAAGAGAACATAAAGTTCATTAAGGTAATCAGTGAAAAAAATGATATTATGTTGTTAAATTTAAAAAAAGCAATGTGTGTGCAATCTATGCATTAAATGAAATAAAATTGATTCTTCAAGTGAAATTAATCGCGTACTACAGTTCTTTTGATTTGAAATGCGATAATTGTAGTTTATTGCGTCTATTTTCTTTATATTTCACGGTTTTGAAACGTGAATAGTTTTCGTGTATAATCCCCTCAAACTGTGACCACCAAAGTGGAAAAAAACGTTTAGTATTGGTGAAAATTGGCAAACGAATTGCGAGTACAAAGAAGAGAAAAGAAGAAGGGAAGAAAGGGGAAAATTTTGGAAGAATTCCAAAAGAGAGTGATGATTTTAGCAGTGCTTATTCGAGAATTTCTCTACATCGCATGCAACTTATTTATTTTCATTAAATTATTCCAAGAAAGTGCTACACATTCGAGATTTGGCGAGAGTTTTGGGAAGTTTTCTCGACTCTGATAACGTTGAATATTTGAGAGGGATATTGAAACCCGATATCAAGCTGAACATGAATTTGTATAGTTTGCATGCCATAGATTCAAAGAGTTTAGAATTTGTTTGTGTTATTTATTTATATATTTATTATTTTAAAGTGTTTTTGTAAGTGTAATATGCATTATTATGGAAATTTCCACTACAATCAAGTTGTTTGATCCAACTGTTCAAAGTTTAGGATACAATAAAGCCAGTTTTACGACAGCTAAGCAAATTTTTTCTAGTCATGTGTTGTTTCAGTTTTACATAGCCAAATATTTACAAATTTGTTAAACTTTAGTTCACTCCGTACTTCAATCAAATCATTTGAATTTAGCAAAATGATTGTCAGGAAGGTCTCATACAGATCAATTAAATTTCACAAAACTGTACAACATATTTGGCAAAACTGAGATGAGTCTTTTTCAGATCTTGTCTCGATATCCAGCTATTTTGTGCGTCCAATTCGGTCAGCAAGTGATAAAAGACTAAGGAATAGCATGCTTTGATATTAGCTACTGCTCGTAGTAGCTTATACATAGAAAACTGTGATAGAATTTGTGATAACAAGTGATTACTAATATTAACAAAATATTTCAATGTAGTGGTGTTTGTAAACTTATTTATATCTGGATGATAAGAAGAATTTAGAAGAGATCGAGAGAGCGATGGAGAGCAACCACAGACTCAGGTTATTTTTTCCAATGAGAACAAAATTTGTTATTGTTTTCAGGGCATCCAAGACAAGACTAGTGCATGACAAGTTTTACTAAGTTTAAGCATGATTGAAGAAAAGTTAAGTTCAAAGAATTTGAGTGGAGGTGCATGATGTCACAACATTTTGGAAATTGGTTTTTGGCAAGCTGACATGAAAATTAATCAAGGAGTTTGGATAGATTCCCAGTGTTTTTTTACTGATCGGTTGTTTTGTTGATGTAGAATCATAGAATGTGTTCAGGGAAAGTAGTGGTGAGATTCTCTGATCAAAACACACAATAATTTTCATCTATAGATAAGAATTATGACTGTGAAAGTAATAAAAAAAGAGGTTTGGTAGTGGTGATTCTTCTGTTCTCATCAATACCAAAGTCGTTGAATGTTTTGTTGTTTAAAACTTTATTGTGGTGATCGTTAGCACAGTACGAAAATATTAGAAGAATAATTTAAACAAGAGAAAAGCCGAAATAACAACCACAAATTTTGTTATGTATAGCTGATAAAGGTGCCTGTGCATAAATGTTAATACACAGTATTTTAACGTGTTTACGTGTATTGTGCAGAGTCAACAATATTTATTAAAATTTTATGAGTGTTGTAATCAACTTGTAAAAATTATGTGAATTTGTAATCAGGAAAAAGAATAGCAAGGCAATGCAAAGAATGATTTTTACCGAGATTAATGCAAAGAGGGAAAATGTCCAGTACAGTACCGAGTTTTCTAGAGAACGAGCATGTTGTAGGTCATGAAAAGAGTAAGCGAGAGGGTTGTACTGTTTCGAAAACTTACTAGCGTATTGTAGGTGGAACAGTTACAAAAGGGACAAGAGGAAAAGTGATTTCCACGATCAACAGCTGAGTTTTAGATGTATTTGTATACTTCTTCAGATGTTTTGGTCTGTGCAGCAGGAAGAGAATGGTTTAGATGATTTGTAGCAAGAAAAATACTTTAGGTACGAAGGCATGACGAGCAAAAGAACTTTAATAACCAATATTATGAACTTTCAGTGCATTCATCTTTATAACAATTTAAAACAGAGTTTTCATTGAGAAAGTAGAGCAGGAGTAAACCAGAGCGAGATTGGCGAGTGAAAATTTGAGAACCTACCACACATAACTGATATCTGGGCAATTGTTGTTCCTAGATAATCAGGTGATTCGTTCAAAACAAGAAAATCGAAAAATGAAACGTAAAAGTTTCGGCATTTTGGAAACAAGATTGGTTTGTTTCGCTTACAAAATGTCCAGCCAAGAGAATTGTATACACAAACTGTTTAATGTTTGTGGTTTTGTCTAGAAAAGTGTACACAAATACAAGAGCAGTCTTTTCAAACTATTGTTCTGTACCGTTGTGTCAGACATAGTATTTGTACAATATGATCATGTCCAAGAAGAGTAAATAATGTCCAAGCGAGATAGTGCGAGTCTGAAGATGTTGTCGTGTGTTAAGCCTGTTTTTTTTTTTGTACGAAAGAGAAGAGGGTTAAAATAACTGGAAAGAGAACTAGCCTCAAATATTTTGGCAAAGTGGTCGCGAAAGAGGGATTAAACAGATCAAGGAAAACTAAAATGAAAAATGCAAAATTCTGAATCGCAATGAGTGGATGGTATGACGTCACCATCTACCCTGCGGAGTTGATTTATTTTTGAAAGCTTGATTTTCACCAGAAAATTTGCCCGATTCCTATTTGCTGAATTTATTTCAGGGGCTTTGGAAACATTCGATCTGCATCATCAGGAAAATTCGCGGTTTTTCCAGAGAGAGAAAATCTTCTCTCCCTATGAACAAGGTTTGTTCGGAAATGTTGGGAGCAGAAAGATTGAGTAATTGATTTGAAGTAGCTCGTTGTAAACAGACTTCTCATTATGAGGAGCAACTGTTTGGTTCTTCAACGGGAGGATGGTAGTTTTCAAATGAGCCCGTCCTAATTCCTGAGCAAGTTTTGATTTGATCTAGCCTGAACAAAAAAATTAATAAATGTTTCACATTTTTAATTTTTTTAGGAGGGAGTGAGAGGTAGTGTTACCGTTGCGGGTAATCGCTCGATTTTGCTATTTAACTTCGCCCATGGCAAATAGGAGCACGTCTATTAATTTGAAGTTTTAATTTAATTTTGTAGGGAATAAGGCTTTTGTTTTGTATTGTTTTCATTTATTGTATTAATGTTTAAATGTAACTGAGACAGAGCACAGTTAGGGAAATAAATAATAAACCACATTTAACGAACCGTAGGTCCAATATCTGTCCACACACTTTACCTACTAACCCAGCGGTTGTGGTGCTATAAAACCGTGACCATTGGGATCGTCACATGCAAACGAAACAGAGAACCACAAAAAGGAATAAAAGGGAATATGATCGATGGGTAAAGAGGGTTCGACTGATATGCAGAACGACGAAGAAGATCTTTCCCACTTTAGCAGCACACGAGCAAACAACTACCAGATTCTAGTGCGAGCACGTACACCAGTACATAGTACCCGGCACAGTTACAAAGTGTAGTCCAAGTGGGAGATTGAGATCTGCCCGCTACAGCGTCATATCAGGTATCATTTGGATAGTTTTGGTACCCAACAAGGCTTGAGCCACTTCGATATCCCTCTAATCCCTTAACCGTCATCTATTCACCTGGAAGGACCCGTAATTGCCAGCTAAGATCGCTGCCGGACGATCGCCAGTCTGGTGGCCAAGATGTGTCCATCCTGGAGAGGACAACCCGCCCACCGGCACACTTCGGTGGTTTGGCACGTGGTTGGAGTCCACGAAGCTGGTTTTCTACCGCAGCTCCAGCAAGTTCGAGAAGCACGTGTGTCCAGGATCGCCGCACGAGTTTCGGAGGCGAATCCGAAATCGAGCACGCGCACGGGAGCCCCCCCCCAGGAGTAGGCCGAGAACGGCCACGTCTGGCCCGGTGGCCCCCTGTGCCTCACCGGCCAACCAGCACCACGTAGCAGCGCAAGCAGTGAGTACAACTCCTAGCAGCAGCACCAGCAGCAAGGCCGGCCCACCGCACTAACCACACACACACTCACACACCGTAAGTTTAAATACAAAAAGTTAAAAAGTAATTCCTAGGTCTTGTGTCTTTGATTCGGCTTCGAGCCGACCTTGATGATAAGGCTCTTTGCTTTAGCTAGTCCCGCCAGCGCGCAAAAGAGGCCCAGAGCCCACCCCAGTCGGCCGTGGCTCTAAGACCAACCGGCTGGGGCGTCTTAAGGCCTCCTGGCCCAGAGGGTACGATGTCCCGACCAGTAACAAAACAATCAGTACACCGATTTTCAAATTTATTGCTCTAAAATATCCAGTTGGCGGTAATTACTTAAAGATTTTGTAAACTATGTTTCATATAAAACATTTTTTTGTTTTTTTTTTTTAAATTTCAATGAAACTTTTTAGGCTTTTGAAGTCATTTAATTTAAAAAATAAATGAAATATACTAATAACAGTTTCAAGTTTTATAATATGAAATAATTTGATTCACATTGAAACAAAAATTACGATTCATTAAAAATCCAAAGCACACCAAAGAACAAAAAACATCAATTTTTTTTTTTTAAGCTAACTAAAAATTGCTGTTCTTGTTCAGATTGAAGCAAAGATTATCACCAATTAACAGTGTTGAGCTAATTCTTTGATTTTAAGCTTCAAAAACGTGACAAATTTAATGAAGCGTAGATTTTTTGACTGCTTCAAAAATTTCCCGGGATCCCGGGAATTCCCGAGATTTATTTAAAAAAAAAACAGTTTCCCGGGAAATTCAAAAACCCGGGAAAATTGGACACCCTAATTTCAAGTATGCACAAAGTAAGCAAAAATCATGGCCATGTCATATCAGACAATACGGACAGATTTTGGCAACATTTTCTTCAACTTTTCCCGATTTTGGCAAATAAGTTATTTGATATTTCTGGTCTCATAATAATTTCAAAATTAAATGCTTTAGATATTACTCTGAATATAAATATTATTGTTGCAAATAATATCTTTTAATATGCATTTTTTTAGGTCAAAGAATCGTCTATTCTTTTCATTTTTTTTTGTTCAAAAGAATTTACTTTATCAGATTTTCCGATTTTAGCAACATAGAAATCACGTCTTGTTGCCAAAAACGGGATAGTAAATCTTGCCCTGTTCCTGAGGGGAACACCCTTGAAGAGTATCAAAAAAATATCAAAACGGGATGGATCTCTAAATTTTTGAAGCCAAAATTAGAGAACTATATAAAAAGTGTTTTCTAACAACGCACCAAAAAGCTCCTGGAACTTTCTGGTAGTAGACGCAAACTATCCTCAGCTCGTATCCACATAAACGAAACCGAGCAATGACTGAAATTTACACAAGTTTAGTGAAATTTAATTCTTTACACATAAAAGTAGATTAAACTATATCAAATAAATTTTTTATTAAAAGCTTTGAATTATTTTTCAACTTTTAACGCTAAATTTTTCTCGTTTCGTCTAGAAGTTTTGTCTGGGACAGTACAAAAATTACTTAATTCTTATTTTTACATCAAATAAAGGAAATTATTTGTGAAAAAATGCCAAAACTGAGTGACTCCAGAAAAAATATTATCAAAACTTAAAAACAATCTCTAGGTTACATAAAACTTCCAATCCTAAAATGTGCTAAAATTATAAAAATTCTTCTTTCCAAAGATTAATGACCGAATATTTGATGAATAATGGATTTTTGGTGAATTTTCAGATTAAAGCCCACCAAAAGGCGAGATTTGGTTGTAGGAGGGAAATCTAATACACTTTTAATTTTTTCACGGTGTATGGATTTGTTTAAAATTCATATTCACGTGATTTGATTTTACGGCGAAAAATATTTAAAAATATTTAAAAAAAAAAGTCTGAAAAAACATGAAAACTCTTAATTACAGGCAGAGGGACAGGAGGAGGAGTTCAAGCAATTAATATAATAATCAAAACTGAACAAGATAAAATTTATTTAATGTTTATATATAAAGTTTATTTAATGTTTAACATTTAATGTTGATTTGCTTTGGAGATTCTAGTTTGGTTTTGCCTTCCTCACTGAGGTAAAGCTATAATCCTGCTCTAAAAATGAACTTTGTATAAAAACGTCGTAGACCCACCTTCATGTATACATATCGACTCAGAATCGAAAACTAACTTAATCCACCTATGTGGTTGGAGCCTTCCTCACAACAATGGCTGTAAACAAGTTTCATCTATTTTTTAGATCCGGCTTCCAAAAAGTACATCGATATCACTTAAGTGGCCATATCTCGAGACAGGGTTGCCAGATCATCAATGTTTTAGACTCGTTGGAAAGGTCTTTTGATAACCTAACCAACGTTGGGTCGGATGATGGACCCGGACATACACACCAAAAAATCATGAATTTTACATCAAACGTAATCATGAATTTAACGCAAATTGAAGTCATGTAATGAGAAAAGAAATGTAAAATTATGATTGTTTCGACGTAGCTTACCAAAATTATCGTGTATATGTTGAAACTTAGCTTCACATTAATGACTACGTAAAATTCAATTATTTGTAACTCAATTTTCGGTCCTTTATAATGCACATAGCTGGAGCGTGTTATTTGATGTAATTTTGTGTTACATTTAACCGAACTTCGCGTGGATTCGTTTGACAGTGTAGTAGAAGCAAATCAGAAACGTCAGCCATGTTTAGCTGTGCAAATTGGTGCCGTGGCAGTTTTTCTTAACTTTAGCAGCAGGTCTCAAATCAACTAAAATGTAAGGAAAATACGACAAAAACTTCTGTAAACGTAAGTTTCATCTGTTTGCCAATGAATTTAAAGAAAAATCAACACAGTTTATGTTGTTTCTTTTCATTTTAGTATGGTGAAAAAATCGTGGTGGATTCCGGCATGGTACATGTTCCGAATAAAGCTGTGTTGGCTTAGGAACGGTTACCAGCACTGTAACCACTATCCGGTCCAAGCTTCAGCGGTCAAAATGTATCTGGATTCCGGAAAAGGTTTCCCGGCAAGTCTACGTGCCATCCGTAGTTGGCAAAATCTCGCTGGAAGTGACTCGGATTAGGAGCGGAGTTTGATTGACAAATACGGAGCGAACTGGACCAGATTCCTCAGTACGGAACCATTTAAAGGTCAAGGCCCAGAACCTCCAGTGCGGCGGCCCAAATTGCGTTGATGGCCTGGCGGAAGATGGTCAGTTCATCCGACGTTGAAGGAAGTCGAATGAAATCCGTAGTTTTTGGGAGCAGAAAAAGAAAACACGAGTGAAAAATTAATAAAATAAACCGTTGTGATAAGTGATAATGTGTAAGATATTTGATGTGCAATTAAAAATGTTTCAATTGTTCTAGAATGCGTCGTTTTTTATTCCAACAAGAACCATCCCCAGAATCCAATAAGAAATACAGCCAACAAAATTGCGTCTGCTGTAATTTTACATCTAACAAATCCTGACGGTCGGATCGTGTAATTTTAAAATTTGATGTAATTTTCTGTCTTATTTGACGCTCCAGTTATGTGCATCAAAAAGACAGAATTTTACACGATTTTTTCGTGGTGTGTAGTTTACATACATTTAAGTGAGATCCGGCTTCAAAAAAGTACATCAATATCACTTAAGTGGCCATATCTCGAGACAGGGTTGCCAGATCTTCAATGTTTTGCACTCGTTGGAAAGGTCTTTTGATAACCTAACCAACAATAGGTCGGATGGTTGATCCGGACATAGTTTACATACATTTAAGTGAGATCCGGCTTCAAAAAAGTACATCAATATCACTTAAGTGGCCATATCTCGAGACAGGGTTGCCAGATCTTCAATGTTTTGCACTCGTTGGAAAGGTCTTTTGATAACCTAACCAACAATAGGTCGGATGGTTGATCCGGACATAGTTTACATACATTTAAATGAGATCCGGCTTCAAAAAAGTACATCAATATCACTTAAGAGGCCATATCTCTAGACAGGGTTGCCAGATCTTCAATGTTTTGCACTCGTTGGAAAGGTCTTTTGATAACCTAACCAACGTCGGGTCGGATAGTGGAGCCGGACATAGTTTACATACATTTAAGTGAGATCCGGCTTCAAAAAAGTATATCAATATCACTTAAGTGGCCATATCTCGAGACAGGGTTGCCAGATCTTCAATGTTTTGCACTCGTTGGAAAGGTCTTTTAATAACCTAACCAACGTTGGGTCGGATAGTGGAGCCGGACATAGTTTACATACATTTAAGTGAGATCCGGCTTCAAAAAAGTACATCAATATCACTTAAGTGGCCATATCTCGAGACAGGAATGCCAGATGTTCAATGTTTTGGACTCGTTGGAAAGGTCTTTTGATGACCTAACCAGCAATAGGTCGGATGATGGACCCGAACATAGTTTACATACATTTAAGTGAGATCCGGCTTCAAAAAAGTATATCAATATCACTTAAGTGGCCATATCTCGAGACAGGGTTGCCAGATCTTCAATGTTTCGGACTCGTTAGAAAGGTCTTTTGATAACCTATCCAACGATGGGTCGGATGATGGACCCAGACATCGTTTACATACAGTTAAGTGAGATCCAAATATATGTGAAAACACATTTTTATACATAACTTTTGAACTACTTATCAAAACTTCAATCTGTATAAAACTCGATCTATGGGACCCTAAACCAAGTCGAATGCAACAAGTTCGGGTCAAATCGGTTCAGCCAGTGCCGAGAAACATGAGCTAGTTTGTTGGTCACATCCATACATACACACACACATACACACACACATACACACAGACATTTGTTCAGTTTCCGATTCTGAGTCGATATGTATACATGAAGGAGGGTCTACGACGTTTTTATACGAAGTTCATTTTTAGAGCAGGATTATAGCCTTACCTCAGTGAGGAAGGCAAAACTGAACAAATGTCTGTGTGTATGTGTGTGTGTAAGTATGTATGTGACCAACAAACTAGCTCATGTTTCTCAGCACTGGCTGAACCGATTTGACCCGAACTTGTTGCATTCGACTTGGTTTAGGGTCTCATAGATCGAGTTTTATACAGATTGAAGTTTCGATAAGTAGTTCAAAAGTTATGTATAAAAATGTGTTTTCACATATATCCGGATCTCACTTAAATGTATGTAAACTATGTCCGGGTTCATCATCCGACCCATCGTTGGTTAGTTTATCGAAAGACCTTTCCAACGAGCCTAAAACATTGAAGGTCTGGCAACCCTGTCTCGATATATGGCCACTTAAGTGACATTTATGTACTTTTTGGATGCCGGATCTCACTTAAATGTATGTAAACTATGTCCGGATCCACCATCCGACCCATCGTTGGTTAGGTTATGAAAAGACCTTTCTAACGAGTTCAAAACATTGAAGATCTGGCAACCCTGTCTTGAGATATGTACATTTAAGTGATATTGATTTACTTTTTTACTCCGGATCTAAAAAAGAGATGAAATTTTTGTACAATTCCATCATATCAGCCATTGTTGGTAATAAGTGAGGAAGTCTCCAACCATATAGGTGGATCTTGTTAGTTTTTTTTCTGTTGTTGTCAGTTTTTTATGCCAATGTTTTTTCAAAACGCTCATAAATGAAGTGATAAATATTTTTACCTAACTAAAGATTTGTTTCATCGCATGATACGAAAAAAAAGTCAAAGCCAAACTTTATCTCAACAAAATCTTCGATGTTAATAAATTAATCGATGAAAAAATCTAATTAAATTTGCTCAATATCCATAAACCGATGATAACAAATGTGACATAACTTGCACATCCGATTAAACGACCGGAAATCTGTTTAAATTTTCAAAAACCCATTCTGCCCACAAGCTTTCCATCCATATCAGCTTTGATCTCGACAAAAAGCCCCAACTCTTTATAAATGTATCAACTTACCGGTTCCAACGCAAAACCGGATGATCCGATTAGGGTGCAATGCAGTCGGTTTTGCAGCAGCAGCAGCAGCAGATAAAAAACAAAGAAAAAGCCACCACCCCCACAAAATCTACAACCGTATCCGTTATCATATTTGAACTCATTCTACAATGGGGGGAGGGGCAGGCTGGACCTTTTCCCCGCATTAGACACACAAGTTATGACTTATTCAAGATCTAACCTCAACGATAGTGGTTTTGCCATTTTTCGGTGCACAAGCAATCTACCTGGTTCGGACGATGATGGTTTCACAGCAGATTCCAGGAAAGGAAGGACAGCACTGTTTTGAAGCGTACGATCTCTCTCACGTGGACCTCACTCAGAGTTTGCAGTGGGACGGGGTCAAAAAGGGTTTGCACCGGAGAAATCTGGGGTGATCTGGGTGCGTCGATAAAGAATGTGTCATTTATGCATTTCTTGTTAACCCTCAGGCTTTGTGTATGTTTTGTAGTGTTAATGTTTATTTGAGAATCTGATTCAAACAATTAAATTTGAATTTATGTATTAAATTTGCTATTTTTGCAGCAGTCTTGAAAGGAATATATAAAAGTTTAGGTAATCCTAAAATCCAATTTATCAAATTTTCAAAATGATTCAAATTCATTCAGTTTGAAACAAATTGAAACAAATGTCAAAAACAGCGACCGTAGAGTTTGCAATCAAGTTAAAACTTCTCCCAAAAAAAGCTCTTTGTACTCGAATCAAGTAGAGCTAAAACTAATTTAAATGCAAAAATCTGCTGATTTCGTAATCAAAAACAGATTGGAATGCATCCATCAAATTATGACAGCTTCCAGGAATATTTCGATCAAGCAAAGATGTTCAGTTGTTCAAGCTTATTAAAAAAGCACTCAGCACGTTGTAGGGAAGCGTTTTCAGAGTTGGCTCTGAATAAATTAATGCCATCCTGATAGAATTTAGTTGGAAATGATGATGCACTCTCGATATTCGTTGGGAAATTTGCAGAAATCGTTGAATGCAAGCTAAGATTCGGGTCTACAAAAGACAAACCAAAACAAAACTACTTTTCTAATCAAAGTTTAGGTTTTTTTTTTAAGTATTTAGCAATTCTGTAATTTTTTTGACTGGTTGTCTCAGAAAAGATCATCTAAATAGCAACCTATTTTGAAATCAATCAAATCCAAATCGATATATTTTTATTGCCAGTCGAAGGTTTAACCACAAAACAGCTGCATATTTTCCCGATTTGCGACCGTAATCGATACGGTACATCTTGTGTGTGTGTGCATGACGATACCAAACAAGAAGTGCCACTCTTCAAAGTGATCGTGCATTCGTCCACAAATCGAATTCAAGAAGAGGGAGAACGCGCTTTAAAGTTTGCTCCTTGCTCTGAGGCGAGCTTTGGACATAGACATAAACATACATTCTAAGCTCCGGGAGTGGGTGCAACCTTTGACCGAAAACTGAAGTGATCCGTATCGCTCCTAGCAGAAGCTACTCGTATAAGACCGAGTCCTGGTACCAAACCAGGATCAAAGTCAAACCGATTCGAGTGTGCAGGAGTAGGTTGAATCTTCATTTTTTTGCTTTTCTCTTTGGAGTGGAAATCGATGCCCCAGCTCAGTGCAAATAAAAACAGGATAAAAGTGTACGATTCTGGCAAATGTTGGGAAAGGGCAACTGCATCCTGCTCTGCTGCTGGCCGGCGCATTGCTGGCGAGGTGATATGACCCTTGAACCAGAACCCGGACCAGGAAGCTGTGGTGCTACGGTTCGGTTCCGTGAGCGCTATCTTGAGAGTGTCTGGTGTTGCTGCCGAGTTGCTACCGAGCAACCACAAGAGCAATGTATCATTTCTGTGAAGTTTTTCAATTCTTGTTCTTCGGTGGCGTTTCGTCCGGACGGGATATCATCTGCCTCAGATGCCTCAGAGTGGCCTCCAAGGAGTTGCCCGACCAACAGCTGGAAGAGGATATTTGTACGATTCAGGAATGGGGAGCGTAGACTTGTGGTAGTCACAGCAACGTGAAAGCCGCAAGTGGTTGGTTCTTCGATATGTGAGATAAAGAATGTT
Organism: Culex pipiens pallens; assembly: GCF_016801865.2. Classification (NCBI taxonomy): domain Eukaryota; kingdom Metazoa; phylum Arthropoda; class Insecta; order Diptera; family Culicidae; genus Culex; species Culex pipiens. The sequence goes on from NC_068939.1 coordinate 178,290,071, forward strand.
TTGCAGTAGATTTTTTCCCTGGCTGGCTCGATTAGTGCTAGAGATTAATTGCTGCAAAAGGTTTACTGTGCCGGGATCAACAAAGGCGATAAACTAGTTGCAGGGCTTTCTGAAATAAATTTTATTTATTTTCCCTCGGAATTTCGCTCTTTTTGGCTGACAAAATTTTAATTGATACTATTATCCACAATTTGAATTTGACCTAGGACTAAATTGAAATTTCACGAAAAAAGGTAAACCAAAACATAAAAAAATAGTGTTTCCTCGCGCTTTTCCAACGCTTGTTTTTTGTTTTTTGTTTTTTGTTTTTTGTTTTTTGTTTTTTGTTTTTTGTTTTTTGTTTTTTGGTTTTTGTTTTTTGTTTTTTGTTTTTTGTTTTTTGTTTTTTGTTTTTTGTTTTTTGTTTTTTGTTTTTTGTTTTTTGTTTTTTGTTTTTTGTTTTTTGTTTTTTGTTTTTTGTTTTTTGTTTTTTGTTTTTTGTTTTTTGTTTTTTGTTTTTTGTTTTTTGTTTTTTGTTTTTTGTTTTTTGTTTTGCCTTCCTCACTGAGGTAAGGCTATAATCCTGCTCTAAAATTAAACTTTTTATTAAAAGCTCGAAAACCCACCTTGATGTATACATATCGACTCAGAATCGAAAACTGAACAAATGTCTGTGTGTATGTGTGTGTGTATGTGTGTGTGTATGTGTGTGTGTATGTGTGTGTGTATGTGTGTGGGTATGTGGGTGGGTATGTGTGTGTGTATGTGTGTGTGTATGTGACCAATAATGTCACTCAGTTTTCTCAGCACTGGCTGAACCGATTTTGACCAAACCAGTCGCATTCGACTTGGTTTAGGGTCCCATACGGTGCTATTGAATTGTTTGAAGTTTTGATAAGTAGTTCAAAAGTTATGTATAAAAATGTGTTTTCGCATATTTTCGGAAGATGAATAAACGGCAGTAAACTGAACCAAACATCATCATGTTATACATCGTTATTTAGGTAATTGAAAGATCTTTCCAACGAGTCCACAACATTGAAGATCTGGCAACCCTGTCTTGAGTTATAACCACTTAAGTGATATTTATGTACTTTTTTGTAGCCGGATCTCATTTAAATGTATGTAAACAATGTCCGGATCCATCATCCGAAACATCGTTGGTTAGGTAATCAAAAGACCTTTCCAACGAATCTACAACATTGAAGATCTGGCAACCCTGCCTCGAGTTATAACCACTTAAGTGATATTTATGTACTTTTTAGAAGCCGGATCTCACTTAAATGTATGTAAACTATGTCCGGATCCATCATCCGACCCATCGTTGGTTAGGTAATTGAAAGACCTTTCCAACGAGTCCAAAACATTTAAGATCTGGCAACCCTGTCTCGAGTTCTGACCACTTAAGTGATATTTATGTACTTTTTTGTAGCCGGATCTCACTTAAATGTATGTAAACAATGTCCGGATCCATCATCCGACCCATCGTTGGTTAGGTAATGAAAAGACCTTTCCAACGAGTCTTAAACATTGAAGATCTGGCAACCCTGTCTCGAGTTCTGACCACTTAAGTGATATTTATGTACTTTTTTGTAGCCGGATCTCACTTAAATTTATGTAAACAATATCCGGATCCATCATCCAACCCATCGTTGGCTAGGTAATCAAAATACCTTTCCAACGAGTCCACAACATTGAAGATCTGGCAACCCTGTCTCGAGTTATGACCACTTAAGTGATATTTATGTACTTTTTTTTGTAGCCGGATCTCACTTTAATGTATGTAAACAATGTCCGGATCCATCATCCGACCCATCGTTGGTTAGGTAATTAAAAGACCTTTCCAACGAGTCCAAAACATTTAAGATCTGGCAACCCTGTCTCGAGTTCTGACCACTTAAGTGATATTTATGTACTTTTTTGTAGCCAGATCTTACTTAAATGTATGTAAACAATGTCCGGATCCATCATCCAACCCATCGTTGGTTAGGTAATTAAAAGACCTTTCCAACGAGTCTTAAACATTGAAGATCTGGCAACCCTGTCTCGAGTTCTGACCACTTAAGTGATATTTATGTACTTATTTTTGTAGCCGGATCTCACTTAAATGTATGTAAACAATATCCGGATCCATCATCCGACCCATCGTTGGTTAGGTAATCGAAAGACCTTTCCAACGAGTCCATATCATTGAAAATCTGGCAACCCTGTCTCGAGTTATGACCACTTAAGTGATATTTATGTACTTTTTTGTAGCCGGATCTCACTTAAATGTATGTAAACAATGTCCGAATCCATCATCCGACCCATCGTTGATTAGGTAATCGAGATACCTTTCCAACGAGTCCACAACATTGAAGATCTGGCAACCCTGCCTCGAGTTCTGACCACTTATGAGCCCATGACTGATATGTGTGTTTTTTTGGATCATATGTGTGTCCAAATCCATCATATTACATATCACCCATTGTTGGAAAAGAGTGAGGAAGGCACCAACCACATAGGTGGATTAAGATAGTTTTTTGTTTTTTGTTTTTTGTTTTTTGTTTTTTGTTTTTTGTTTTTTGTTTTTTGTTTTTTGTTTTTTGTTTTTTGTTTTTTGTTTTTTGTTTTTTGTTTTTTGTTTTTTGTTTTTTGTTTTTTGTTTTTTGTTTTTTGTTTTTTGTTTTTTGTTTTTTGTTTTTTGTTTTTTGTTTTTTGTTTTTTGTTTTTTGTTTTTTGTTTTTTGTTTTTTGTTTTTTGTTTTTTGTTTTTTGTTTTTTGTTTTTTGTTTTTTGTTTTTTGTTTTTTGTTTTTTGTTTTTTGTTTTTTGTTTTTTGTTTTTTGTTTTTTGTTTTTTGTTTTTTGTTTTTTGTTTTTTGTTTTTTGTTTTTTGTTTTTTGTTTTTTGTTTTTTGTTTTTTGTTTTTTGTTTTTTGTTTTTTGTTTTTTGTTTTTTTGTTTTTTGTTTTTTGTTTTTTGTTTTTTGTTTTTTGTTTTTTGTTTTTTGTTTTTTGTTTTTTGTTTTTTGTTTTTTGTTTTTTGTTTTTTGTTTTTTGTTTTTTGTTTTTTGTTTTTTGTTTTTTGTTTTTTGTTTTTTGTTTTTTGTTTTTTGTTTTTTGTTTTTTGTTTTTTGTTTTTTGTTTTTTGTTTTTTGTTTTTTGTTTTTTGTTTTTTGTTTTTTGTTTTTTGTTTTTTGTTTTTTGTTTTTTGTTTTTTGTTTTTTGTTTTTTGTTTTTTGTTTTTTGTTTTTTGTTTTTTGTTTTTTGTTTTTTGTTTTTTGTTTTTTGTTTTTTGTTTTTTGTTTTTTGTTTTTTGTTTTTTGTTTTTTGTTTTTTGTTTTTTGTTTTTTGTTTTTTGTTTTTTGTTTTTTGTTTTTTGTTTTTTGTTTTTTGTTTTTTGTTTTTTGTTTTTTGTTTTTTGTTTTTTGTTTTTTGTTTTTTGTTTTTTGTTTTTTGTTTTTTGTTTTTTGTTTTTTGTTTTTTGTTTTTTGTTTTTTGTTTTTTGTTTTTTGTTTTTTGTTTTTTGTTTTTTGTTTTTTGTTTTTTGTTTTTTTGTTTTTTGTTTTTTGTTTTTTGTTTTTTGTTTTTTGTTTTTTGTTTTTGTTTTTTGTTTTTTGTTTTTTGTTTTTTGTTTTTTGTTTTTTGTTTTTTGTTTTTTGTTTTTTGTTTTTTGTTTTTTGTTTTTTGTTTTTTGTTTTTTGTTTTTTGTTTTTTGTTTTTTGTTTTTTGTTTTTTGTTTTTTGTTTTTTGTTTTTTGTTTTTTGTTTTTTGTTTTTTGTTTTTTGTTTTTTGTTTTTTGTTTTTTGTTTTTTGTTTTTTGTTTTTTGTTTTTTGTTTTTTGTTTTTTGTTTTTTGTTTTATGTTTTTTGTTTTTTGTTTTTTGTTTTTTGTTTTTTGTTTTTTGTTTTTTGTTTTTTGTTTTTTGTTTTTTGTTTTTTGTTTTTTGTTTTTTGTTTTTTGTTTTTTGTTTTTTGTTTTTTGTTTTTTGTTTTTTGTTTTTTGTTTTTTGTTTTTTGTTTTTTGTTTTTTGTTTTTTGTTTTTTTTTTTTTTTTAGAGCGAGTTGTGGCGCTATAACCACGGCAAATAGTGTCCAGGGCATTTCGTGGAAATACAATGTCCCATCCCAGAGGTCCCGGAGTACCAAACCTTCTTAGCATGGTGCTCCCAACGAATACAACCAAATCACGGAGCGTATGGTGGTGTGTCCCCACGCTTCTTCCTCCCCTGTCGATTCAGAATTGTGTTGTTTTGAACACTCAGTGCTCTAACTCAACCCAATTACGAGTCATCTCTGCGACACGGCTTTACGCAGTAGGCCTGGCCGCTTTAACGCTTGTGATGTTTCAATGCATTTCAATGCAATGGCGCACTACAAATGTTAATAAATGACAAGAAGAGTGCTAGGCGTCATCTAACCTAAGGCATTCTCCAGGATCCCTTCGAAAGATTGGCTGCGCTAGGGTCTGATTAGATTAGATTAGATTTTGTTTTTTGTTTTTTGTTTTTTGTTTTTTGTTTTTTGTTTTTTGTTTTTTGTTTTTTGTTTTTTGTTTTTTGTTTTTTGTTTTTTGTTTTTTGTTTTTTGTTTTTTGTTTTTTGTTTTTTTGTTTTTTGTTGTTGATTTGTTTTTCAGCAAAATGATCGTTTTTTTTTACTTTAGTTTGCATAGCTCATATTTTAATCTTTTTTAAAGCTATATGAATTAAAGTTAAAATGCAAATCAATTCTCAGTCCACCAACACCTCATGAATACATTAATAATAATCTTCAAAAGAAACCTCAAGCTGATTAAAGATACACATAATATCAGTACTAAAAATCACACACTCTCTATATCTCTCTCACTCTTAGAATCGTTTGATCAGGTTTTCTTTCCATTTGCATATGTCCTCTCTCCCCTGACCTGCAATTATCTCTGTGATTTCCCATTCCTCATTTCAATCCCGATGCTTTTTATGATGATTATGATGGCGCAAAGATAATTGCTGATGGAAGAGATGCCTTCTGCTTGGACCCGACGCCCCCCAGGCCAAAGAGGATTTTAATCAGCAACTCATCCTTTTTGCCTCGATTCAGAGTCGTGACATCGGGCTGGTCTAGGGTGTTCCATGGCGAGTTGCAGACATTTTTGTCTAATGAGTCAAACTATAGCTTGAGGAGAATTTCCACAAAATATGTATTTTGACGATTTGCCCTGGAACTGTGCCAATACAGGTATGATGTCGTATTAAGATGGGTTGAGCTGATCCTGGATTTCAAACGACTTGTTTGCGTACATGACCTCCCCATCTGGGTTCAATCAAGGCCCAAATGCACCATCGTGAGTGCAATTGCGAAGAAAGCTGATTATAATTCCGTTCTCCTCCCTCGCTCGATGGTCGTTCCATCGAGTCAAACGGCATCAGGATCAGACTATTTGCTTGCTCGTTGCATAATGAAGTTCAAACAGAAGTTGTGACTGTGCTTGCATCTTCTTGTTGGCGTTGGCGCACGTCCAACTGTTTTCGATCCAAACCACCAGCGATGAGTTGAGGTCTAATTCTGCGTTTCATTTCTGCTTCTTCCAACAGATCCAATTAGGAGCACGTTTCAACCCCCGAGAACAACGAGTTCGACGACGAAAACGACAATCGCTGACGGTCAGTTCACTTCCTCGGTCACCACCACTGTCGGAACCACCGGACCACCGGACCTTGCCCACCGGAAGCACCACCACCAGATCCGCCGGCACCACCACCCGGGGTGGACGGGGCGGCTGGGTGGGGGCCATGCGTCGCCGGAAGCCAGTCGAGGGCTTCCTGCTGCGGTGCTGCGGCGTCTTCGCGTTCTTCTTCTGGACGGTACTGGTCCACCAGATCTCGACATGCCTGGCGATCCAGCTCGAGGAGCGGATGGAGATCGTGCGGAAAGTGCTCAAGGAAGTGCCTTTGATCGACGGGTGAGTCGTGCAAGTTACACAAACTCACAACTCACAAAACTCATTCTCACTCTCGACCTCCTCTTTCCCAGCCACAACGACCTGCCGTGGAACATCCGGAAGTTTCTCAAGAACCAGCTGCGGGAGTTCCGGTTCGGCGAGGACCTCCGCGATATTACGCCCTGGTCGACGAGTGCCTGGAGCCACACCGACCTGCGCCGGCTGAAGGAGGGCATGGTCGCAGCCCAGGTAAGAGCCGGAAGCCACAACCGAAAAACACAAACAGGACCGACACTCCCCTTAATGGCCATTAAGTGCAGAAGCCCCGCGGTGGCGGTGGTGAATATTTGTTTGTTCCGACCCCCTCTACTGGAGAATTTCTTCTGACAAGGAGTTTGCAAGCAAGAGGACGACACTGGAAGTTATCCGGTGAAAGCAAACTATGTTTGCCGCGAAGCTATGGGGACCAGGTGAATTTTGTCCAAAGTGACAATCTCGTTAAATAGGGGAGAGTCACATTAGTTAGAGTAACATTTACGAAACAAAAAAACAAATCGCGCTGTCCGACATAAACGATACTGATATCCCAGTTTGCTCAACTGAATGATGCCTTTTAACAGCGCAAATAGATTGAAAACGGTTCCATTCCTAGAACTGCTCATGATGGATTGGAAAATCAACAGTTTAGTTAGACAGTAAAATTGCATTTTAATATGAAGTGCTTCATTTTCGAAAACACATTGGATCAATTTATGAGCGATGGGAGCATCCGCAAAAAGGCTTTGTATGCAGTGGAGCAGCAATTACATACTCATAAACCTGTCGGAAATATTGAGTTCCAAAAACTATTTGAAATCGATCCCTTTTGACTGGCTTTACTGACAAAGCATCCAGATTATTGGAAATTCAGTGACGGAATAGAATAACGCACCAAACAGGAATTTCGAGGAAATTTATTTTCTGCTTTCGTTGAACCAATATTTGTTTGGAATAAGTACAGCTTCTGACCCAACATTTATCAAACGAAAATTGAGCAATCGAACAAACAGTGAGTGTAGTTGAATTTAATTGAATGAACATAATAAAAAACAGGGTACTTTTTTCCTAGATGCTTGAACGTTTCCATGTTCAAAACATAACTGAAGCATAATTAAACACAAAATAGTTTTGAAAATAAAGTCACACAAATAAATCAAGGACTATGCGTCAAATTTGCAATACTGCTTAATGATTTCAAACAGCACAGAGTTCTCCAACAAAATCTCAATGCGTTTGGCGAGTCAACTATCGAATTCTGTGTAAGAATCAGCTAGTGTGTACAGTTTAAACAGAAAATGTTGAAATAAAATGGAAAAAAATATGGTCTCCCGTAGACGACCTTCAAACTAAAATGTCTTCAAAACCCAAGTTTCACAATTATTTTTAACTTTCAAAAAGATAAGAAAAGAATATTGTCATATTGTTTGGTAGAAAAACTAATGTCATGTTATTGTAACTTTTACATAATTAAAAAAAATAAAAATTTCCAGTTAGGAAAATAAATGTGTTACATCTGAGTTTTTTTTTATTTATACAAAATTCGACCGATTTTTAAATTACCCTTTTTTAAATATCAATTTATAATTTCCGTTTTTTTATTTTCGAAATGTTTTGAGAACAAAAATCTGCAAATTTTGAGCCTTCAAAAAAGTGGACAAAAATGTATGTTTTAAGATAAGTTTTTTTTTTTGAAAAGGTGTGTTTTTTTTTGGAAAAAAAGTCAATATTTTTAAAGTAAAATTGAATTTGCAAAAATAATGTATTTCACAGATTTTTCGATAAAGAGCACCGTTTTCAAGATAACTCCACCCATGATTTCATTTAATTTTGTTGTTCTTTATCGTATATCTTTCGAAAAGTTTAGAAATTTTCCATTAAAATTGCCTTAGAGATATTGAAGATTGGACCTCCCCGCCCCCCACTCCTTCAAAGCTGGCCCGAAAAATCAAGGAGCAAGAATTTTTTTTTTTTTCAAAACACTTTAAAATTTCTATGAAAATTTAAGTGCAATCAGCTGAAATTGATTTAACGGTGCACATCAACCAGAGCTGTAGCACCCAGATTATTGTTACAGAAATTTTAGTATCTTCAAAACTACGGAAACTGTCGATTTGATTTTTTATTCATCCCCTAACCTACTATTTCCAAAATGATTTACAACAAAATTGGTCAAATTTTATAATCAAATTATTTCAGGATTGGGTCCGTAAGTTCAACAATTTTTGAATAAGAATACAACAACTTCCTTGGTTGCTGTGCGCCCTTAAAATCCATTTCTTAGCGTTTAAAATCATTTTTTAGCATGTTTGGGTTGATTTTAACGTCCTTTGAATTTTCTAAATTTTTCGATGTTTAGTATCGCAAAAAGATTTTTTTCGATAATTTCTTTGTTTTCGTCACTTTGAAAAATATTTGCATCGACTTAAAATAAATAAAAATACAAAACATAACAGTTTTTCGAAAATTGAATTTAAAAAAAATTAATTTAAAATGGGAAAAATTTGAACAATTCTCTACCAAAACCGGAAATGGATTTTATTTTTATTTTTTTGATTTGGCTCAAACTTTGTGGGGGCCTTCCCTATGACCAAATAAGCTATTTTGTGTGATTGGTTAATCCATACAAGTCTCCATACAATTTTGGCTGCTGTCCATACAAAAATGGTATGTAAATATTCAATCAGCTGTAACTTTTTAGTGAATTTTCTGAACAATTTGGTGTCTTCGGCAAAGTTGTAGGTATTGTTGAGGACTTTTGAGAAAAAAAAATAGGTACACGAAAAAAAATTGCAGATTTTTTAATCAACTTTTTTTTTTACTAAAACTCAATTTCCCAAAATAAGTATTTTTTGATTTTCGAGATTTTTTGATATGTTTTAGGGGACAAAAATCCGCAACTTTTGAGCCATAGAGAAACATTGTCAAAAAATCTTCCGCCGAGTTATGAATTTTTGAAAAGCTGGTGATTTTTGGAAAAAATCGAAGGTTCATGCATAAAAAAGCTTGACATTTTTTTTATGAAAAATTGAATTTGTTATCGAAAAGTACTCTACAATTTTTTTGATAAAGGGCTCCGTTTCCAAGATATAGCCACCGAAAGATTGATTTTAGCGAAATATTTCATTTTTTTCAATTTTGAAAAATAGTGACCATGAGTGACCATTTCTAAAAATACTTTTTTTTTAAAGTTCAGAAAATTTGCTATAAAATTGTCTAAGAGACATTGAAGATTGGACCTCGGGTTGCTGAGACACAGCCGCTTTAAGAAAAAGAAACACGAAAATTGAAGTTTTCCTAATCTCACCTAAACAACCCACCATTTTCTAAGGACCATATCTCAGCAAATGATGGTCGGATTTTCAATGTTAATACATGAAAAATTCGTGAAATTTACCGATCTTTTCGAAAAAAATATTTTGAAATTTTCAAATCAAGACTAGCATTTTAAATGGGTGTCATATTCAATGTTTGGCCCTTTTAAAATGTTAGTCTTGATTTTAAAAAATTCAAAATATTTTTTTCGAAAAGATCGGAAAATTTCACGAATGTTTTATGCATTAACATTGATAATCGGACCATTAGTTGCTGGGATATCGTCATTAGAAAATGGTGGGTTATTTTGGTGAGATTAAGAAGACTTCAATTTTCTTGTTTCTTTTTCTTAAAGCGGCTCTATCTCAGCAACCCGAGGTCCAATCTTCAATGTCTCTTAGACAATTTTATAGCAAACTTTCTAAACTTAAAAAAAAATAGTTTTAGAAATGGTCACTTATGGTCACTATTTTTAAAGATTGAAAAACTGCAAATATTTCGCTAAAATCAAACTTTCGGTGGCTATATCTTGAAAACGGAGCCCTTTATCAAAAAATTTGTAAAGTACTTTTCGATTGCAAATTCAATTCTGCATTAAAAAATAATGTCAAACTTGTTTTTGCATGAAACTTCGATTTTTTCCAAAAATCAATATTTCAATATCAGCAAAAACAACATTTAGAGAGTAAAAAGATTGTGAAAAAATAGTACAAAGATTCACCCGATTGAGATGTGCGTAGCATATTACTCACCAGAGTGCTGTTGGCCGGGACCGTGGTGTAGGCGTTAGCGTGATTGCCTCTCACCCAGTCGGCCTGGGTTCGATCCCAGAAGGTCCCGGTGGCAAATTTTGAGACGAGATTTGTCTGATCACGCCTTCCATCGGACGGGAAGTAAATGTTGGCCCCGGACTAACCTAAAAAAGGTTAGGTCGTTAGCTCAGTCCAGGTGTAGGAGTCGTCTTCCTGGGTCCTGCCTCGGTGGAGTCGCTGGTAGGCAGTTGGACTAACAATCCAAAGGTCGTCAGTTCGAATCCCGGGGTGGATGGAAGCTAAGGTATAAAAAGAGGTTTGCAATTGCCTCAACAATCAAGCCTTCGGATACCTAGTTTCGAGTAGGAATCTCGCAATCGAGAACGCCAAGGCAATGCTGTAGAGCGAATAATTTGATTTGATTTTTTAGTGCTGTTGTTAGTGGGAGTTTGCATTACAGATTGTCAAGGGAAACAGATTGCTCGATGCAAAATAAATCGGCACTGGCAACGTACGTTTTGCGCTTGCAACACTGCCAGTTTTGCTGAACGTTAAGGGCGATTGGTGTCCATCCATGTCAAACATCGGCCAATCTGTTTCCCTTGACAATCAGTAGGGGAAATATGCCCATTTTAATCACTCTAAGCCGTTCGACCAATTCTCATCACTCTTGCCGTTTTCCGCCATAAAATCAACATTTTCAGATGTATCAACAATGGAGAGTTGCTTGCTCACTTTTGTTTGAGCTATTTATTGCTTTGGAACAGTCAAAAACACTTTATGAAAGCTGTAATTCTTGATCAAAGTGCTGATAGGCCGATAATAGAAATAGGCTGAGAAAGGGTATAGTTCCCCTATTTTGTATGGATATGTGCGATGCAAGAAAAGCGCTTTTGAAATTTAAAGGTTTCAACCTATCTCTTTATTATGTTATTTTGCCTAAATTTTTGAATGATAAATTTAGTTAGCATTGTATAGCATAGCATAGCTCATTAACACGGAGGTGAGAACAACAATTAAATTACATAGAAAAAATTAAAAAAAAAAACACAATTTTCTGATGTAAATAGTTATTTGGAAGTAAAAAAATTATTGAAACAGATTTCTAGAGCATCCAATTTCCCGGGGTTACAAAATTCCCGGGAAACGGGAAATCCTGGGAATTCCCGGGAAATTTTAAATTTAACGAAATTTATTCTGATCCTGTTTCTGATTGATATTTTGCAATACACCCAACTGGCAGTCGCATGATTGTGATGCATGGCGGCATGAAAGTATATCAGAATCTGCATGAAATCTGTCCTCATGCATTTTTTGCGATATAGGAGTATGACATTTTTGCCCGTTACCGACAATTATCGACATTACCGACGACTTTTTGGTTGTATTTCACAAAAAAAAAACACTTAGCAGAACGAGGATTGAACCACCAACTTCTTGGTTATTGATCCGACACGCTACCACCGCGCCATGGACGCTTGATGAAAAGTGAGTGAAAGAGCACCAACATATGCTTCTCTTTGGAGTGTTGCTCGGGGACGGGCCAGCTTTATATGTGTTGGTGAGAACTGCAGATCGCTGAAATTTTTACACGCGGGCAAAAATGATCTACGGGCTTGCTGCAAAAAATGTTATAAAATATGACATTTTCTGCAGCAAATCCAATGTTGCAGATTTTGAGATATATTTTTCCTTTGGGTGTAGAATTGTACAGAACAGCAACTTCAATGGTCAAAATGAGTCTGAGGATCATTCAATGGCTTGACTGCTTGTAGAAAAATCATGCAACTTTGAGAAATTATATAGATTCTTTATTTTTTTATGCTGCCTCTCAAATCGTACCAAATAAAAAAAAATATTTTTAGTATTTTTTGTTGAGCAGCATTTTTTATCCAAAGTGTTTGGACAGTGAAAATCTATGCTCCAAAACAATAAAATTGTTTTTAAATTTGTCTCAGTGACCATAAAGTTGAAAGTGAAAAAAATCATGAAAAATATTGTTTTTCATGGCAAATAACTTATTCCAGAACAAGTATTTTCAAGTAATTTCTCGAATACTTTTAAGAGCGAGTTTTTCACCGATGTGAAACAGGTCGTATCGAGGTGCTCCGATTTGGATGAAACTTTCAGCGTTTGTTTGTCTATGCATGAGATGAACTCATGCCAAATATGAGCCCTCTACGACAAAGGGAAGTGGGGTAAAACGGGCTTTGAAGTTTGAGGTCAAAAAAACATTAAAAATCTGAAAATTGCTCGCATTTCCGTAAAACTTCTTCAATTCCAACTCTCTTGGATGCATTTGAAAGGTCTTTTGAAGCACTTCAAAATGTGCCATAGACATCCAGGATTGGTTTGATTTTTTCTCATAGCTTTTGCAAATAACTGTTAAAAATGGATTTTTTTAAAACCTTAATATCTTTTTCCAACAGCCTCCAACACTCATACTCCCATAGGTCAAAAGATAGGTAATTTCATGGACTATGAGCCTACGGAAAAAACTTTTTGGCCAATCGCAGTTTTTCTCATAGTTATTCGATTTTTCTATAACAAACATTTCACAACGTTAGTTTTTGCCCTGTAGGCCATCATAGCGGCACTTTTTGGTCTCAATTTTGTCATATTCGGAATCCTCGGAAAATTTCACGTAAGTTAGAAGTATTGGAGTTGTAAATTTGATTTCAATAATAATTAAATAAAACATTTTCGAAAAAAGAAATAGATCTTATTTGCTTTATGATCAATACGTCAAATGCCGTATCAAGTAGGCGAAAACCTGTTTTACCCCTAATCCGACAAAATGTTAAAAAATATTTTATTTCATTCTAAATGGCAATTTTTCCAATCAAATTTACAATTCCAACACCTCAATCTAATGTAAAATTTTCTGAGGATTTCGAATATGTCAAAATTGAGACCAAAAAGTGCCGCTATGGAGGCCTACTGAGCAAATCTAACGTTGTAAAATGTTTGTTCTAGAAAAATCGAAAAACTATGAGAAAAACTGCGATTGGCCTAAAAGTTAATACCGTAGGCTTATAGTCCATGAAATTCCCTAACTTTTGACCTATGGGAGTATGGGTGTTGGAGGCTGTTGGGAAAAGTTATTAAGGTTTTAAAAAAATCCATTTTTAACAGTAATTTGCAAAAGCTATGAGAAAAAGTCAAACCAATCCTGGATGTCTATAGCACATTTTGAAGGGCTTCAAAAGACCTTTCGAATGCATCTAAGAGAGTTGGAATTGATGAAGTTTTACGGAAATGCGAGCAATTTTAAGATTTTTCATGTGTTTTGGACCTCAAACTTCAATGCCCGTTTTACCCCACTTCCCTTTGTCGTAGAGGGCTCATATTTGGCATGAGTTCATCTCATGCATAGACAAACAAACGCTGAATGTTTCATCCTAATCGGAGCAACTCGATACGACCTCTAGAACAAACCGAGCAGAATCTACAAATACTGCCTCTTAAATAAATTCTTATCGAGCAACACTTTTTGAATAATTTAATTATATCAATTCAATTTTCAACCGATAAACAAAAATGTCAAACAAATCTCAATTTTAATACTAGCCGGAAGAGGTGAATATATATGAATGATAGAGCAAAAATAATCGTTAAAACAGGTTGTCGAAAATAAAATAGTTTATATTCAATCCATAATAGCGTAATTTTTGTTACCCAACATATAAGCAAACATTATTCCTAAATAATAAATATAATCTTAATTAAACCTTGATATAAAATTTACAGAAAAGCTAATTAGTTCAATATGAATATGAAGGTTGAAATTAATTAAATTCTCTCATAATTGTTTTTTGTATAATTTCAAAACATGGATGCCAAAACGGTCGCCAAGATGGCCGCTTGTATTTCTGGAATAAATTGTAAAAATAAAAAATAATTGTAATTTGTAAATTTCCCGGGAAACGGGAAATATTTTTTTCCGGGAAATCCCGGGAATTCCCGGGACGGTAAATTGGACGCTCTATAGATTTCGTTGCAGAAAAAATACCCAAATTTGATCAAGTTAAGCTTACAGGCTTGATAGAGCTCGAAAAAAGTTTTCTTCTAGTGAATTAGAAGTGTTCGAATGTTTGGTTTCAACTGCTCACCTGGAATGACCTAATGACCTAAACTTAAGATTCTGACCGGGACTGGGATCAAACCCAGGAATATACAATATACTTGATATTGTAGTTACATTGTTTCAAAAAATCGATGATCAAATTTGAGATCGAACTTGGTTAAATGTTCTACAAAAATGATGAATTACACAATTGGTGATATGTTGGATTTTGTAAAATAAATTGAACTTGAAGCATTTTTTTAAAATCTAGTTCAAATTTATTTCTCATCATAAAAAGCCATCATTCTGTAACAAATTATAACTCAAAGTACTCACTCAAACACATTAAGTGAGTGAGTAAACTATTTCATTCAGCGCGATTTTCCTACTTCGACTTCCATATCATTGAGCCATCAGTTTGTTCCAGTGGGCAGGGTGTGGCCACTGCCGGCGAGCTCTCGCTGGGTCCGAGCAAGAACATCAAAACTTTGCTTTTAAAATGTAAGTCATCATCGTTATGATTGCGCAGTCTGTGATCATGATATCACAAAAAAAAAGAAAAACTCACCACCCAAGGCTGGTCCAGCCCTCGAGTGCCACTCCATCGGTTGTTCTAGACGACCCAGTTCATGACTTCATCGTCATGGCGGCCCCCCAAAGGCTCATTCCCGGGCGGGTGGGCACGCCCGTTCAAGACAAATAAAGAGATATGATTTAGCGTCGAATGATGGAAACGGAACGACCGTTGAAGGACCGTCGCATCTCCAAAGTGTCGGCCGTAAGAAGGGCGGGAAAGAAAAATCTGCCTTCGAGCTTTTCCTTTTAGAATCTTTTCTTTATTTGCTCGTTTTCTTTTTTCACGGCCAGCACTTTCTCGTCCCGTTTTTTTTTCCGGCCGCCGGAAATGGCTTTCCCAGTTGCTGCCGGCCTTTGATGACCACGCGAGCCACGAAGCAGATGCGGCTTGGGGTAAATTACTCAAAAAATTGTGATGCAGGAAAAAGAAGAAGAAAGTGACCCTCAAGTACCTTCCGAAGGTTGTATCTTTGGGGTTTTTTTTTGTGAGGTTTCTTTGGATCTCCTTGTAGAAAATTAAGACATTTTTTGATTTGATTTTTCAAGTTAAAAATTAAGTTGAAAAATCATAGACGAAACACATCTCCTCAGTGATTTGAGTTTTTTCATGAAAATTTGAAGTTTTTGAAAATTTATGATGATCCCTTTAAAGTCACGATCCCACGCTTAAAACCACGCCGCAGGCTCGTCACTTCAAACTGCCACGTATTAATCCCGACCCAGACGAAAACAACCCTCCCAACGCCCAGACGCAACGAGCCACTCCGTTATGGCCGCGCACTTTATTTGCTTTACGACGTCCCAGCTGAGCATTTTGTACTGGCTAACCGAGTGTGTCCACAACTCCCCTTTCGGCTGGCCACGTGGCCACACAGTGCCGCGGCGCGCACTCGGTAGTAAATCACACCGTCATCTCTTTTATTTCCTGCAGGGGGCACTTCTTCCTTCGTTGTTCCCCGCTCTCTGCAGCCGGCGACGAGAAGAGTTCTTAACGGCGTGTTGAAATTTATGATCCGTTCGTGATTTGCCGGAAGGATGCCCGGGATTCTTATGGGGTTGAACGGACAACTTCAACTGCTAATACTAAAAATTTGTATTCAAGGTGTTGCCCACCTGACGCCACACCCCCCCTCGGCGGCCACTCTGTCGTCATCGAAAAGGACTCTCTTTGATTGCCCATAACTTATAAAAGCTCTTTCGTTTCTTCCATCTCGTTGCAGTTCTGGTCAGCGTATGCGCCCTGCTCGTCACAGCACTTGGACGCCGTGCAGCTGACCTTAGAGCAGATAGACTTAATACGCAGATTAGTGAACCTGTACCCGCAGCACATGGCCCTGGTGACGACGGCGGACGGTAAGTTTAGTTGCATTTTTAATATTCAGTATGAAGCATGAGACTTCCTGAACTTTGTTTCATTTTATTATTGTTTGAATAAAGTTATCAAATTGGAAATCACCCACATGATTTTATCAGTTCAAATGCCTTTTAACAATTGATTAAGTATCACATTTCATTGATTATTTCCATACAACAGTAGCGGTGAAACTGCGTCACAAAATTATGTGTCACTTTTTTGGCTTCATCGTGAAATTTAATCTACTGAACAATAATATTTGTAAACTATGTAGGCTTCTTTGGTAATTTAATTGAAGGTTGGTTATTGTGAATGCATTGCTTTGTTTTGTTTGCACCATCATTTTATTGGCTTCTTTGAGTTTAATAATAATATTCAATGGAGTGAACCCATCCCGAGCAGACGGAAATAACTTGGGAATATTTTTTTTTGATATTTTAAAATATTGGTCAATTACATATTTTGTTATTTATAACAAGATTTGTTATTCGTCGTTATGATTTTTTCGTTATTGGATTGTTATTGTAATAACAGACCAATCACATTTTTAGTTATTCTTCGAACAAATCCCTGTTATTATTTTTTGCTATTTTAACAACTAATCCGATCATCACAATAACAATTGGCGGTATTCTTCCATAACAAAAAATGTTATTCCCAAGTTGTTTTGGATTTCAACCAATATCAGACCAATAACAAATTTTGTTATGATAACATAAACTCTTATTAAACTCTTATGCAAAAATTGGGTTTTCAAGAAGATTCCATAACACTTTCTGTTGTTTTAACAGTATTTGTTATTGAAATGGCATGAATTCTGTTATTACCATCTGCCCGGAATAAAATAAAAAGAAATTTTGTATCAATTTTCATAACGTCGACTTGTATTCTATTACACCAAATCCGAGAAATTCAAATATTTTTTTTTTCATTTTTAAAAATCATTGCATGATAACCGATTTAAAGTTTTATCAATCCACGATCGATTAAACAAGAAATGCTGCGTTCTAAAAAATCTCGGCAAATTGATTGTTGATTATGTTTTACTAATACAATCCAGACTCGATTATCTGATTTCTCGATTATCCGAAGTTTCGATATTTCACAAAAATACGTATTTTTCCTGTATTTTGAAAATGCAATAAGGCCGTTGCAAATAATTTTTGAAGCTTATTTCCCTCGACTCTGGTCGGGGTCGAGGGGGAGGCAAAAAAATAAAAATGAAACATAAAAATTGAAATTGAGTGCCAGTGTGTGTGCGCCGTGCACATCGGTATTGTTTTTCGTACCGTTCCCGCGAAAGTGCAAAATTTACACGAAAATACGCGTTAGTGGGGTGTGAAATTCATTGCATCCGTGTTCTGAACCCGTCTCCTGGCCCGGGAAAGTGATAGTCCGTGTTTTACGACCGCGAGTGAGACAAATCAATCACCAGATTTGACCGAATATCGCGTTCCGCCACGGGCAATTGAAAAAAAGTACAAAGAACTGCTAAGGCATCGTCGTCGTCGTCGCGATCGATGGTCGTTGTATTGTGTCGCGCGGCGTGTGGAAGTGTACCGCGAAGACCATACTGACGCGTGTCGTCGTCGTCCTCGTCACTGTGTCTGTTGCTACGAGAGTCGTGTATAGAAGAGAAGCCGTTGGTGCACGGTGGGGTGAATTGCTCGGAAAGCTACAGAAAAAAAAGTGCTGCAAAGTTTTTGGGTGAAATTAAAAAGAAGGAAAAATCAAGAAGCGCAACCCTGCTGCATACACAGCCCCCCCCCCCCCCTCTAGTTCCGTTTCTGGGCGTCTGCACCCCATGTTAGGGGCGGCCCAAACGGACTAGGTGGTCGATTCCTTCTATCCGTGAGCGGCTGTTCCCCACGTTAGGGGCGGCTCGAAAGAAGTGGCCGACACCCCCCCCCCTCCCCCACCCTTCTTTGAGCGTCTGTTCCCCAGGTTAGGGGCGGCTCAAAGAAACCGGTGTCCTGCTCTATCGTCGAGGTAAGCGTCTGTTCTCCAGGTTAGGGGCGGCTTACAGCAGATAGAGTTCGGACCCCCCCACCCCCTCCCCCCATCGAGCGTCTGTTCCCCAGGTTAGGGGCGGCTCGAAACAGCGTCTGTACCCCAGGTTAGGGGCGGCTGAGTAAAAGTCCTTGTGTCGGCGTGGGACTGTAAACAGTACCGGCACGATGGTCCTCCGGCGAGACAGGGGGTTGGTGCAGGCCACACGAACCCGCCGTAAAACACCAGTGCAGGAAGCACACGATGCGAGCCGGACCAATCGGCACGGAACTGGACATCATATGAGGTCCCACGATTGGAAGCTCGGGACGTGGAATTGTAGGTCTCTCAAATTTGACGGGAGTATCCGCATACTTTCCGACATATTGAGGGTCCGCAAGTTCAGCATCGTAGCGCTGCAGGAGGTTGGCTGGATAGGCGCGGAAGAGGTACAAGCGTACCCAAGGATTGGCTGTACAATCTACCAGAGCCGCGGCGAAAACAAGAGGCTGGGGACAGCCTTTATAGTGCTGGGCGAAATGCGCGATCGCGTGATTGGGTGGACCCCGCTCACCGACCGAATGTGCGTGCTGAGGATTAAAGGCCGTTTCTTCAACATTAGCATCATAAACGTGCACAGCCCGCACTCAGGAAGCGAAGATGACGACAAGGACGCATTTTACGAGCAGCTGAACTGGACGTACAACAGCTGCCCAAAACATGACGTCAAAATCGTCATCGGAGATTTTAACGCTCAGGTTGGCCAGGAGGAGGAATTCAGACCGGTGATAGGAAAGTTCAGCGCCCACGTACGCACGAACGAAAACGGCCTGCGACTGATCGACTTCGCCACCTCCAAAAACATGGCCGTACGAAGTACCTGCTTCCAGCACAACCTCCGAGACAAGTACACCTGGAGATCACCGCAAGGAACGGAATCACAAATCGACCACGTCGTAATCGACGGTAGACACTTTTCCGACATCATCGACGTCAGGACCTATCGCGGCGCCAACGTCGACTCGGACCACTATCTGGTGATGGTGAAAATGCGCCAACGACTTTCCCTGGCGAAAAGCGTTCGGTACCGCCGCCCTCCGCGGTTGGATCTGGAGCGGCTTAAGTTACCGGAAGTCGCATCCCGGTACGCGCATTCGCTGGAGGCTGCGTTGCCAGGGGAGGGTGAGCTGTTGGAAGCTCCCCTCGAGGACTGCTGGAGGAGCGTCAAGGCAGCCATCACCAACGCAGCGGAAAGCACCATCGGATTTGTGGAACGAGGACGACGGAACGATTGGTTCGACGAGGAGTGTCGAGCGATTTTGGAGGAGAAGAATGCAGCACGGAGGGCAATGCTGCAGTACAATCTCCGTGATTACGAGGAGGCGTATGGACAGAAGCGAAGGCAGCAGCACCAGCTCTTCCGAGCAAAAGTGCGCCACCAGGAAGAGTTGGAGTTTGAGGACATGGAGCAGCTGCATCGCTCAAACGAAACGCGCAAGTTCTACAAGAAGCTCAACGGATCCCGAAACGGCTTCACGCCGCGAGTCGAAATGTGCCGGGATAAAAATGGAGCTATCTTGACGAACGAGCGTGAGGTGATTGACAGGTGGAAGCAGCACTTCGATGAACACCTGAATAGCGCAGAAGCAGAGGCAGGGGTCCAAGGCGGCAGGAGAGAGGACTTCATCGGTACAGCGGGAGAAGGAGAGGAGCCAGTTCCCACGATGAGGGAAGTTAAGGATGCCATCAAGAAGCTGAAGAACAACAAAGCAGCGGGTAAGGATGGTATCGGTGCTGAACTCATCAAGATGGGCCCGGAGAAGCTGGCGTCCTGTCTGCACCGACTGATAGTCAGGGTCTGGGAGTCAGAACAGCTACCGGAGGAGTGGAAAGAGGGAGTAATATGCCCGATCTACAAGAAGGGGGACAAGTTAGATTGTGAGAACTACCGTGCCATCACAATCCTCAACGCGGCCTACAAAGTGTTCTCCCAGATCCTCTTCAGCCGCCTATCGCCAATAGCGGAAGGTTTTGTTGGAAGTTATCAAGCCGGATTCGTCATGGGGAGATCAACAACCGACCAAATCTTCACTGTGCGACAAATCCTCCAAAAGTGTCGCGAGTACCAAGTCCCCACGCACCACCTTTTCATCGACTTCAAAGCCGCGTACGACTCAGTCGATCGCGAAGAGCTATGGAAAATTATGGACGAGAACGGTTTTCCCGGGAAGCTGATCAGACTGATCAAGATGACGATGGATGGGGCTAGGTGTTGTGTGAAGATATCGGGTGCGGAATCGGACTCGTTTACTTCACTTGGGGGGCTTCGGCAAGGCGATGGGATCTCTTGTCTTTGTTTCAATGTCGTGCTAGAAGGTGTTATGAGACGAGCGGGCTTCAATATGCGGGGCACGATCTTCAGCAAGTCCAACCAGTTCATCTGCTTCGCCGACGACATGGACATTGTTGGCAGAACGTTCAAGGCGGTTGCGGATGCGTACACCGACTTGAAGCGGGAAGCAGAGAAGGTTGGGCTAAGGGTGAATGTGGCGAAGACAAAGTACCTGCTGGCAGGAGGAACCGAGTCCCTTAGGGCTCGCATTGGACCAAGCGTTACAATCGACGGGGACGAATTCGAGGTAGTGGAGGAGTTTGTATACCTCGGATCGTTGGTAACGTCGGACAACAGCTGCAGCAGGGAAATTCGGAGGCGCATCATCGCTGGAAGTCGTGCCTATTTCGGTCTTCACAAGAGCCTAAGGTCCCGGAAATTCTCCCTACATACGAAGTGTTCCATCTACAAGTCGCTGATAAGACCGGTCGTCCTCTACGGGCACGAGACGTGGACAATGCTCGAAGAGGACTTACGAGCGCTAAGCGTCTTCGAACGTCGAGTGCTAAGGACCATCTTTGGCGGCGTATATGAGAACGACGGATGGCGGCGGAGAATGAACTACGAACTTGCACAACTCTACAACGAACCAAGCATCCGGAAAGTCGCGAAGGCTGGACGGTTGCAGTGGGCGGGTCATGTTGCAAGGATGCCGGAACGAGCCGACCACTTGAGCCAACGGAACCAGAAGATCAATCCTGCGAAGTTGGTGTTTGTGTCGGAGCCGGTAGGAACAAGACGTAGGGGGGTGCAACGTGCGAGGTGGGTGGACCAAGTGGAGAGCGATTTAGAAAGTGTGGGTGCGCCGCGAAATTGGAGAAATGCAGCCATGGACCGAGCTTGTTGGCGGAGAATCGTGCAGCAGGCCAAGCTAATGGTGTAGCGCCAATAAAAGTAAAGAAAAGTAAAAAAAAGTAAAGTAAGTAAGTAAAAATTGAAATTACAAGCCATGGTCTCAACATTTGAACGAAAAAAGTGTTTGAAAATCCATTTTCCACCTGCTCAGTTGTTGCAAACATTAGTTTTTAAAATATCCAGGTATTAAAAAGATTTTTTTTCCACGAAGAAAAACCCTTTTTGTGGTGCTGTACATTTAAATTCCACAAAAATTGAATATATATTAAATCAGACATGCTAAATATGATTTTAAACGCAGGAAAATACACTTCTAATTATTTTCAGTGCTTAGACTTCTGTTTCCTTGAAAATTTTGAAGTTTTTTTTTAATATTTTTTTCCCTGATTTTTTGAACCAATTTTGACGGGGGGGGGCGACATAAATTATTTGCACATAAATATTTGCAACGGCCTTATTTACTCTAAAAAAACTTAAAATATTTGTTTCTGCAATATGAGTATCAAATGATCGTGTTTTGTCAAACATTCGAATGTTTGTAATAATTGTTTTTGAACATACTCAAAATTTTCACAATTTTTTTCGAAAAAGAAACATTCAAAATTACAGTTTTAGAAATTTATTTAAAAAAAATCAATCATTTGATACTCACGCTGTGAAAAAATTTGAGTATTTTCAAAAAAATGTTCCGCAACTTTCGAAATATATGAATAAATCCCGATCAGTTGATACCCATATTGTGAAAAACAGAAATTTTGAGCATTTTTTTTCGAAAATACTTAGTTTTGTGAATGAATTTAATATTTTCAAAAAATGGTTTAACAACTTTTGAAATGTATGAAAAAATCCCAATCGGTTGATATCCAAATTGTAAAACTATACCTTTCTTTAGTAAGAAAGGCAAAAACTAAAATTATGATTGTTTTTTTTTTCGAGATTTAAAGTTACGTGAAAATGTTTAGTATTTTTAAAAAATATATGCTTTATTCGAATTGTATACAAAAATTCCAACCATATGATACTTAAATTGAAAAAAACTGAAACATTGGGTTTTCCAAAAATACGTAGTTTTGTAAATTTTTAAAGTATTTCAAAAAATGTTTTTATTGAACTCGAAATGTATAAAAAAAATCCGATTATTTGATAACTATATTGCAAAAAACTTAAATTTTGAAAAAAAATTCAAAAATATGTAGTTTTGTGAAAAATTGTGTTATGACTCTTGAAATGATTGAAAAAAATCAAATCTTTTGATACCTATGCTGTTAAAAAAATTAAAATTTTAATATATTTTTTTACAAAAATACGTAACAAATCATTATTTGTTTAAAAATACTGAAATGAAAGATAAAATAAAATTTACAGGCCGTTGCAAATATTTTTCTAAATTTATGTCAAAGCTCAGTCGAGACACGCACCACTCTTGGCGAGCGGGGGGGAGAAGTGGTATGATTTTCAGTGTGCAAATATTGTGTGTGCAGTTATGAATTTACCACCCCTCCTCCCCCCCCCCCCTTTGTCAAACTTTCTCAGACCCCCCTCCCCCCCTAGAGCGTGACATACTTTATGGATGACGCACTATTTAGCATGTCTGAAACCGATAAAAAATATTTTATTTTTTGTGGAATTCCAATGTTCAGCACCGCAAAAAGTTTTTTTTTTCGGCGAATCTTTTCAATACTTGGATATTTGTATAAAACTTGTGATTTCAAAACTACTGAGCAGGTGTAAAATGCACTTGAAAGCACTTTTTTTATTTAACTGTTAAGGCATGCTATTTCATTTTTTTTTGCTTTTTTGTTGTTTTTGAAAATACAAAAAAAAATCACCAAACTACTTATTTTCGAAAAAAAGCACTCAAAATAGCAGATTTCGAAACTTAAAAAAAATAACACTAAAATTTGGAGCACTTTTTTTTTAAAAAAAAAGGAGTTTTGGGAAAAATTTTAGTACTTTCAAAAAAAAATTAACAATTTTCGAAATGCATGCATAAATCCCGATCGGTTGATACCCAAATTGTAAAAAACTAAAATTATGAGTGTTTTTTTAAAGATCTGGTTTCGTGAAAATTTTGAGCATTTTCAAAAAAAATGTTACATTTGAAATTTATAAAAAAAATCCCAATTATATGATACCCATATTAAAAAAATACTGGAACTATGGGTAATTTTTCAAAAATACCTAGTTTTCTGAATTTTTAACGTATTTTTTAAAAATGTTTTTATTACAATCGAAATGTATAAAAAATTCTGATTATCCAATACCCATATTATGGAAAAAAAATAAATTTGAGATTTTTTTTTTTTTCAAAAATACGTAGTTTTTTTCAATGTTTTCAAGAAATTGTATTATGACTTTTTAAATGTTTGGAAAAATCTCCATCGTTAAATACCCATACTGTTAAAAAAAGTAAAATTTAAATATTATTTTTTTCAAAAATACGTAGTTTTGTGAAAATTTTAAGTATTTTAAAAATATTACATTCGAAATGTATTTTATTACAAAACTTAATTTATTGTTTAAAAATTCTGAAATTAAAAATAAAATAAAAATAATACGGCCGTTGCAAATATTTTTCAAAGTCAATGTCGTCCCCCTTTCAAAATTGGTCTGAAAAATCAGGGACAAAAATTTTCGGAAAAACATTCCCAAATATTCTTAACTCGGTATCAAACGATTTCTTTTAAAAAAGACTCTTAAACAGTGAAAATGGATGCAAAATTTAGGATCTTTTGAGAACCATATTGAAAATAATGAAAATTTGAGTGTTATAAAAACGGTGTTTTGTTTAAATGACCAGTAAAAATACGTTCAAAATTTCAAATCGGCTGATTATAAAAATTATAAATTTTTTAGTATTTTCTACAAAAAAACGGTATTTTGTGAAAATAATGGTATTTCTTAAGAGAAATTTAAAACAGTGAAAATGCATCCAAAATTTTGAATCGTTTGCTTCTCATATTGCAAATTATGAAAATTTGAGTATTTTCGAAAGAATACGTTATTTTATAAAAAAAATAGTTTATTTTTTCAACGGTGAAAATAAATTCAAAGTTTCGAATCGTTTGATACCCATATTGCAAATGAATTTGGGTTATTTCGAAAAATGCAATATTTTGTAATTTTTTCATGTATGTATGTTTTAAAACTACGTTATCAAAAAATATTTTCATGGTGAAACTGTGAGGAATTTAACATGATATTGATAGATTAATTCAATTCAAGAAAGATTTTAAAATAAGTTCTCGTCCGTTATCGTTGATAAGATTGTCGTCGATAAGATTGTCATCGATAAGATTATCGTCGATAAGATTACCTTCGATAAGAATATCGTCGATAAGATTATCGTCATTAAATTTATCGTCGATAAGATTATCGTCGATAAATTGTCATCGATAAGATTATCGTCGATAAGGTATTGTCGATAAAATTATCGTCGTTAAGATTATCGTCGATAATATTGTCATCGATAAGATTATCTTCGATAAGATCACTGTCGATTAGATTATCGTCGTTAAGATTATCGTCGTTAAGATTATCGTCGTTAAGATTATCGTCGATAAGATTTTCGTCGATAGGATTATCGTTGATAAGATTATCTTCGATAAGATTAATTTTTTTGTCAGTACTTTCAAAAAATTGAGGGACATTATTTTGAAAATTATAGGTAAAACAATTTTTCTCATAGTTCAATAATTCCCATCGTCCCTCCCACAGGCATCGAGGAGAGCCACCGCTCCGGCAAGCTGGCCAGCCTGATCGGCATCGAGGGCGGCCACTCGATCGGCACCAGCCTCGGCGTGCTGCGGACCTTCTACCAGCTGGGTGCGCGCTATCTCACCCTAACGCACACGTGCAACACGCCGTGGGCGGACTGCTGCAAAGTTGATGAACCGGGCCGGGTGCCCCACATCGGCGGCCTGTCCCACTTTGGCACGCTGGTGGTCACCGAGATGAACCGGCTCGGGATGATCGTGGACCTGTCGCACGTGTCGGTGCCCACGATGCTGGACGCGTTGGCCACCTCCAAGGCGCCGGTCATCTTCTCGCACTCGTCGGCCCACGCCATCTGCAACAGCTCGCGGAACGTGCCCGACCACGTGCTGAAACGATTGGTGAGTTTATCTTAAATTCAAATTTGTTAATTTGCCATCTGTACAAACACACATTTTCAAATTTCAAACATTTTCATCAACTTCAAGCTGTTGCTGTTATTGGGCGACAGTCGGATCCTCTTCCGATCAACATCAAACGGGTCGCGGGTCAAAATTGTTGTTTGCTCACTGCACCCAGAGATGAAATGGCCCCACCGCCACCGCAACAGTCGGGGGAGAGTTCATATCATAATTTTCACCGCGTGCTGTTTGAACAGCAACCAATTAGCATAATTTGATGAAAATTTCCCCTCAGCATCAGCGCCGGGATGCGAGCTTTGACATTATCAACCGAAGGCAAACTAATTAAATTCCGCTGGCATTTTTCACCCCGGTCCGGAACGGGGGGGGAGACCCCCAATCGGAACGATATACACCGGACGAGACCTCTCTATCTTTCCGGTCGTCGTCGGTCGTCCAACTGTTACCGCAAAACCGGGGTGTCTTCCATGCGGAGAGTTGTCCGAAGCTTCGAAATTAATGCTAAATGGTATTTTGCCTCTTCTTCTTCTTCTCCTACTGCTACTTCCTTGTCAACACACCGCACCCCAACCCACGTGGGACTGAATCAACATTGGCTCAACAACGACAACAACTTGACCGGCGACGACGACGCTACTCTTGGTCACACATGGGGATCAACGATGACCTGACCTGCCCTGGCTGCTGCTGGACGACCACAACTTGCTGGCCACTTTTGCTGATGCCGGACACACCAACCAACCCACCACAGTCGGCCAACGGTGGTCTGGTGATGGTTGCATTCTACCCACATTTCGTTAGTTGTGGCGAGAAGGCAACCCTCAAGGATGTTGTCGGTAAGTTTAATTTATATTAAATTCTCCTGGCTGCGCCGCAACGAAGCATCAGCAACGTTCCCTTCGGTCGACTTCCTGCGTCTTGTGGCTTGGTTGCCGCTCTTTCTCTCTCTCGGTTATGATGGGTACCGTCGAATGGGGTGATGTTGACATGAATCTATCAGGACTCATGCTCGATCATAATCTTCATTGAAGTTAATAAATCTTTAGAAAATAACTGTATTTCAAAGTCGCCAACCACTACAGTAGTCTACAAACAACAAAAGTTTTCCCTTTAGCTTCAATGGCCGGTTGTATGACCTAGAAAATGCTGCGGACAGCAGTATAGTTGCCTTCGAACGGACATCGGATGAGCGAACGGATAACCTTCCAGACTTCGTCAACGTTTAGATTAGATTATTATTCCTTTTTTGATTATTCGAAAATATTATTTGAAGAAATTTTTAGATCATATTAATAACTATTATTTACATTTCACAACTTTCATAAGTTTTCAGAACACCTTGATGTGAAAATATATTTTCTGCAGAACGTTTGAAATAGATAATTTTTCATAGGGTCCCATGGCCTAATCAAATATGGTAGACTTACATATTTAATAGAACGAATACGGATCACATCTTTTCTTTGTATTACGAAGAACGTGATTCAAATTAATAATACAAACCCACTCGTGAACAGCAACTCAAAACTCAACATCCAATAAATGTTAATTGAAGTCTAAAATTTTAAACTAAAATTTCAGGACTTTAATTATAAGCTTAAATTTATTTTGGAAATAATTGGTCCAATTGTAAAAAAAATGGAATTTGAAATTTGAAGAATTATTTTTTCCTGATAAAACCACAAAATGATTTTTTTTAAAAGATTTTCTAAATTACAGTCATGCCTCGATTTAGCGCCGCATATGGGGGATGCAAAACCGAGGCGTGCATAACTGAAGCACAGAGCTTTTGGGATTTTGACTATATGGGAGACATTGGCTATAACCGAATGAAAAATCATGCAAACATCAAAAAAGTGTTTTGAATTCGGGATGATGGCAGCTATCCATTGTAATTATAGCTACATGATAATTTTAACCAAAATATAAGTATTTTTCGTGTATTTTGAAAGTGCAATTTTTTACTCTAAAAACCCAAAAATATTTTTTGTTACAATATGGGTATGAAATGGTCGTTTTTTTGTCAAACATTTCAAATGTGTTACAATTTTTTTGAAAATATTGTAAATTTTCACAAAACTACTTAAATTTAGTGTTTTTGAAAAAATACTCAACATTTGATTTTTTTTTTTTGCAATATTGATATCAAGTGATTGTTATTTTTCTAAAAAAATTCGAATGAAATATAACCATTTTTTGAATATACTCAATATTTTCACAAAACTACACATTTTCGAAAAAATACTCAAAACTTCAGTATTTTGCAATATGGGAATCAAATCATCGGGACTTTTTCATACATTTGGAATGTAATAACGACATTTTTTTAAATTATGAAAATTTTGACGAAACTACGTATTTTCGAAAAAAATACTCGTAATTTTATTTCTTTGCAAAATTGGTTTCAAATGATTGGAATTTTTTCGTACATTTCGAATGTGGTAACATCATTTTTTGAATACACTCAATGATTTTACAAAACTACGTGTTTCCAAAAATATACTCAAAACTTTAGTATTTTGCAATATGGTAATCAAATAATCGGGACTTTATCATACATTTGGAATGTTAAAACAGCATTTCAAAAAAATCATAATTTTCATAAAACTACGTATTTTCGAAAAAAAACTCAAAATTTCAGATTTTCGCAATACGGGAATAAAATGATCGGATTTTTTCATACATTTCGAATGTAATAACAACCTTTTATAAAAATACTCTAAATTTTCACAAAACTACGTATTTTCGAAAATAAGCACCCCAAATTTCATCGGAATTTTTCAAACATTTCAAATGCAATAATTGTTTTTAAAGCAAACGTAGTTTTGTAAAAATATTGAGTATTTTCAAAACAAAATGTTATAGCTTTCGAAATTTATAACAATATCTCGATCATTTGATACCCATATTGGGAAAAACGGAAATTTTGAGCATTTTTTCGAAAATGCGAAGTTTTGTGAAAAATTTGAGAATTTAAAAAAAAAGTTACAACTTTCGAAATGAATGAAATAATCCCAATTATTTAATAGCCATATTGAAAAAAACTGAAACGCTGAGTATTTTAAAGAATAACAGAAGTTTTGTGAAAAATTTGTGCATTTTCAAAAAAAAAATCTATAGCTTTAAAATTTTTTGAAATATCTCGATCATTTGATACCCATATTGTGTAAAAATGGAATTTTGAGCAATTTTTCAAAAATACATGGTTTTGAGAATAATTTGAGTATTTATAAATAATTGTTACAATTTTCGAAATGCATGAAAAACTTCCGTTCGTTTTATTGTAAAAAACTGAAATTTTGAGAGTTATTTTTCGAAAACATGTAGTTTTGTGAAAATTTTGCATAGAAAAAAATCAATTCTCGTAATCGTGAGAACCACGAAGGAATTTTTTCATGAATATGGTGCATTTGCACCATAAATACTATATGATACTATATTTCAAATGTATATTTTAAAAACTACTACACGATTTTGTAAATTGTGACGAGTTTAGACAAAATTAATTATTTTTACAAACATTAAAGCCGAAAATTTGGACTAGTTTTTGAAAAGGGCACAAAACAGTCGCAATAAATGCATTTTTTGGTACCCTTAAACCCTTAAACAAAATTGGTTCTTTCATCAAATTATAGCAATCCAAAATCAGTATTTTTGAATTTTCGATTTTTTTAAAGGTATTTTAGGGCCCTTACAAGGTGCGCTAAAATTTATATTATTTTAAGAAAAAAGCAAAAAAAACTTGAAGGTTTCTCTTTAAAACAAAAAAATTAATAGTTTCCGAAAAAATCTTAGCAATCATAAATCCGATCAACAAGGTCTGATATTTTAAGTTTCAAGATTTGTTTTAAGCGCTTTGTCCTATTTTTTAGGAGAGCTATTCTTTCATGAAGCATTTTTAAATTTGGAATTCTTATCGAAAACTGAACCTTTAAATGCCTTAAATTTCGATTTTATCACAATTAAAAAAAATCACGTGTACCAGATTTTCACCATTATAAACTCAAGCGTAAAAACTATCTTTTGAGTAGCCTAAGACATGTAAAAAAAACAAGAAAAAATCAATGGTAAATCAAGACACATATTTTTGAATATTTACATGCCTTTTTTGTATGAACAGCTTGCAAAGCCTGGTATGAAAGGGATTAAGCAAAATTTCTTCTTTTGACACAGACAAAGATTCATTTTAAAAAAATAGAAAAATGCGAAATTGTAGCGAAACATCGGAATGACTTTTATGAAATGTTGATCAAGGAGCCAAAACATAAATCTTCTAATTATGGAAATTGCACGAGAAAAAGTTTTTATTAAGTTTAGCAATCAACTTCCTTTTTTGATTTCCATGGAAAAGCAAATAATAGTAAAAATATACAAATAAATAAATTAGCACATTCTATTGTACACAGTATTTCTAACGATTAAAATATTCATCAACGTGTAAATTTATTTTTAAAAGATTTTAATGGTTTAGAAAAATCCAGTTTTGCTGCTTTTTGGAACCCCAGTTGCTTAAAAACAACAGTTCAAATTTAATTCGCAATAACTGTAAAAATAATCAAAAACATAAGCGAAATGCCCACTGTATGCCTCATTGAACCCCACCCACAACAAACCCTTAAAGCTAATGAATTTCAATAAAACTTTCCATCCCATCCACCGCGGTTGAAGTAATTATATTCCGTTCAATCCAACCTCCACCCACGCTCAACTGCAAGCTTTAAACCGGGGTGGGGCGCTCCCGCAAGCATCGATGCGAAAGCTTGAAAAGGAATACTCAAATAAATTACCATGATTGGCACTTTTTTGCACGCGGACTCCCCAGCTCGTCTTGCTTCGAGCACTCTTTTCGGGAAAAAGGGGTAATTCTGTCTACGACTTTCCATTCCATTTTGGGAAAAAACAGAAAAAAGAGTGCAGAATGTAAATCAAACGACCAACGACTCTGACGCCGGCGTTTGATCTTAAATCGTGCGTTTTTACGATTTTCACTTCCGATAACCCTTGAATGGGCGGGGTCTTCCGAGAATTTCCAAAACGCTACCTTGTTTGAGCAGTCAAAGGTTGTTCGCGCGCACAGGGGAAAATTTTATCCCACTTTTCAGAGCCAAAAACGGCACGCTTTTCTCGCCATTCGAAAGCTTTGAAAGAAGAAGCGCCCGCATCGAAATTAGTTGCAAAATGCGAGCGAAGATTAATTGCAAACCAATCCACTCAGAGAGAAAAAAAAGTACCAACACCCACAGCAGCGCTTTGATGCTGTGAATTTTGCCGAAGGGGTTGGGGTGGTGGTTGGTGGAAAGCGCTGCCGGGTTATCTGGTTTTCTTTTCAGAGTGTACCGAGAACAGAGTTGAACTGAGAAGATTTTCGAGGGAAAATTACTGAACTTAAAGTTTGTTGGAGCGTTAATCATGTTTATGGTGCGGGAGTTTTGTAAATAGTTTGAATACAAATTAGTGCAGTTTGTGCAGCCTTGCGTTTATTTCAGTAGGTTGGTAGAAACGTTTGTGGTGCAGGTTTCATGTGCAACAGTATATTATAATAATAGAACCTAAAGCTAAAATATTAAAATTGTAATTACAACTGCTATTGTTACTTATTTGAATAAGCAAAACAATAAAATAGGACGCACATTCAATAAAGAATTTTCTACAATGTATATTTTTATTTTGAAAAAAAATATAGCTATGGTAAGTCCTCTTATCGTTTAGAATTAAAAAAATGAAATTTTTTTATAAATGAATAAATTTGTTTCCTGACACAATAACCTTGATCTTTAAGATATTTTAAAATTCTGTTATCAGCCTTTGCCTGGGATGGGAAAATGGGAAAATGAAATGAAAATTATAGTTACAGTAAAAGAGATTGATCGATTTATTTTTTATGAAGCGAATGTAATAAACTTAAAACAGTTTACTAAACTAAAAAGGCTTTTGTCAAGGGTTTCCAACTAGACCCTGGCAAGTAATTGTTGATTACCACAAAGGCAACACTGGAATTTCAGTTTTGCACATAGAAAAAAAATCATGGTAAAATTACATCTGGGAAGGGGTACATCTTTTATGTCAGAAAAAATGTGTAATTTTACCTCTGAAAATGTGTAATGTTACCACTTTTCTGTTGTACTGTCGCTAATCACCTTTCTTTTGCGTCTAAGACAGCTAAAATTGGATGAAATTACGCGGAGATATGATTTTCTGAAAAAAATAGTTTTTGTGAAAAACTACGAAAATAACCATTTTTTGAACCACCCAAGAACGATGTAGGTCACCCTAATGGCCGAACAAAAAAATACGAGTCTAATTATTTTGGCCAAGGAACGCCCAGAAAAATTTTGACTCAGACCGGAGAACTTTTTTTTCGGTTTAGGCTCTTTTTAAATGAAATAGCTGTATGATGCTATCGGCGATAACGAGCGATAACTAATATTTAATATATTTCTAAATTGATAATATAATAATATGTGGAATTTTCAAGCTTCATTTTAGTAGATAATATTGTAATTTCAAAGAATAAATACTTCAAAAAGTCCACAAAATATCGTACTAAGTACTCAATTTTTTTTAACTCACAATATAGGTATCAAGCGATTTGAAATTTTGCATGTATTTTAACTGCTTTATAGTTTTTTGAATGAAATAATAAAATTTCCACGACATACCGTATTTTCTCGAAAATACTTAACTTTTTGTAATTCGTAGCATGGGTATTACACGACTCGAAATTTTTCATGCATTTTCACTGTTTTAAAGATTTTTGAATGAAATTCTTAAATTTTCACAAAATACCATATTTTCTCGAAAATACTCAATTTTTTATAAATCAAATTCATGCATTTTCACTGTTTCAAAGATTTTTGAATGAAATTCTCAAATTTTCACAAAATACCATATTTTCTCGAAAATACTCATTTTTTATAATTCGCGATGGGTAATTCTCTACCAACTCACACGAAATCGGGAAAAGTTGCCCCGACCCCTCTTCGATTTGCGTGAAACTTTGTCCTAAGGGGTAACTTTTGTCCCTGATCACGAATCCGAGGTCCGTTTTTTGATATCTCGTGACGGAGGGCCGGTACGACCCCTTCCATTTTTGAACATGCGAAAAAAGAGGTGTTTTTCAATAATTTGCAGCCTGAAACGGTGATGAGATAGAAATTTGGTGTCAAAGGGACTTTTATGTAAAATTAGACGCCCGATTTGATGGCATACTCAGAATTCCGAAAAAACGTATTTTTCATCGAAAAAAACACTAAAAAAGTTTTAAAAATTCTCCCATTTTCCGTTACTCGACTGTAAATTTTTTTGGAACATGTCATTTTATGGAAAATTTAATGTGCTTTACGAATCTACATTGACCCAGAAGGGTAATTTCTTCATTTAGAACAAAATTTTTCATTTTAAAATTTCGTGTTTTTTCTAACTTTGCAGGATTATTTTTAAGAGTATAATAATGTTCTACAAATAACAAAAATTTTGATATATAGACATAAGGGGTTTGCTTATAAACATCACGAGTTATCGCGATTTTACGAAAAAAAAAAGTTACTTTTTGCGCTTCTATTTGTTTCGTCGTCCGTGTCTGTCGCGGGTGACCATGAACGGCCATGATCGATGACGACCAACTTTTTCAAAAAAAAAAAAAAAATCGTAAAATCACGATAACTCGTGATGTTTATAAGCAAACCTCTTATATCTATATATCAATATATATCAAAAATTTTGTTCTAAATGAAAAAATGACCCTTCTGGGTCAATATAGATTCGAAAAGCACATTAAATTTCCCATAAAATGACATGTTCTAAAAATTTTTACAGTCAAGCAACGGAAAATGAAAGAATTTTAAAAAAAAAATTTGTGTTTTTTTCGATGAAAAATACTTTTTTTCGGAATTTTGAGTACGCCATCAAATCGGGCGTCTAATTTTACATAAAAGTCCCTTTGACACCAAATTTCTATCTCATCACCGTTTCAGGCTGCAAATTATTGAAAAACACCTCATTTTTCGCATGCTCAAAAATGGAAGGGGTCGTACCGCCCCTCCGTCACGAGATATCAAAAAACGGACCTCGGATTCGTAATCAAGGACAAAAGTTACCCCTTAGGACAAAGTTTCACGCAAATCGAAGAGGGGTCGAGGCAACTGCTGTGTGAGTTGGCGGAGAATTACCCATTGTTAAAATTGTAATTGCAACTGCTTTTCTTTTTATTTGAATAGCAAAGCAATAACACAAAATAAATTTACTTGGCGCTGGACGCCTAAAAATGAGCAGAAACTTGCAACAGAGCCCACAAAAGACCCGGTCGTTAAAGTGGATTGCTTTGCATTTTTTTTTTTTTTTTTGCTATAAAATCGTTATTTACGTTGCTACCATGAAAGCTCAGGCTTACGAGCTTTGAGCTGCCACCTATTGGAAATTTGAAGAATCATCTCAAAATGCAATGTGGTGATATATCCGGAATACCTCATCAACCGAATCTTTTGCAATGTTCTCCCTTTTTTTATTTTCAAAAATCTAGCATAACTTTAAAAATTCTTTACCCCAGAACGGACCAAATCGAGCTAACCCGGAAAAAATCCATTTAGCCATTTCTGAGATAATCGTGTGAAAAACATGTCTAATTATTTACACACATCCCCACAGGCATTTGCTCAGAAAATGACTTTGAGTCGATATGTATACGTGAAGGTATATCTAGATCTAGCTAAGTCCTCTTAGAAGAAGATTTTATAGAATTAATAAAATGAGTTTTTTTTTCTATAAATTAATCAATTGGTTTCCTGACACAATAACCTTGATTTTTAAGCTTTTTTAAAATTCTGTTAACAACCTTTTCCTGGGATGTGACAATGGGAAAATGAATTGAAAATTATAGTTACAGTAAAAGAGTTTAATCGATTTATTTAATGTAATGAACTTAAAACAGTTTACTAAACTAAAAAGGCTTTTGTCAAGGGTTTCCAACTAGACCCTGGCAAGTAATTGTGGATTACCACAAAGGCAACACTGGAATTTCAGTTTTGCACAGAGAAAAAAAATCATGGTAGAATTACATCTGGGAAGGGGTACATCTTTTATGTCAGAAAAAATGTGTAATTTTACCTCTGAAAATGTGTAATGTTACCACTTTTTTGTTGTAATGTCGCTAATCACTTTTCTTTTGCGTCTAAGACAGCTAAAATCGGATGAAATTACGCGGGGATATGATTTTTTGAAAAAAAAAAGTTTTTGTGAAAAATTACGAAAATAACCATTTTTTGAACCACCCTATGGTAAGTTTCAAAGTATAAATACTTCAAAAAAAAACCACAAAATATCGTATTTTTTGAAAGTACTAAATTTTTTATATCTCACAATATAGGTTTCAAACGATTTGAAATTGTGCATGTATTTTAACTGTTTTATAATTTTTTGTATGAAATACTACCATTTCCACGAAATACCGTATTTTCTCGAAAATACTCAATTTTTTATGATTCGCAATATGGGTATCAAACGACTCGAAATTTTTCATGCATTTTCACTGTTTTAAAGTTTTTTGAATGAAATTCTCAAATTTTCACAAAATACCATGTTTTCTCAAAAATACTATTTTTTTCATAATTCGCAATATTGGTATCAAACAAATCGAAATTTTCATGCATTTGCACTGTTATAGAGTTTTTTGAATGAAATACTAAAATTTTCACAAAATACCATATTTTCTCGAAAAAACTCATTTTTTATAATTCGCAGTATGGACATCAAACGTTTCGAAATTTCGCATGTATTTAAACTAATTTATTTTATTGGCAATATTTAAATTTTCACAAAATACATTTTTTTTCCAAAAATACACCAATTTTTATGATTTGCAATATGGGTATCAAACGATTCAAAACTTTGCATGTTTTAAGAATTTTTGAATAAAATACTAAAATTTTCACAAAAAAAAAACATATTTTCTCGAAAAAACACAATTTTTTATAATTCGAAATATGGGCATCAAACGATTCGAAATTTGGTCTTGATTTTCACTGTTTAAGAGTTTTTTGAATGCAATCTAGATTACTTTTTCAAAACAACCCATGCGCCATGGGTTTCCTATGTACATAGGACCTTTTGAAAAAGTAAGCAAGCAATAATAAATTTGTCACAAAGTACCATATTTTCTCGAAAATATACATTTTTTATAATTCGTAATACGGCTATCAAACGATTCGAAATTTTGCATGTATTTAAACTTCAAATTTTGAATGAAAGAGCAGGTAAAATTTGGCTGCGTTTGATACCCATATTGCAAAAAAATGCATGCAAAATTTCAAATTGTTCGATACCCAGATTGCAAATAATATTTTTTTTGCATTTTCGAGAAAATATGGTATTCGTTCTTGAAAGAAATGCACCCATTCAATATTATTATTTGAAAAGCTGAGACAATTCCCAACACATTTCTTAATGAGCATAAAAAATCGGACAATAAGTTACTGAGATACAGCCTCACATAGAATTCGAAATAGTACCTAAAAAGTCCGTAATTTTCAATTGACGAAATCCGTTCTTCAATGTTGGAAAAATGTCCTCGGAATTTAAATAAAAATATTTTTTAAGATTTTATTATTTGGTCTGAATTATGAGATTCGAAAAATCATCCATTCGACGACCTTTTCAAAAGAAAAGTTTGATTTTAGTTTTTCTCAGTGTTTTTTTTTTTCAATGCAGTCCAGACTCGATTATTCGATTATCTCGATTGTCCGAAGTTTGATTATCCGAAGGTTTATATGGGACTTCGGATAATCAAATCACGAACAATTTTTGTTTTTGTTTTTTTTTCTTTTTCTCGTTTTAAACGTCAAATTCGAGTTCTGCGACCCCATTTTAGTCAAATTGCTTATTAATCAATTTTTCAATATTTCGTCACCGATATATTGGCCGCCATCTTGGATTTAAAAAATGTAAATCACTTTAGCATTTTCGTAATCGAAGTTTCGATTATCCAAAGTGAAATTTTTCCGAGGCCTTCGGAGAATCGAATCTGGACTGTATATAGTTTAGAAAATTATGTATTGATTCGTTTTAAAAACAATGAAGATTGGAGATTCCTGTGTAGAAACTCAAATATAAGTGTCTCCCAAAAAGTGATCGTTTTTCAAATTCCAGAAACTAATGGTTCGACTTTCAATTTCAAAAAACTTATAAGATAAATTTTCTGATCTCCTTGAAAAAAAGGTGTGAACTATTTTTTTTTCGTTAAATTACTTATTCCACAAAAATAGTGGTAAAATTACATCGAGAAAGAGATAGTTTTTAATCATCAAACTTTTCATAATTATAAGTTGAGTGATACACATTACCATAATTAACCTTTTTTTTGGTTGAGATCAGCTTGTTCATCCTATTTACTGTGAGTTGTAATAAAAATGTCGTTTTCTCGTGCACATTCTGTTATTTTATGTCATATTAAAACCTTAAAACTCCGACCCTGTCCTTCGCTTCCGTAGTCTAAACAAACGCACCCACGTCGACCTCGAACTCTTTCCCTTCCCGGGGCTGGGATTCATGGCGGTGATGGTGGCACCATCCTTAAGCCCATCGAATGACAGAAGCCAAGTGAAGCTCGATTTCGCTAAAAGCCCTGCGCCAAAAAGGAAAAGTGTGCAGAAAAAAAAGTATCAGGAAAATGGCAGCAGCAGCTTCGACGACGACGACGAAATTGATTACTATCGTGACTTTGCAATTACGGTGTCTGTGCTGGGATGCTGCCTGCTGCTGCAGCCTGTTGGAGATCATCACCGAGCTTCGGAGGCACGTTCGGCGATGAAAGCGCTTTCCCCGGGCCCGGATGATGATAAAGCCTTTGTTAGCCAAAGTGATTTCGCTGATCCGCAATGGATTGGAGAGTGACTTTCTGGTATTGAAAGCAAATTTACCGTCGGAAAGTGGAGGGAGGAGTTTTGTTTGGTATTTTGCTTGAAAAGTGACTGTGATCAATTGTAAGGAGATTATCGATAGAAAATTTTCAGTAGAAAAGCCTCCATTATTAACGATTAGGTTAAATATTAAAAAAATGATGTTCTCGATAACGTTCCCAGAAAGAAAAAAAAACGCAACAATTTGGCCTCCTGAGTTTGTTTGCAAAACAAACTTTTAATTAACGCCCCCTAGTGGCTTGTCAAAACGATTCATTCTGATAACATCTAGCTATTTCCTTCTGGAAACCACCAAATTGTGGTCAAATTTTGTTGTTTTTCCGCCAATTTCCGACCACCAAAAAAAAAAAAAAAAACAAAAAGGTAAAAATTTCCTTGCCAATATTCACTCTGCTCTGACCATCGTCATCCATGACCGGTGATGCTGCCCAAGGGAACGGACGCCGCCCAGGCCCAGGCCAGGGTGCTGCTTGTACTACATTATTAACAAATTGTTTTAATTAAGAAGTCCATTTTTAATTAAATTACCTGTTCTCTGTTTTTCTCCCTCTCGGCGTTGGTGTTGGCGCAAATGTCGTGTAACGTAACGTCATCGCCGGAAACCACCTCTCCTTCATGCAACCCCCAGCGCACATTAATCATATCCGGGACGTAGCCGGTGTGGACCACGTCGGGATCGGTGCCGGGTACGATGGCGTTAATCTGTAAGTATGAGTTGGATTTGATGCTAATAGACAAGGAAATATTTTAAAAAATAAAACAAAACTTTACCCAAAGCCAAAAAATCCAGCCAGCAAATTAAATAAATTATAACATTTAAAATTAGCAGCATAGACTTTTTTTATAAAAGATATTGGCCCATTTCCATTTTTGCTATTTATACTTGAATTAAATTGAAGATTTATTATACATTAGCTACTGAACGTTAGTTAAAATATGTTATGTTAGTTAAATAGACAATTGTTGTTTTGCGTGAAATTTTGGCCCTTTTTCGATATCTCTAAATGGAAGGGCGGTTCGACCCTTTTAATTTTTGAACTTTCAAAGAAACGTGTTTTCAATAATTTGCAGGAACTTTTATGTAAAAATAGACAACACATCTTATGGCGTACTCAAAATTAGCAAAACAAATTGTCTAAATTGGGAAGGTGTAATTTTGGAAGATTGAATATGATGTTACCTCAATTTAGACTGAAAATGTGACATTACACCAGAAATGAGGTAAAATTATTCATTTTCTGAGGTAAAGTTACACTTTTTCAGGGGTAAAGTCACATATTTTTTCTGAAATAAAAGATGTACTCTTTCCCAGATGTAATATTACCATAATTTGTTTTATTGACAAGTTAAATGTAAATTTTTAGATTTGCAATAACCAGCAAGTGTTCAGTTATAACAAAAAAATCATCTCATAATTTATTGTTTTTTTTGAGAATTTCAACAAGAGAACACAGAGGCAAGGGGGGATTTGCGATTGTCCAGGTCCCACAAAAAATGTTTTTTTTTTTTTTTGAACAATTTTCCACACAGTAATAAAAAATCATGATAATATTACATCTAGAAAGCCACATCTAATTTTACCACTCTTCAGGTGTAATGTCATTTTTCAGTCTGAATGGAAGTAAAATTACATCATAAAAGAGGTAATAATTAACCTTCCAAAATTACAGCCTTAAAATTTACACAATTTTTGCTGTGCACATGAGTGGAGGGGAGACAAGACTAGAATTTCAAATAGTGTTCATGTGCTTTATCTAATTCTATACAATCTTTTTTTTATTTTAAAACATTTATTTGTAAAATTCATTCAGCCAATTCAGGGTTCAAAAATACGATAATTTTTTTTTGTCTTACCTGAATCACATTCCATAGAGTTTGTTAAACTAAACTTCTATTAATTTAGAAAGTGTTTCAATAAATTAAAAAAAAACTAAACATAAATTTTAAATCTATCTTTCAAAACCCAAGAAAATTTCAAGGACCAGTTTTATTAAAAGTTTTTGTTCCTCATCAAATAAGTCGTCTAGTCGAGGTCAAGGGAAAGTGGGAATGAACTTAGTCTTTTCGTTAAATTCAAGATTTTTAAAAATAGTTTATTAACTCATTGTTCGTGTAACAAACTAACATAACCTGCTCTTAACAAATTTTTACACTATTTCCAAAAATAAGCCTTGTATTTTTTTGCCTAATTTTACCTATGCTCTCACCAATCGTTATGGTTCTGATACTCTCAAATTGTAACTAATTGTTTTTAATGCAAGCCATAAAGCTGCCTTTTCTGATTCGCTTTTCTCATCGAGATGCAATTGAATGATTTAAAAGTCTATATTTGTAATTGTAATTTTCTTTTTGATTTTTATTAAAAAAAAATAAGTGGAGGGAAGACAAAAATTTGATATTAAAGAGCATTAGTCTGAAGACTTAGAAAAAAATATTTCAAGTAAACATTACGCAAATGCCAGAAAGCTTGAAATAATTTTCTCATTGCAAACGTTTTGCAGAATTTTTGAAAGTTCTATTTCTTTGATTTAGCTAGGAGCTTTGATAAAGAAATTATCTGATAAAAGTACCTTTACTATAAACTATTTAATGGTTCATAACGCTTTTTATAGCTGTATTTCAATCCGCTATTTTGCATCATTGATTTAGTCATACAAGGCTCCATAAATATTTGCAGCTTTTTATACCAAAATGGTACAAAAAATCTTTTTCTATTGGAGGGATTTTCTGATTGATTTGGTTTCTTCGGTAAAGCAAAGTATTGATGATAATTTGAAAAAAGTTTAAAAGCCATTTCTTATTTTTGAATTATGTTTTTTCACCAAAAAGAAATCAATTTATCGAAAGTCTGCATTTTTCGTATTGTTGATTGCAACCTACCCCCATTTTTTCAATAAATTTTTGATTTTAAAAAAGCATTGAAAAGAAGAACTCTTAAAATTTTATGAAATTTATGGGTTGGAAGTTTTACTTGTTTTATGCGACATTGACAATGTTTTGAAAAATGTCATTTTTAGAGTTGGCTGTGTTTTTTAGTAACATTTCCTATATTTCAAGTAAAAAGAAGTATGCAGTATTTTTTGTAGTGTCCCAGACTATGGCTCTACGCATTTTTTTTTACAATTTAAATAATAATGGTGCCATTTTATAGCAGAAACTGTGGAAAACAAGCAAAAAATTGAAAAAGTTACTGTAAGAAAATAAAAAAGTTAGAAAGGCATAATGTAATGAATGGAGGTGGTAGAATAGGCCAAATACTACCAAAAACAAACATAAACTAAACAAAAAAACTAAAAATGAAGCAAGAAAAACATAAAACAAGAGAAGTAAAGCCTTTCGTGGAACAACAGTGCTCCTGAACACGGGAAAAATAAAAATATTCGAATAAAAAAATTGGGCAGTAGAGGGTTAAGCTCGTAGCTATCGAGTACACACCAAAATGTTGCCGCCGAGTTATGATTTTTTTTAAATATTGTGTTTATTGGAAAAATCTAGAGCAACATTGCAAAGGGCACATAAGCATTTTGGCAGCTGAAACTATTTTGCGAATTTTTAGGCAACAGAAACAGGTTTAACAAAACCAGGAGTGTTGGAAGGTAGCGGAGGAGGCCAGCTGTTGTTTAACCTTCTACTGCCCAATTTTTTGATCGAAAATTCTTATTTTTCCCGTGTTAAAGAGGTCATTTTGAGCATCTTTTTACGTTTTACGTAAAACTTTACTTATCTTCTTTATGAGTTTTCTTTTGGTATTTTTATTGTTTTTTTGTTGTTCACATTTTCTACTGTACAAAGATTCTATTGTCATTTAAATTGTAGAAAAATGCTTAGGGACATAGTCTGGGGCATTGCAAAAATTACTGCATACTTATTTTTTT
Source organism: Culex pipiens pallens (assembly GCF_016801865.2). NCBI lineage: Eukaryota > Metazoa > Arthropoda > Insecta > Diptera > Culicidae > Culex > Culex pipiens. Next base: position 178,331,203 of record NC_068939.1, read on the forward strand.
ACAAAACATACAGGAAATGTTAGTGGAAAACACATCCAAAGTTGGCCCCAGAAAAAAAAATACATTTTTAAAAACATTGGCAAAGTTACATAAAACAAGTAAAACTTTTTTTTCCTTAATTTGATGAGTTGAAATTTTGTTGACTTTAGCTATTAATATAACATTAAATTTGTAATCAAAAAGCTCCTTACAGAAATTTTGGTTGCTCTAGTTGCTGAAACCCGAGCAGACGGTAATAACTTGAGAATAACATTTTTTGATATTTGAAAATACTAATCTAATAACATTTTATGTTATTTATAACAAGATTTGTTATTCGTCGTTATGAATTTTTTGTTATTGGATCGTTATTGTAATGACATAATGATAACATTTTCAGTTATTTGTCGAACAAATCTTTGTTATTATTTTTTTGTTATTTTAACAACTAATCCGATCATCCCAATAACAGTTGGCGGTATTCTTCCATAACAATAAATGTTATTCCCAAGTTGTTTTGGCTTTCAATTAATATCAGACCAATAACAAATTTTGTTATGATAACATAAACTGTTATTCAAATCTTATGCAAAAATGGATTTTCCAAGAAGATTCCATAACACTTTTTGTTATTTTAACTGTGTTTGCTATTGAAATGACATGAATTTAGTTATTACCGTCTGATCGGGAATACAGCGGATAAAAGAAAACAAACAGGAAAATCGTAGTTTCACCCTAACAACTAATGGTTCAATTTTCAATGTAAAGAACGATACATCTGTGAAATTTTCTGATCTTTTCGAAAAAATATTACCAGTTTTTTGGAATCTGACATTTGAATAGTACGCAAAAATTATTGTTTTAGGAATTATCAAATTATATACTGTACCTTGAAATTGGCGCAATTTATCAAAATTTCTGTAAGGTACTTTTTGTTTATTTCAACACTGTAACTCAATCAAAAAAAGAGTTAATCGATCAGAAAATTCCTACAAAAAATCTAGATTGTATGGAGTCTTGTTTAGTTGAACCAATGACACAATGTGGCTTCATAGTTTGAGCTTAATTAAAACAATGCCCATTGCTACTTTTAGTGTTAGTTTATTTATTTTTTAAAGTGTTGATCCCTTGCATCATCAACAGTGCTCTAAATTGAACCGTTTGCTTGATATTATGAATTATAACATTATTATTGTTCATTGTTCCTCGAACGGATAAATATTATGGGAACTACCAAGTTGAAAAGTTTCCTATTTTCAGTTACTAGAAATTGAACTCACATTATTGTCCAATCCAATCTAATCTGAACAAACAACCGGTAACACTAATCCAAAATTCAATCCACTTTTCACACTTTTCCCTCTCCCCCGCCCAAACAGGGTGCCCCAGGGCCTCGAGGACGTCTCCCGGTATCCGTACCTGTTCGCCGAGCTGCTCGTGTCCGAAAAGTGGACCGAGGAGGACATCGCCAAACTGGCGGGGAGAAATTTAATTAGAGTTTTCAAACAAGTCGAGCAGGTAAGTGAAAACAACAACAACCACTCTCCCGCTCTCTGCTCTTAAAAGGATTGTGCATTATTAATGTCCAGTTCGATCCGGTGATTTTTTGTTATTTACCCCTGTAAAACTTTGGCGAAATTTCAAATGCATTTTAAATTATTCTCGTTCCAGGTGCGAGACCAGCTCGAAGCCCAGGGCATGCTGCCGATCGATCAGTCAATCCCACCGGAGGACATCCTTGGGAGATCCTACTGCCGTTACTCGGGACCACGGACGTGACGCAAGCGCAGTTACGATCCGTAAAACCAATCAAAAGCAAGAAGAAGGCACAAGTATTCACACCGAACCGACCGACCAGAGTGTATTTTGTCCCCATTTGCCCCCAAAACAGAAAAGAATGATTGTGGTTGTGTGAGAGACGTTCAAACTGGAGCGCATGAAAGCATGAGAGTTACCAGAGTCTAACAATCAAAGTTGTTTTAAGTTGAGGTTAAGAGGTGGTGACGGCACGATAGCTTAGGACAGACAAAAACAAATAAAAACGAGTTCGCATATCATGAGATAACAGAGGAGATTGCAGATTGCGTGGTTATATATAAATACAAACAAAAACACAGAAAATCTACCGAATTTCCCAGAAAAACCAAAAACCTTAAACGTATATTTTTTTAACCGATGATAGCAAACCAATCATCATTGCATCGAAAAAAACAACAACAAAAAATCATCATTTTCGCAAGTGGAACAAAATCCATAAATTACACCTAGCGGTACCATGTGACTGCAGAAAATACTATCGTCCATGAATTCAAGCAAATCGAAACATGGAGGAACGAAAATAAATTCTAAACGAAACTGTTTTAGGCTAATTTGTAAAGAGATAAAAGAAAGTAAAACTATCGACATTATCTGTGTAGAGAAAATAAAATGTTAAATATTGGACATAAATCGAAGGAAAAAAAACCTGAAATAAACAAAAATTTGGACGAAAATGAACCAAGCTATTGAGTGATGACCATGAATGCACACAAATTTTGACACTTTTTTAAACCTTGAAAAAACTTATCAAAGTTTGACATGACGCCGTCTGCAATAAATTATGCCTCCGTTTTGAATTGTCGTTTCTGTCGTAATTTTTATTATGTTTTTTTAAATGATATTTACTATTCTTTTCATAGAATGAATATTAAAATTTAGAGTGACAAAAAATCAGTTATTGATAATTTTAGTAATTTTCAAAACCTGATAAGGTGACTTGATGATGATTAACATTTTATGGAATTGACAAATTAAACA